>NC_067283.1:6140158-6448658 GCF_020740795.1 Apus apus | reverse complement strand
TAGTGGTTCCCTTGCATTTGCATGCTATGTGCATGGATGGTTCATCCAGTCACATACAGGAGGACAGATGTAGGCTCCTGGGAGCAACTTCGGTGGTTGCTGAGGCAACTCTTTAAGGTTTGCTGTCTCCATGGACAAGACAACAATCAATAAAGGAATTCTGGTCCTAAAGAGATCATGCAGATCTACCATTTTTCCTCTTCCTTTAATATGGAGGTGATGCTGCTTTCCTCTTCTCTGTTTAGGTCGTTGGCTTTGAGGCAAGAGACATTTCCACTCTTTATGTTTACTACTTTGTACAATATGTGAATGCTGATCTGCTGTGCCTCTTGCTTTTGGTATGTGACTGACCCAGTACAAAGGGCTTCAAACCATTCAAGAACAGATGCAGCAGACATGTTTTCATTACTGCCTTTGCCAGAACGAAGCCGACAGCTTATTAAATTAACTAAAAATTAAAAGGGGAGCAGAACTTACCTCCAGGGAGTGTGAGGTGCACAGTGGTATCACAGTGGTTGGCAGTGCTGAGCGTTCATGATGCTTGGACTCCAACAGCTCTCTGACCTATAGTTTGAAAGCACCTCAGAGGCCACCACAACCCACCAGAGCTGTCTTTTCATCAGTGGCCCAGATGCCAGGTGCTGTTTGATTATTACCCATTTCTTTTTTTATCACCTTTGACATGTTAAAATATTGTTTAGTGATTTACTCCCCTTTGTATTGAAATGTAGTGATTAGAATATCCTTTTATATTACGCCACAGTTTTACTTTGAAGATGAAAAGTGCCATGTATTAAATTATAGTTTAATAACTCATGGTCCTGTTACTCACAATCTGCGTAACCTGTACTTGAAAAACAGCAAGTTGGACACTTCACATGTCTATCTGGATACCTTTTCTGCTCCTACAGTTGTATTTCTGCAGGGAATGAACTGAAACCATGAAGACTGTGTGGCCCACTCGTGTCATCACAACTGATACCAGCAGAGCCTCTTTTTTGCCTCCTGAAGAAGGAAGAAATCCAAAAGCCCAGCAAAACCGTATCTACCAATTTTTAGGAGAAGGTCACAGACTAGGCAGGCTGAAAAGGCCATTCAGCAAAAATAAACAGAGGGAAATAAGACCATCTGTGCTCATCTCGGATGAGCACATGGTATTTGGCAGAGTCATAGTCACAGCTGAGTACCATTACCTTCTGTCCCCTCCAGAGAGGGAGTGTGAATGCCACCATTTAAGCACCAGGAGGTTTTGAAGTTGAACTGGCACCGTGAGCTGTGAAACCTTGTCGTGTGAACCACGGCCTCCACTGCACAACTCTCCCTGCCTATTTGTGACTTTGCAAACCCTTGTGTGTACATAAAGCAGATGATACGAACCGCCTCTGATGTAGCTCCATCACCTGCTGGGGCTCACAGCTACCCTGAATTTGCCCCAGAGGGCTGATGTTGTAGCTTACAGTCACTCCAGAAAGCCAAGGACTTTGGCATAGGAGGTATCTGCCTTCTGCCTGTCTCCAGTTAGGCTCAAATTATAGTGCAGTCTTGGAGTGCAAGGCCAGATCATAGAATATTACAGTGGTTTGGGTTGGAAGGGACATTAAATATTACCTAGTTCTAGGCCCACTGCAATGGCTGGGGACAGACGTACTCTGCATTTAACTGATGGACCCCAAGCACCTTCAGGCATGAGGCAAGAACATTTTCAGTCACCCATGGGCCAGAGCTCTCCTGGTGGCTGTTGATTCAGCTCTCATGTAACGCCTGAGTACAAAGTTTACAGTGTAAAGGGCTGTGAGACCAGGATGAGAGACCAAATTCAGCACTGACACCTTGTCAACTTACCTACACTTTTCTTAAATTCCCAAATCCCGGAATCATACAGTTAAATCTGACTCTCAACTTTCATTAAAAGTGTGGAGAGGAGTGTGACTACAGACAAACTGTCAGGATGAGTCTTGATCATTCACAACCACAGGGAAACAAAATGTGAAGGGAGATAAACCTGTCTGACTTTGAGGTGGCCTGATCTCTAGCTAAACCCCCCTGGCTGGAGGGTCTTGGGATGCAGTTATATGCCTCTTCCAGAATTGGTCACTCTTGATTCCACCAGGTTCTGTCCCCACTCCTGTGGGGGTTACAGCTGATGTGGCAGCACCCAGTTACCTTCTCGTGTGGTCATACTCTTTGCCAGATTTATGAAATTAAGTATTTAAAAGAAAATAAAATCTACCTGAAGTACCATCATGCCAGCTGGTCTGAGGTGTAAATAAGCAGTAGAACTGCTCCCCTGCTGCAGCTACTGAGGTGCACACCTTTACAGCATCACCAGTGACCGTCATGGGTGTGGTTCAGTTCCCTAGATACAATATTTGGGCAACTTTTCATGCTGCTTGAGGTGTCCTTGGGCAGCTGAGATACCCTTTATAGGTCAAACAGATGTGACCTACTGGTTACCTGCGCATCTCTGCAGTGGCAGCCACGTCCAGACAGGATAAGTTTAGACAGACCAGATGGCCACAACTACTTAAGACACTTAAATCATACCTGGTGTGTCCATGCTATTTTCATTGTACAGAAAAAATGGTGTGGCTTTTTGAAGTGCACAGGCAGTTACATTGATACAAAGTGGCTGGATGTGACTCAGAGCACACAATTGCTTTTCTGCAGCCAGTGTGTGCAATCTGGTGCTCACACTGCACATCTGCTGACCGCAGGAGGATGGAGATCCTAACCTGGACAGGAGAATATGGGCAAACAACCCACAAATGGCATAAAGTCTTCCTTGACTAGATAGCTTTTAAATACGTTTAGATACATTTGAATCTGGATTTGGCTGTGGGATTTGCTGGGGTTTTTTTGAGGTGGTGTTTTTTTGATCAGGGTTGTGTTTGTGTTCTCTGGCTTTTGATGGAGGACTAGATATGCTAGAACTTGGTTTATTGAGTGGTTGAGCCATGACCCATCTATGCTGGCATCAAGGATGGGACATTTTTATAATTCTGCAACTCCAGCTGCACTAAGATGCATGCCAGTGAAATGAAACTGCTTCTACATGAAAGGATCACGTGGATTTGCACAATACAAGTAGGGATATAGCACACAGGAACATGAGAAGTAGTAATGAAAAAGTGGTTAAAGCTTATCTAGGTCCTACCTGCCAACTGATATGCCTCACCTACCCTTGTGTATATTCTCTGCCTATTTCTGTTACAAGATCTGCAGTTTAGTTTACCCCTTTTTCACTGACACATAAGTTACTGTGTTTAACTCACAACAAGAAGCAATTAGTTACCTTGCCAGTTTAAGTTGCTGTAACTCAATTGACTGATTTTGTCCTGGTGTTTTAGACAGAGTCTATCATGGCTGCAAATGTTAACTTAATTTAGGCACTCGCCAAATGCTTGTTTCTGGCTGGGGTCCAGCTTTCAACAAATGTTTCAATCCTGAAAGATGTATTCATGGAGGATTGCTAATTTGCAGCCCTGTTCGTTAGGACTCTATCTCCAGCAGGTGCTTCTGCTGCAGGAAAGTTTGTCTGTTCTCTGGAAGGGTCCCCAGCATACCTGTCCTCCCCCTCCTGTGCAACATCCAGGGTTCTGAGGAGCACTGCCAGCTGTGTAAGCCCATCCAGGCTTCAGGTAACTCTGAACAACAAGGCCTTCGCATGGATTTGGACTTTGCATGAATCTCCAAAGCTTTGGAGGAAAGCTGCATATATGCCTCAGTCAGCTGCAATGTGTAGATATGACTCAACATTACACCATGCCCTGGCTGTTAAGTAGTCCTCTGGTGAACCAAGAAAACAAGAGAATTTTGGGACTGAGGCCCCCACAGCCAAAGCCGCCCGCTTACAGCTCACGGTTTTCCTGGAAGTCACTGAGGACTTCTTACACCTTCTGTGGGGGCTTGAAGTGACAAGTGACTGGGTGAACCCCCTCATCGAAGAATTACATTTTAGTTTGTGTATATTAAATTACACCTTGGACAAGAATCCAGAATAGCATCCCGAGCCCCTGCAACAAATGTTATTCTGTGGTCACTGCCATCCCTCCCAGAGGGTGGGGGTTTCTACATAGACTTCAGAGGTGGATTCTTTAGGAACATCCCAAATGGACCTTTGCTAAGTAGTGGGAGCAGTGGGTAGCACTTGGGGACTGCAAGAGACTTGCAGCACAATGTTGCAGGACCCAGCCTTTATGGAGCACATTCAAGGCTCAGATGCAGCATCCGGAGTGGCATGGACACATGGACAGAGTTGTCACTGGAAGGAAAATATTTCCAAGTACACACGGAAAAAATGGGATTTGGGGCATAACTGGGGATCAAAAATGGATCAGTGCAGGTTGACAGGCAAAGTATGAGCAAAGATCCCCACCCTGGAGAAAAGCACCATGCCTTTTCAAGTAGGTAGTTTTCCATGAGGAAGTCACAATTCTGAAATCTCAGCCTGTTCCTACCCATGTTGCAGGGCATCCACTGTGTCACATCTCATGAAAAGGAGAGGAGAATTTGCCTGTCCTGAGCAGTGAGACTTCCACTGCTGCCTTTGGGAGAGTGTGTGCCAGAAAATATTTAAGGGGAGTATTCAAAGCAGCAGCAGTTCTCCTAATGTTTAATTTCTCTAGTGAGAAAAGCGCAGGGTGGGCTGCAGATGATCTAAGCATGTCAGTTGTCAGATGAAAGCATTTCCAAATGGCTTTCTGGCTATATTTATGTCTTCTGGCTGAGAATGCATTTGATATTTTTTTCAGATGAGGAATTTTTTTTTTCCCTGCCTGTCTTAGAAAGGGAATTTACTGATTAAAAGTCAGTGCATTGACAGCACTGGAAATTGAAGTTCTTTTTTTTATCTACGGAACAGGTATGATATGTACAGAGGCAGCATAAACCAAGGTCCTGTTGTGTTTTAGCTCTGTCCTGAGCTTAACAACCAGGAAGGAAGAGGGAATAACCTGCTTCTCTTGACCCTGTTAGGTTGTGCTGCTGTTGAGATAGAGAAGCCTGGCTTTAAATCTGGGATAGGAAGTTTTGTTAATGGGATTGTTCAGCAGCAGCATGGCTAAAAACCTCTTTCTGTGGATTTGCAAAGAAGGTAACTGGATAGCTGTCAGGTGCTGACAAGTGTTGATCTTCTGAGTTGGATTTGAACGATGCAATGACTGGCAAAAGACTTTTCCCACTTCTGAGAAAGTCCCTTTAAGAGGAAAGTGGTCTCCATCTGACTGCAAGGGAGATCCCATTACATACTCACAATGAGGATATCACTTTACGTACAGGTCTCATTCTTTTAACAAGCCACTGAAAGAGGTCTTTGTTTTGTGATTTAGTAAGGTCCACTTTTTTGGAAAGATCTGTGCCAAGAAATAAACTTGTATAAACTGATTTGGGAAAAATAATTCCACAACAAGGCAACTTGCTGTACCATGAAAACCAAAGTTTTACCATTTGATGGATCTGTTTGCAAACTTAGACAGCAAATTTTGCAAAAATAGACCTTTAGGAAGCAGCCTACATTTTTTTTGCCCCTAGTGAGGCCAAAATACCTTGAGAACAGCTTTCTTCTGGTGGACCACCAGGATGCTGGATGACAGTGTAGTGTATAACACTTGTCTCTTCACACAGAAACTAAAAAAAACCCCATAAAATAGATGATCATTCAACAGGTATCTGTGTGTGTAAAAAAAGATAAGAGGTGTATTTCTAGCCTATTTTCCTTGGGAATTAAGACTTACATGGTCTCTGTGCATGTGTATATATCCCCTTGCTACTTACTAAACCTGCTGGCCTATTTCAATCAAATTTGATACAGGTCTCAAGAGATTTCATTCCTACAAGTTTCATTAAAATAGAGAACACAGAATGCAAATAGAGAGTACAGAAGGACATTCCCTAGAGAAAGTTTGCAGTGTTAGCATGGCTCTCCATAGATACCAGAGAATGCCTCCAGAGATGTCAAATTTGTGGGAAAACTGGCTTCACTAGTCTTGTTTTCTGTGGAGTTATGTGGTGTATTTTATAGAAAGGTGTCAATGCTGGACCTGCTCAGTATGTGCTTCTCTCCCTGAGAAGGTGTGACTCGGGAGCTAAAGCCCAAAGAGGAGATCCAGGCAACACAGATGATTCTCAGCTAACAAAGTCTCACTGTGGTACCTTAAGGGAGAGAGTGGCTTTGCTGTTCTTTCATGTAATTTTCACATGAAACTTACTGGCCATCATATCCCCTAGGATTACCAGGACCTCATGAGGATATATGTGTTCATCACTTTTGGTTAGGTTGCGTAAGTAGATGTTTTGTACCAAGAAAACTTTGTATTTCAACAGGCAATGCAAAACAAAAGAAGAAATGTTTCAAGATTGAGAATGCTAATGCTCCAAAAAACCAAAATGCTGAGGGGAAAAAAATATCCACACTTTGATTTGCTGGGGAACAGATGCAAGTTTTTGAAGCTTTCTTGCTCAAACATTGAGAGGGTTGGTTGGTTTGTTTTTTTTTTTGCAAAATGTTCCCATCAGAGCTTTGCTTTCTTCTTTAACTTCTTTTTAAAACTAGTTCCAGTGCAAAGAACATAAAGCAAGTCTTTCAAATGAGTAAATTCGTCTTTAAATGTATTCTTTATAGAAGTAATTTTTCTCTTGAGCTAGCAAATTAAATCCATATAACAGGGAGAGGTTTTGGTTGGGTAATCTTTACACAGCATGTTTTTATCCTGCACATTGCATGTTGTTAAAAAAAAAAAGTGGTGGTAAAATATCTCAGGTGGTACCTTGTGTACATTGCTGTTGAATTGGAAGGTGAATCCTCTCTTGATTATAAAAGACACTCTTCGGTGAAAGCTCCAGCTCCAACCTTAATAGAGGCCACTGTAGGATCTCTGGTGGCTCTGTGCCACTTGAGCCAAAGTGGTTATTCTCTGGAATAGCAGCAGTTATAAGCAACTATATTCAGTAGGTCCAGAAAGTATATTTGACAGCATTACATCTCCTTTTCCAAACATCACCCATACAGGGAACAGACTCCACTTGTCCTGTACCATGGTCTGCTACATATACATGGTTTGCCTACCGCTTTGCCGGGCAAGATCCTGGAGCAGGATCCTGGTAACTATGCTAAGTCACATGGATGATAAGGAGGTGACTGGTGACAGCCAGCATGGCTGAACTAGGGGCAAATCCTGCCTGACAAATTTGGTGGCCTTCTAGAATGGGGTTACAGCACTGGTGGTTAAGTGAAAAGCAACCGATGTCATCTAGACGTGTGCAAAGCATTTGACACTGTCAAGCATGATATCCCTGTCCCTAAACTGAAGAGACATGAACTTGACAGATGGACCACTTGGTGGATAAGGAATTGGATGTGTGGTCACACTCCAAGGGTTGCAGTTAATGGCTCTATGTCCAAATGGAGATCAGTGACAAATGGGGTTCCTCAGGGGTCAGCACTGGGACCGATGATTTTTAGCATATTTGTTGGTGACATGGACACTAAGATCTAGTGCACTTTCACCAAGTTTGCTGGTAACACCAAGATGTGTAGTATGGTTGACGTGCTGGAGGGAAGGGAGGCCACCCAGAAGGACCTTGACAGGCTTAAGAGGTGGGCTCATGCAAACCTCATGAAGTTTAGTAAGTCCAGAGAGAGTTCAGGTTGTTCAACCTGGAGAAGAGAAGGCTCTGGGTAGACCTTAGAACACCTTCCAGTATTTTAAAGGGCTACAGGAAAGCTGGGGAGGGACTTTTTACGAGGGCTTGTAGTGATAAGACTGGGGGAATGGTTTTGAATTGAAAGAAGGTAGATTTAGATTAGATATTAGGAAGAAATTCTTTCCTTTGAGGGTGGTGAGACACTGGAACAGGTTGCCCAGAGAAGTTGTGGCTACCACATCCATGGAAATATTCAAGACCAGCTTGGATGGGGCTCTGAGCAACCTGATCCAGTGGGAGGTGCCCCTTCCTGTGGCAGAGAGGTTGAAACTTGATGATCTTTAAGGTCCCTTCTAACCCAAACCATTATTTTATACTTTGCTCCTATAAGGAAGATTTTGGCAAAGTAGAAGTTTGTGATGTTGTGTATCACTAGATACAACACAGTACTGTCTGGGGGCTGTTTGATGCAAAAGTTAAAAAGTTCTCTAATGATTAATAATTGGGAGGTGTGGGGAGAGGGGAGAGCAAGAGACCAACTAAATAGTTTCAGCTACGCAAAATCCATGTGGTCAGTAAATCAGTTAATAAACCTGTCTGCTGGAAGTGCCCCAGCTTACACTGATCAAAACATTCCAGCAGGCAGTGCCTCTGAGACCTTACAGCTCAGCAGAGAATTGCAAACTGTTAATCTGAAAAATATTAAAAAGCAAAGCACAAAATAAAACAACCCTCTCCCTCCCCAGCCCTGAAGTCAAGTGTCTGTGGTTCTAAACACACTTTATCTGTGTCACACTGGCTGCTAAATGCTTTCTATTGATTTCTCTCTTACAATCATTTTTACCCTATTTTTCATTGTTTTTTTATTTTTTTTTCTTTTTGTTTTCTTTTTTGTTTTGTTGGGATTGTTTTCTTTCTCTCCCTTTACACTCAGTCCACTTGTTCTGTAGCTACGACACATCACTTTAAACAATGGCCACAGAATGACTGTTTGGGAGATCACAGCCCTTTCTGTTGTCTAAGCCAGCAAAAACTTGGGAAGCAGGTTCACATCTTTTGTTCCAGCAGGGGTTTTTCAGTGCAGTGGCTGAGGAAGAGGTGGTGCTTATCCAGCCCTGGTTGGGTCTTATCCCATTTATATGCCCCCATTGCTTCCATACATCCCCTTGCATATGAGAAAGAACAAAGAGCGGGGCAATTCCATCTGCACCAGTCCCAACACCAATCTTGTCCTGCGTGTTTCATTGACACTCCAGAAGGGAGAGCCACCCTCCAGGATGACCTAGACAGGCTGGAGGAGTGGGCTAGCAGGAACCTCATGAAGTTCAACAGGGAGAAGTGCAAGGTCTTGCACCAGGGAACACTTAACCCAGGAGTGCAGTTCAGGCTGGGATCCACCTGGCTGGAGAGCAGCCCTGTGGAAAGAGACCTGAGGGTCCTGGTGGATAACAGGCTCAACAGGAGGGAGCAGTGTGCTGCAGCAGCAAGGAAGGCCAGCAGGATGCTGGGCTGCATCAACAAGGGCATCACCAGCAGAGATAAAGAAGTCATCATTCCGCTCTACTCAGCACTTGTCAGACCACACCTGGAGTATTTTGTTCAGTTTTGGTTCCTGCTCGACAAGAAGGATGCAAACAGGCTGCAGAGGGTCCAGAGAAAGGCCACAAGGGTGATCAGAGGACTGGAGAACCTGCCATATGAGGAGAGGCTGAGAAAACTGGGTTTGTTCAGCTCTGAGAAGAGGAGACTTCAGGGAGACGTTATCACCATGTTCCAGTACTTAAAGGGTGGCTACCAAGAAGGTGGAGACTCCCTGTTTGCAAGGAGTCACATGAAAAAGACAAGGGGTGATGGGCACAAGTTACTCCTGGGGAGATTCTGATGAGACACAAGAGGTAAATTTTTCACCATGAGGACAATCAAACTTTGGAATAGTCTCTCAAGAGAAGTGGTAGATTCCCCCACATTGGACAGTTTTAAGTCTCAGCTGGACAGGGTGCTGAGCCACCTCATATCAACTATAGTAGTACCTAGAAAGTTTGGACCAGATGATCCTTGAGGATCCTTCCAACCTGGCATTCTATGATTCTATGATTCTGTCTCAGAGAGCTCCAGAAGCTCAATTAGATCTTGCAACCTGCTGTATGCCCTTCTGCTGGCTTCACTGAGACTGAACATTAGTAAACATCCCATAAAATTGGTCTCCTTAGAGACCAGCATGAGTTGTTAAATAACAGGGAGCTTTGGAAGCTTTCACACAGCAGCAATCTAGTTTGGGTGACTCTGCAGCCCGTAGCATCTTATTATATGTTATACTGTTTCTTCCCTCGCCTGCTTCCCCAGGGAAGGAGCCTACAGAGATTTTTCCAGCTGTGTGGAAATGGCAGGGAAACACTGGTCAGATGACACGGGAAGAAGTGCACTGCAGTACAGGGACTTCAGAGGGGATTTCTCGCAGGAGGAATTCCAGCTCTGGAGGCTTTAGTGTTTGTGTGGGTTGTTACTCCTTGTTGTTTTCTCTTTTGTTTTCAGCAGCTCAGCATATTGTTGTAATACAGTAGAGTAGCATGGGAGTTGTTAAAAAAAAAGGAAAAAAAAAAAAAGGTGTTTTATTCCATCCCTTTTTAGGAGCAAAAGGGAAAACAGTTCCTCAAAGGTGGAGGTAAAATGTGGTGTGCAGAGGTATGAGCCACCTGGCTTGAAGTATATGGGCAAGCTGCTCCCTCTCCCCTGCCTGCTTTCTCACCATCCATCAGAGTTGAGATCAATTCAAGTGTCTTGGCCCCAAATTTGGTTAGTGAGAGGGGAAACTATGCCTTTGTTCTGATGCTGGCAAACGTCAGCAAGCCTGATTATCTAAAATAAAACCATCTGCAGCCACTCTAATCAATGGCACATGCATAGCAGCAAAAGCTCTAAGCTCATGGCTTGTGTAAAATGTTCATTACATCAGACTGTTGTGCTGTGGGAAAGAATTTATGGGTGAGAGCAAGTGGCTCAGTATTATGCAAATTTGCTGGTGGGACATATGCCCCACCTGTGACACTTGTCCCCTCCTGTGGCTGGTTCAGCAAACAGTAGGTTACTGCAAGTACTGGCTGGGGGGATTGCTGTGGGTACTGGGGTCATTCCTGCAGCACTGCAGGTCCTGGGCTCAGGACTCGTTCATTACATGGTGATGTTTTTGGGCAGTCTTGGGAAACAGCAAGAAGTCATTAAGTTTGCTTGTATTACTTGTGGGGTGAATAAGATTGTACTAAAGACACCACCAGATTTTCAGGAAATGGGTTGATCTGTTTCTCCATGCATTAAACCCCCTGTAAGCAAAGGGCTTACATTCAGCTCCTTGTCTCTAGGGTGAGGTGCAGCTGGCTGGTACCACAAACCAAGGGGATCTAACTGGTGACCATATCCTAGATCATGGAGGCTAACTTTACAGGCATCCCTTCAGAAGCTGGAGCAGACACCCAAAGCAACTAGCTGCTCTAGGAGCCAACAATGCAGTACCTATGCACCCCTTGTCTGTGAAATATGTGTGCCAACATGGTCCAGAGAACATAAGAAGATCTTAACTCTTGAGAAACTCAATCCTGGTGCTATGTTTAGGTCCAAGAGAACTTCATCAAAACTGATGGCAGATCAAGGCCAGGCATAAGTTCCCATGCTACTCCTGTAATTCCCTTTTCCTACAGCCTTGTGCAGTGCAGCTGAGGATACACCTGCCAAGACCAAATATTTCCTCAGGTATGGGAAAAATGTATCACTTCACCACTGGAGCTGACCTGCTCCAGACCCATAGAAGTTATTCACTGGCATTTTTTTCCCATTTGCCCGATTTACGTCAAACTATTGTGCCAAAACTGGCAAGCATGGCACAGCTGGGATGCTAAATCCATTATCTTGGTTGCTGATAACCACAGCTTCTCTTTTTCTGAAAAGTATAAAATTCTGATCCCCCGTGGTCTCTTTGGAGCAACATGTAGCCTGGTACTCGTTAAAAAAAACGTCTTTGACTTCTTTTTCTTTGTGTTTTTCTTCAGCAGTTTGTGAAGTGGTGGCAGACACAGTTGATTTGTATTCTGAGAAAGCAGCTAAAATGAGCCCTTTCCCTTCAAAATCTGATACACAGGTCAAAGGGGTCACTGGTCACGCGGTTCCATCTACACGCGCCTGGCAGCTCCCATCCTCTTCTGCATATTCATTGCTGCCTCTTTCACTGCAAAATGATGTACTTGAAAATCCACTCTGCATCTGACCACCTTGGGGGCTGATTTATGATAGCAGAGGGGTTTTGTGTGGTTTTTTTTGTGTTTTTTTTTTTTTTCCCAAATTGTATTAATCTTTACTTGTTGAATGTGGCTCTAGCCTACAGTGCCTCCGTTTTGGGCTTGAATTCTGGTTTTTGAAGGATTATTATGTTAGTTTACAGTAAGGATTGATTTAATCAGACAAAATCTTCCAATCTAGAACCAAATCCTAATTTAGCAAACCAAATCCACTCAGTAAAGCACGTAAGAACATGGTATATGGCAAGAAAAATTCTTAAATTGTGATAGGGCCAACAGGTTGGAAGGATTTTCGTAGGGAGCTCTGCTGAACTGGGTAGGGAGAGCAGAAGAGGAAATCTCTGCTACTTCTCACACCAAATTTAGGTCACTTAGGTACAGTGAAAGTGGTGGTGGGAGTTATCGTGACCAAAAACAGGCTGGCTTTTTGTCTCTGCTCATAGAGACCAGTGAAGTATTTGTGATGAAATCTTGACAAGACTGTTTCCAGTCCCGCTGGCTACTGTCCCACCAGCTTTAACACACGCACCCAACTTTCCCACCAGCTTTAATGTCTGCAGTGGATCTAAACACTTTGCAAGTAATGGCACTCACCCTGTAGCTGATACTTTCCAAGGGTGAAATCTTTTTCTAGAGCAAGTAGGTTAGCTAGGTGGAAAAACCCTTTCCAGCCTCAGACGTGGGAACAACGGGACATGTGATCAGCAACTTGCATCCCTGCAAGAGCTGTTAGCCCACAACAAGAACAAAGTAATCTGCTAGTTTAACCTCCACTGAGGAGAGGCTCAATTAATCCAGATTGCCTCAGCCTGAGATGATTCACAGGGGCAGCTCTCACAGACCAGATGTTAGGCTGAAATTTGTCACCCTCTAGTTGCTTTGCTCACGTTGCCGAGCCCTCAGATGCACCACAGGTGCAGTGGCAGCTTTGATATTTACTCTTCTGTAGCGCTGTTTGACCACTCACCAAAGGGAGAGACTGAATTTGACAACAGCACTCAGCAAGGGTGTGAAGTTCCAAGTTTTGTGCTCCTGTGTGGAGTCTGAAATTCATCCTGCTGTTGGTTGGTTACATAAAGCTTTCAGGGAGGGAACTGGAGTGTTATCTTGACGTTCCTCCTGCGAACCCACACAGCATCCGCTGCAAACTGTGCCTGCTTGCAGCATCCTGCTCAAACGATCTGCAGGCTGATTATGATTCACCAAAGAAACCTGTAAATAATTTTAGATGAAGAGTCCAATCAAGAATCTATTTGAAGACAATTCACAAACACAAAAAGAAGTGAGATTCATTGGATAAATTACACGTTATGAATTATTCATCCAGCTCCAGTTAATGAGGTAAATGGTACTATCAGTGTTTAAAGTTAAGCTGATTTGTATATATTGGGCAGATCAAGGCTGAAGTGAGAAATGAAGTTTTGGCGGAATAACTTGGTCTCCATGGACTTCAACAGCAGAACTAATAACTATGTGTGCAACTAGGATTTCGTTCTTCAGTTTGAAGGTTGTCTGTGCTCTTGAATCAGAGGAGCAAAGGAAGGTATTCCTAATTCCAGGTTTGGATCTCTACATTAGATGCCATTCTATTGCAATGAAACCAAGAAAGAAAACATAAGCAAGGAAGGAAATCTTGGGGAGTCTTCCTCAAAGGTTTTCTGATGCATTGCATACAGGGATTGGCCTGAGTTGGAAATCTTGAGTCTTGATTGATTTTTTGCAAGAGTTAAGGGATATCGAGGCACCCATTTGTGTTACAGTATGGAGAAGTCCCACTGAAGGAGGAATCGTGAAAATCTGTGAATGGTCTAAAGCTTTCCTGTTTAAATGAGCTTACTTTGACCCACATTTTAGGACTTTCATTCTTAAACTTTGGCATTAGACCAGCAAAGCACTTAAGCACATGCTTGGCTTTAATCACATGAGTAACTCTACAGAAATCCAGGGGAAATGTATATGAAAAAATGTATATCTAAGTGTAAGTGCATAAGTCCATTCAGAAAACCCAGGGTTTGGTTTTAGCTACTGAGAGATTTAATCAGAATTAAATGAGAGGTTGAGCTTATACTATATTCTTCCAAAACTTTTTTCTTTAAGAGTCTGAAGATGGATTTAATACCTTCATTTAATGACCTACATTTGGAAGTTTTAACTTTTAATCTTCTGTAACCTTGAGTAGAAGAATCCAGAGGATTCTTCATGGAGTTGATTATTACTTTACTGGAAAAGTCCTAATTCCAAAATCTAAATTTTCCTTTGTCTTTAGGAATTTTGAATTTTTAAAACCTGATTTCTATTTTTTCTAGGACTTGACATTTTTATATAAAATTGCATTGCCAAGAAACAGGTTTTTTGACATTGCTACACTAAACCTTTAGCAGGTTATGCTTGAAATTACAGGCCACAAATCTCAGTAAGTGCTATTTACTAACATGATAATTGGGGAACATTCGATGATGTGTTAAGTACCATGGAGTGGCAGTATAATTACAGTACATGGCACGTTACAATATAAATATAAAGTAAATACATTATTATTTCTGGCTTAGGTCACATGGTAAATACCAAGTGCAATTACGGCACCAAGTAATCTGCAGGAACGTGTAATTACTCTTGTGCTCAATTCATTTACAAATCCTTGTCCAGCTTTTCACACCACATGGGTTGTGGAAACTGTGGAAAACAGATTATTCATGGCTGCAGTGGCCTCCTTATTACCACAGACAAACCTTACACGTGGATGATGGCTCCTCTGCCCTCTCCTGCGTCTCAGAGGATGGAGGTGAAGATTTGTGTTATCAAGGCATCACCGTGTAGCCAGATGTCCATGAAAAGCTGAGCCAAGAGCTCTCTCCAGCTCATTTCATAAAGTCGGCTGATCTCATCTAATAGTTTACATCTCACCAGTTTTTCTTTAGTAGGAACATCTCATCCTACTTTTGAATATCCATCAGCAGCGTAGACTACCTTACTTTGCATCCTGGAAGTTGGAGGTTCCAGCCAATTGTTGCACATCCTGTCCTGCTCCTAGGCTGATCCAGGAGCCTGTCATTTTGTAATCCCTATTCAGATGTCTTTGCTCCATTAGCTAGTGGGTGTGAGGTTCTGAGTGGGATGGCTTGGATGATACAGCCAGCATCTCCACAGGTTCAAGGGCAAGAGATGGCAACAGAAGCCCTCAGGGCATATGGAAATCCTGTACTCCTCATGGAGAGCAGACATTTGATTCAGATGGTTTGAAACAGTCAGTCTGTGGGCAAACACATTGCATGGTACTTGAAGAAAAGTCTTTCAGAGAAAGGAAGAAAAAGTAGGAGGGAAAAAATAAAAGGTTTAAAGGCACCAGAGCACCATTCTGTTTATCCAGCCAAGAGGACAAAGTGGTGCCTCAGATATCACTGGCTGCCTGTTCTCCCAGGCACCTGGGGCCTCAGAGAAGGTGATTACTGGTGTATTTTTCTAGGCAAGATTATTACTATTAATCTTACGGTCTGTCAACAGGATCTGAACATGGGACCTTCACTGTTAGAGCCCAGATCCCCTGAGATAACATTAATGGCTGCAGCTGTTTGCCATTAGCAAGTCATGCTCTCTGGGGACAGCTTCTGGGGTAGCTGGGATTTCAGCTTGTTTCTTCTAGGGTCAGCTGCGGAGCATTTGTAGTAGAGACAGGAGGTGGGAAACTGAGTCGGACACAGCAGGAAGCTGCCATTGTCTGTGATGCTTCATAATCTTCTTCAAAATCAGGCTTCAAACTGAAGGACCTGGGGGGAAGGATCCAAAATGGCAACGATCATTCTACCATCACCATTACAAGCGATTGGGGAATAAACCAGGCCAACCAAAGTAGGGTAAAATGTGCCTCAGCTGTCTCCTTAAATGAGAACCAAAAGATCAGCTTCCTGAAGTGTATCCTCCTGAAGTGTATGTATACAAATACACACACACAGTCTGGGAAATAAACAGGAGGGACTGGAGCTCTGTGCCCAGTCAGATACTTATGATATAGGAATAACTGGAACATGGTGGGATGATTCACACGACTGGAGGACTGTGACAGACGCTATCGGCTGTTTTGTAAAGACAGGCAGGGGAGAAGGGGTGGAGGAGTTGTGCTCTGTGTTAAGGAAGGGCTTGGGTGTATAGAAATCAACTATGGTAATTGTGGTAGCTCTATTGAGTGGCTCTGGGTCAAAATCAGAGGGGTTGTCTCCAAAGGTAACCTTACAGTAAGCATCTGCTACTGACTCCCAAAACAAGGTGACATGACCCATGAAGTGATATTTGAGTTGCTCAGGCAAGCTTCAGGTCAACAAAACCTGGTCCTGGTGATGGGCACAAGTTGCTCCTGGGGAGATTCCGGTGGGACACAAGAGGTACATTTTTAACACGAGGACAATCAAACTTTGGAATAGTCTCTCAAGAGAAGTGGTAGATTCCCCCACATTGGACAGTTTTAAGTCTCAGCTTGACAGGGTGCTGAGCCACCTCGTATCAACTATAGTAGTACCTAGAAAGTTTGGACCAGATGATCCTTGAGGATCCTTCCAACCTGGCATTCTATGATTCTGTGAAGGTGTGGCCAGGTAATGGCTTCCAAGTCAAGGCAGCTGACACTTGGTGGGGTCTGATGGAAAGAGAACTTCCTGAATCCAGGACAAGCATCTTCTGAAGCTTCGAAACTCTTTTGATGCTTGGGTGTGGGAATATTCCAGCTGCACAAGTAGGTGCAGGTTGGCTAAAGGGCAGTATGTCTCCAGAAAGACTGCTGCATTTTGGCTCCCTTCAAGAGTTAAAATGATGCTCCTTGTCCAAAACCTGCTTCCCTGCCTTCAGCAGGACAAACACAACTTCCAAGGCTGGGGAGGTGGGCTGCCACAAGGAACAGCAAGCATCCCCTTCAGCACTGCTCTGCTGTGGTCTTCTCACACTCCCCTCTCCCAGCAAGGGGAAAGGCTGCACTGCTGAGCCCAGCACTAGAGCAGGGATGAAAGGATGTGGTTTCCCAGCATCTTTGTTTTGTCCTCTACATTCCCTTCCATTGTGCTTTGGCTTGTTCAGTCTTACTTGGTTCAGTTTTTCTCTTGGTCCCTGTTGGCCAGAAGAGAGGGAGAAATAACAAACAGCCTGAGGAAATATTTCCAATCATGTTGCACACACTGCAGTGCACAGGGATGGTTAAATGGAGCCTTGGGGCTAAAACAGGGGAGAAACAAGAGAAACAGCAATGATTCTGATTTCACCTCAAAATGCATCAATATCTTCCTAATAAAACCATTGAACACTACCCCAAGGTTCCCAAAACTTTGGATAAAATTTACGAAGAGGTGTCAGTTTAGAATTTGTGCTTTGCATGAGGCTGGAATATATAATTGTCTATTACATGATAATGGCATCAAGAGAAGCTCCAGACCAAGAACCTTCTTATTTGTTGCACACCATTTGCTTACCATGAAATATGAAATACACTTACTGTGTGCTGCAGGCTTGAGAAATCATTATAAAAATCTGTCATTGCAATCAAAGCCTCTTGCTTACTCTAACCACAGCAAAGGCAGTAATGAAGACATGAATTACCTGTTACCTAACCAAAGGGAAAAGTTCCTTGCCCTAGTTGAACAGACTAGTAAAATTTTTCAAGCTGCTGTGTCTAATGCTAAGTGTCTGAACACTCTCAGGTTGTTTAGAATCAATTGGCTTAAATTTTGTGTAATGAAAGTGTATTTGCCAAATAGGCTCAAGCTTATTGCCATGCAAATTAACATTTGCAGGGACAAATTTCGAAGTCCTTCTTCTCTTTGTTGCTTCTAAGATGTAACTGATACAGTTTTGCACTTGGAGTTATGTGTGGGTGCAGTTCGTGTCATTTAAACTTCTAATTACAGCATCTGATTGCACCCACGTATCTTATCAGCTAGTTAGACACGTCAATGACACGCACCATAACTGCAAATAACTGGGGGTACAAAATTGCACCAGCAATTATTTGCACCCGCTGAAAGAGAGGATGGATATAAAGCAGGCCATTAAAGTGTTTAAAATACTTCTCTTCCAGCAGCATAAATCACTGCTGCAAGGATATTACCTGCAGGAATGCAGAACAAACATTAGGTTGAATTTTGAGCAGCAGCTGAGTTGTTTTGTAGCACGGATCTAACCAAGGTTCCCTTCATGGGTGCAAAGTGTGTCAGCCAGGTCTGAGTTTACTTATCTGGCTTCCTCTGAATTTTGCTCAGGATCCTGATACTACCAGCATTGAACCACTTCCTTCAGTCCAGCTGAAGCCAACAGCGATGCCTACACTGCACCTTTTAGAAAATGTGCTCTGGCAGTGTCTGAGCTGACACCTGCAACTTCACTGCCAGCACAGTCTGGTTTTTTAAGCAGCCTGAGGGCTTCTCTAAGCAGCCTGAGGGCTTCTCTCAGCAGCTAGAGGAAACATGTCCATGAGGCTTATGCTCATATTTAAATTTAAGCTTGCAAGTCCTCGGCTAAATAGGGGTGTAAATGGAGTGAGGACAGTTTAAGTAGAAAGAAAATTAAGCTCTTCTCAGGATAACAGAATGCAGCTTCAACACCTTCCTATTATTAATCTAAATGACAAGTTATAATCATCTTTGGGACAAATGCTGCAGTCTCTGTGATCTTGCCAGTATCTCCTGGAACTCTCCAGAGATGTCACCAGCACCATGGCAAATTGTAGCAAATACTGTGTGATTGTCCTACAACTTTGTGTTAGCCCAACCCTTTGGTACCTGGCACAGAGACTGAGCCTCCACTGGTGTGGTACAGAAGGATGGTCCCTGACCCAGAAACATTCCAAGCTGGTTTGATTCCCTGTGCCAGGCATGGGACATGCAAACAATGTTTGCTTTCATAGATTCATTAGTGGCTGAAGGTAGTAGAGTTACTACCAGGAGCTGAAATGCTGGTGCTTACATTTTGAGTGCAGCATTGTGAAACCTGATCTGGTTTAATGTCTTTTTTTAATTTATTTTTAAATTTTTTTTATTTATTTTGTTAAAAAGGTGACACTTAAGTGATAAAAGTCCTCACTCAGAAATGGTGTATATTTTCCCAAGGATATCTTGCTGTCTGACATGAAGTCTTCCACAACAACCTAGGTGTATGTGTCTTCAGATATATTTATTTTTTTCCCCTATCACAAATACTTGCAATTATTCAGGATTAGTCCTGAGTTTTGCCAAACAGCTGGGACCATTACAAGAGCTGACCTGGAGGGGGGTTTCTCTTAGAAAGGAGCTCTCTCAAAAGCAGAAAACTGTAGGGAGCACAAATACTTGCATCTACACAGATACCAGTGGTGATGAAGCAGTTAGACATTGGAGCTTTACTGATACTGGCTTCTTGGAGTCTGGCCCTGGTTTGTCTTAGACAGAAAAGGAAAGAAACAAAAAAGAAAATCTGGAAGGATTGTCTTCTGTTCTCATTTACCCTGGGGTAAATCCAGAGCAAATTCAATGATCCAAATGAAACTAGTCCAGATTTCCGCTGGCCTAAATGAAAACATTGTTTTCATACACTAGTGGGGAATTCTGCCTTCTTTAATACCATACTTTTAAATTTTGCTGTCACCATGGGACACTGCATTTCTATTTTTTGGCTTAAGTTTTACCCATGGAAGAATTAATTGCTTCAGCTTCCTAGAAATCACTGTATGATTCAAGTTACTCTTTTTCACAGCATGTTCAAAAGTTGGTCTTAGTTTTCAACACAACCTCTCCCTACCCTAAAAAATTATTTGTATCCATAAACTGCTGCATGTAGGGAACAGCCAGTGGAAATGTAAAATAAATACACTATTGCATTTTAGGTGGAGATGCACTCTGCTCCCCAGAAGGGATAACATTTATAAATCAAACATGGGTTTAATTAACCTTCTGTCTTTGCAGAGGATTAGGAGGGTGGGCACAGACACATTGGTTTGAAGATGCAAGGTGCTTACGAGCTTTCTTTACAGAATTTCAGGGATTCAAAACAATAAAGCACAGTTTAATAAACTAAGGTCTGGGTTCAAGGCTCTGCCAGTGTGAGCCCAAAGCTGTAAGAGCCCTGATGAAGTAATTTCAAAGCAGTGTAAGAACAGAACATGGTGTCCAAAATTAGTAGTTCTGTCATTTACATGGCAAAAAACAATTTATTTTATTTTTTTTATTTTTTTTCCCAGATGAAAAGACAGAATATACATTCTGGCATTTGAAAGGGGTTTGCATTTACTTTACCTTCTTGCAGTCTGCAATCATGCACACTTCTCCTTCACCTGTCACTTCAGTGGGTGACACTACTGTAGTCAGACCCTCATCTCTTCCTGTTGAGAAAGAGAGAGGAAATTCTTCTTTTCTTCGATAAAATGCTGTATCCTAGTTGAAAGGCACCCTTCCTGGGAAGCCCCTCTTTGTGCAAGTCAGCAGTTCAGTAACGATTCATAGCCTAAAATTAACAGTTAGTGTAAAATCAGTCAAAGAGGACAGCAGCCCCTTTTGCAATTAAGATAATTAACCACATTAATCAAGATTTGGGTGCCTTTTGAGAAGAAGAGCTCAAGCTCAATCACAAGGTGAGTGTTTGATGCAAGAAGTGTGGGGTGCATTTCTAGGTCTATCTCAGTAGGGTTGTGTGTGATGTTCAGACTCATTCTTGGGGCCTTTAAAGTCCAAGTCTACCAGCTCTGCCTGTGCTGGGAACACTTTCCAGAACGTTTGTGCTATGGATAGCATAGTTTGAATGACATTATTACTACTGGCAAAAGGAAAGGCTTGCTAGCTTCAGGTCACCCCTTTACATTCTTATTTTCCTTCCTGGATCTGATACAGCTGCTGGGGACTCAGGCTGCACAAATCCTCCAGGCTTTGCCAGCCCCATGCATGGAACTGATGTGGATGGGGCATGAATAATTCCAGAATCTTGCTGAAGAAGTCTGAAGGTGAAGATGAAGATGGATGGAAGAGTCAAACTCAGTTTTCTAATTGACCCAGAACTGATTTCTACTTGGCAAAGCCTGTTATGAAATTGGTCTGAGACCTTTCCCTTAAGCCCTGGTTCCTGGGCTGCCTTTATTCCCTCCCAGTGGTGACACAATAGTATCAGCTTGGGAGAAAGTTTGACACTGCTTGGGATCCCTGACAGGGCAAGTGGCTCTGCTTTTTATGGAAAAACATGATGATCTGGGGGGATTTGCCTGGGCAAAAGGTCTAGGTCTTGGTCCCCAAGGCTAGGAAGAGCCCCACTACTGAAGGGAAGGAGGGGGCTGGTGCAGGTGAGAAGGGATTTGCTCTTGGGGAAGAGTTCAATCCTGTCCTGGTGTCCAGTTGGGGAGAATGAAGAAGTTTCCAGTTCCTCATTATTTTGTCCCTTTTATTTGCATTTAGAAGAAAATCCAGTTGGGCATTTCACATAGCTTTTGTTGCAGTAGCCTGGCAGGACACAAGATCAACCTTGCTTGACCAATCTCTGAGGACTCAGGGCTGTTGCTGCAGACACCTGACTGCAGTTCCTAGCTTTGCTGAAGCACTTTCAACAAATATTTCCCCTTTTCAGTTCCCTTCCTCTTACCCGTTGCAGTGCTGCCGTGTTATTGAGTTTGAGGAGCATCTTAACTGCTCCCCCTGGAGCACCCCACTGTCAGCTGAAGATCCCAGCCTCCCTGGTGAATCAGGTATATGGTGTATAAAAGGGTGCACTGCAGGGCACAGAGATGAGACATTGCTGATTCAGCCAGGAGTGCAGATAGGAAAACCACTACACAAATTGCTCTGCAATGCATGGTGCACACATGTGTAAAGGACATGTTAATTCTAACTCCATTTTATGTTTCTTCTCCCCAGTGAGCATTGCTGACGTCCTATCTATGTTCTTCACTTGTTATTTCTAAGGAGTTACCAAGTTTAAGTGCTTTCTTTTTCTGTCTTACAAG
This sequence comes from Apus apus, assembly GCF_020740795.1. Lineage (NCBI taxonomy): Eukaryota > Metazoa > Chordata > Aves > Apodiformes > Apodidae > Apus > Apus apus. The sequence goes on along the minus strand of NC_067283.1, from coordinate 6,426,797 downwards.
AAGGGAATGCTTGAGCCTGTTGATTAAACACATCCCTTGCTCTTCCCTGCTCAGGCACAAATTTCCAGACTCAGACTCTGAATGTAATTTCTATTCCTCCCACACCATGTGCGTGTTGCAGAATTTTACTGTCACGTTCCAAATCTCACAGTAAAAACTTTTGCAACTTATTAGCAGACAGGAGAGGTACTTCAGCTTTGACTGCTCCACTGTTTTGGATCGGGATGGTTTTGTTGTTTGGTTTGGGGTTTTTTGTGGGTTTGGTTTTGTTCTTAAACATTTTTTAAATCAGGGATTTCAGCCCTTGGAAATCTAGAGAAAAATAGGTTGAGGCAGGATTGTGTGGATCAGTCACGCTTCTTTGCCCTGTGCTATCAATCAAGGTAAAACAGGATAGCCTGAATGACCTTGTAGAAGTTTATATACCAAAATGGACAGGCATGTCACTCAGGTGAAAACCAGTAACTACAAAGGTCCTGAAACTGTCTGTATTGCTTTGCTGTTACACACACACATGTACATGGACGTGATGGTGAATTATTTTTAATCCATGGAGACATTAACTGGGAAGCCATTGGGCACAGGACAAAACTTGCAGTGTGCATACCTGTGAGCAGAGAAATGATTGACTGACTTGCAGGGGACCTTCTAGAGTCTTAAAGTAATTCTCAGGGCCAGGCTGTGAACCTCATTCTCCAGGAGATCCAATGCTATTCACGTGTGGCCTCCTTGGCTTCACTGGAATCGCCCATGGGAAGGCTCACCACTGGGAGTAGGTGGTGCACAGTATCTCTGCAAATGCTTGTTTCCCTGGGTTTCCTGCAGCCAAGCAACACTGATCACTGCAGTCATCCACAGGTTTGAGACATGGAAAATGAGGCCCTCAGGGCTTCTTCATGGAGTAAGTATACTACAGGAGTCCCAGCTCCTGCTATACTGAACATGGGCTTCAGGCTGCTTTCTGGCCTCCCACGTTCAGTCTGGACACTGATATTTCTATTCCAAGCCATGACTTTGACAACTTTCCAACTCCCCTGCCAGGGGCAGAGACACCTCCTGCTAGACCAGGTTGATCCAAGCCCCACCAGCCTGGTCCTGAACACTTTGAGGGAAGGGGCAGCCAGAACTTCCCTGGACAATTTATCCCAGTGTCTCTCCACCCTCACACTAAAATATTTCTTGCTAAGAACAGTGTGAGCTGTCCATCTCTTACCTGCATTCCAAATGCAGGTAAGGGTATTCTGGAATGGATAAAATGAATTTTTTAGCTCAGGCTTGTGGGGAAGCAGGATGCTGAGAAGCCACCATGTCCCTTAGATAATGAATGGAGAGGAGAACTGCATCAGCAATGCCTGTATAGCCACAGCCTAGAGTGGCTGAGCTGGGAAACCTGAACACCATCAGGAGATGACTTCTGTCCAGTATCTCACTGATGTTAAAACATCTGATCCCTTTGTGGGGCTCAGCACAGTAGTGAGAACTTTGGAGGCAGTGCTGGACACCTCTGAGGAAGTGTCAGAGCTGACACTACTCCAGAGAAGGCAACAGAGAGCAGCAACCCAAAAGCTGGTCTCTGGGAAGGATCCTTTATTCAGTCCTTCAGCTGAGGAAAGTGCAGAGCTCCTGGGTCTACACTTCTTGTAGAGATGGGGTTGGATTCAGGGCCAGGGTGGAAGTATCTGGGGTGGTCACATTGCCCTGTTAGCTTCTCAAGACTGGAAGAAGACTAATGTAAAGTCTGATGCCAGGACATCCTGGAGTTAGAGTCTCCAAATGAGAAGTTCCACATCTGCTCAATCCTGCTCCGTGCTGAGTGTCCTGGCTTGACTCTGATTTTCCATCTTCTACCACTGTTTTGGCCTAAAAATGCTCTAGTTCTTTTAACTCTTTGCACTTAGTACTTGGGAATGAGAAAATACTGCACATCAGAGAATCTCCAGGAGGAAGATGTCTTCTCTGGAATTGCACTGAGGGTGCTGATATTTTTCTGTCCTTCTCATGAATATATTCAGCCACCCTGAATCTTCAGGCTGAAGTCACTGGCCACCCCAACCCTGTTCTTCCCAAGGCAGCAGCCATTCAGCTGCATGAGTTATTGGGGAGGACTATTTGGGGAGCAGATGGAACACGTGTGCAAATCTTCAGCTATGCTCCTGCCTGAGCTTTGGGCCAGAATAAAATCCTCTATTTGAGCAGCCTTCTAGCTGTGGAGGTGGCATAGACATGAAGCCATGCAAACTCAGCTCACAGAGCCAGAAGGCAAAAGCAGCATAGATTTCATCACTTCCCCTTGGAAACCTCCATGTTTCTCTTCTCTTTATTCCTCTTCTCCTTTATGCTGCTTTTGCCTCCCTTCACAAGAGTCCCGTGCAGCCAAGGGGTGATATCTTTGGATACTTTTCTTCCCATCAAGCTGCAGATATGAGAAGAGGGAGACACAGTGCAGTCTGGATTCACCCATCAAATTTCAAGCACTTCACCCAGGTTCCTAAATTAGAAGCCTCATTGTACTGACTTACTGCTGTTTGTGCCAGCAGCATCTTGAGAAATGGAGAAATACTGGCATCTTGAGAGCATGATTCACCCTCCTCAGATGCGAATCTCTCTCCTGAGGTGTCTCTCTCTTCTCTGTGACTGTAGCTGGCACCCAGATAATGACAGTCCTAACTTCAGCCTCTCTGCCTGCTATCAGATGGGATGCATCTCAGCCAAAATGCCAGATAAGCAAAACAACCTGTCAGAAGTACCACCAGAAATACAAACAACACAACTGATTCGGTCTTTCTTGTAAGAGGAAAAGAAGTTATCAGAACTCTTTAAATCTGCTTCTGTAAAGACTTTTTTTTTTTTTTTTTCCCCGTCTACCCTCTTGCAACAACTCTCTGGTTACCCACTTTGAGCAAGAGGAATGACAGTTCCTTAGTGCTTACCTTTCAGGACAGACAAGGAAAGCAGTCTCAATCAAAGAAATCAAAACAAGCCCAAACAAACTCCGCCCCCCTCTGCCCCAAACAACAACAACAAAAATAAAATATTAAGAAACCCCAACTACCTACCAGTAGTTAAAGTTTAAAATAAATGGTTACTGCTTTCCAGGAAAAGGACCTAATAGGAAAAAAACACAAACCCTTGCATGACAAACCTTCCCAAAATATCAGTGCTTTTAAACCTTAATCTGTCTATCAGAGGTGATAAGATACTTTTAAAAGGAAAACAGTACTCTAGGTGATCCTGCTCTGGCAGGGGGTTTGGACTAGATGATCTTTCAAGGTCCCTTCCAACCTAAGATTCTGTGATTCTGTGTGATTCTGTAGAGGGGGCAAAATGGAAGGCAGTATGCAAGCAAGATGTGTCACCTATCTTCTGATAGCTGATGTATCTTTCTTCACATTGCTGTGTCATTGTCCTCTTTTGCTGCCAGATAAAAGGAGAATCATTATAGATGTCCCCAAAGACAGCTTGGTAAACACCTACAATAAATTAAGTTCTAGATTCTCCCAGCAGGACCTTGGCACAGAGTCTGTGGGGGTCCAGGTACATCTGCTCCATGGTTGTGTCTGAACTTCAGGAGAATGGCAGGACCTTAGAATGAATTAGGGGGTTTCTGTCTTATTTGGAACACTTCCCTCTTTTGCCTTTTTTTAATATTTTTTTTATTATTATTTTTTTTTAACACAGTTCTGCTGGTGTGCAAGAACTGCCTAAGTCAAGGTAGCTCTGACTTTTAAAAACCACTTATGCCATTTTAAACAGAATAGATGAGCCACTCAGATTAAAACACCAGCCACACAATGCTATGGTTGGGGGAAAGCAAGACAACATGGAAAAAGTGATTTGGAAGAAGTGAAGGGGAAGCACACAGGTTTGCAACTGGAGGAGGAAGAAGAGGACTAACTACCAAGAGAACTTAGAATCTTTCTTCTGGTAACTCAAAAAAAGAGAATTTTAATTTTTTTAAAATTTTTTTTAAAGCATTTACTTCTGTGGTAGGAAAGTGTGAAACCTTACAAATAAATCATTCAGAAGAGGACAACTTGAATTTAACCATCCAGATAATGGTTTTGCATCATCTTCTTGCACTGAAGATTAGGGTTCAGGGAAGACTGAGGAAGAAAGAGGCTATGCCAACAGAAGTGATGTTTCTGTTTTCAGGAAAAGTTGCTCTCAGCAACTCCTCACAGAGAGCTGGTTTCAGCTGCATTTTTCATTATCCACCTGCACAAGTTTTCAGACAATTTGCACTCAGTGATTTGCGCTGCTGCCTGCTCGAGGGCATGGTCCCAGGTCACAGGCATGTGAGATACAGAAAAAGCAAATGGCTCCTCAATGAGATATAAAGAAAATCCCAGACTTGTTTCCACCAAAGAGAACTGAACTGTGTCCTTCCAGGTTACCTGCTGCAGTAGGACATGCGGATGTCCTTGGAGAATTTCTAGAAATTTGTGCTATTTAGTAGATCAACTTAACTGATTTTATAAGTGTCTTCTGGCCTTAAAATCTGTGCCGTGGCTTCAAATTCTCATATTCTTTTCTTAAACCTCCCTTGGGCTGCACAATAGGATAACACACAACCATTTTTCAAGCTGGATTGACTTTGTCTTTATGGATATGATAAAAACTCTCAGCAGGGGTAAATTACCACTGCTCCACTGTAGGGAATAATGTAAAAGGTCTTACTCACTTAAATGGATGCAAATCAAGGGTAGTTTAAGACAAGTTAAGTAGGGAATTATGCTGGTAAAAAAGTAAATACAGAGAAAGAGGGAAGAAAAGAATGTTATGTATTGCCAGCAGACAATGGTATGATGATGCTTTAAGTAGACTCACTTATTTCTAACCTTGTCCCAGTTATTTCCACCTTTGCAGAATGCACATAAACCTGGAGCAGTTCAGGAAGGTCCCTTTCATGTCTAATTATCACTGCATTACAAAATGCTTTGAGATGCAAGATGGCAGGAAATCCCTTCACTGGGAAGTCTTTCCATTACATCCTGGCTCTTGTCACATTTTGTTGAAGGCAGCTAGTCCTCCACCTCCTTCCCCATGGCCTCTAACAAACTTTCACCAGCTCAGCTGTCCTGCTGCCTTTCTGCTCTCCACTTGCAATGAAGCTTCTGTGTGGCTCCTATTTGCTTGCCCACCTCAGTGACTCAGTCACATTCCCAAGCTGCTGTTGGAGAACAGCCATGAGAAATCCTCCCACTAATATATTGACACTTGATCTCTGAAAATCTTCTTGATATCTGATCTTCTTATAGTGTCTTTTTGGTTTTTTTCTGATTCTACTCTTTCTTCCATCTTTTTACACATCCTTAAGACCTTTCCTTTCCCCTTTTATATCTCTTCATGACAAGTTTCCTGGTTTCTGGGGGAATAAATTAACAATGCAAAGCCTCTCACAGTGGATGTCAAGGGATTTTTTTTTTTCCCTTTCAGCCTCAGTCTTTGACTTAAAAAGAACTTCTGTGAAGGCTACAATTCCTGCTAGAAATGCAAAGGGTTTTTGAGTAGCAGCGCAGATTTGCTTCTGATTGTGGCTTTCATGTTTCTACATACACACACACAGCACTGTCCTGGAGACTATTCCTTGCACACAATCAAAGCTCAAGCTAATGCTAAGGGCAGCACAAAGGACCCAATATTGTAGGAGAACAGATTTTTAAGACATTTTGAAGATACAGTCTTAAGACAACGCTTTGTAACTGAAGAAAGAAACTGTCTGAAAGTGGTTGTGTCGTTACTGCTCTTTTGTACTAGCAAGAATGGCCATATGCAAAGGTAAGGCTGTACTGAGTGTCTGACCAGGGGATTTCCATGGTCTTTGGTTCCTACCCTCAGGGATGTGATCTTGGTTGTAAACATGATCTGCAACAGGGGGAGATAGTCAGTCACTATTGAATGACCACCTCACTTCTGGGGCTAAAAAAGACTGAAAAATCAGGGGGAAGAGGGATAAAATCCACAAATGAAAACCTCCTGCAGTTTTAGCATCCTTGAACATAAAGGTGGAAAAGAGTCCTTTAGAGCTCAGAAAAAAACTGGAGTCCTCCACAGTTTAGTCTACTGTCTGCTTGGCACATGTCTTTACAGAAAACCCCACTGAATGATCTTTTAAAAAGAGAAAAGATTTATGGGTAAGTGGCATTATATCCTTCTATTCATTCTTAATGAGGTCAGAACATGTTTAAAAGTATTTCCTGAGGCATCTTGTCTAATGTGTAGTGTGTGTGTTTAGACAAAGAATGGTCAATGGAATCTACAATTTTCCACCTCTTGATCATTTTTGATTGTTTAGAGGCATGGGCAGTTCCCATAAATATTGTGCCTCTTTGGTTGACTTAATGCCAGAAATGCTCAAGTACTGTGATTTCTATTCTGCATTGTCTTGAAAAGCTTGGGTAGTGTCCCCGGGTCACATTTAGCCCCACTGTGGGAAGGCAGGGAGCTGGCAGCAATGGCTGTTGGGACACATCAGCTCTCCTGCTTCGTTGTTGATTTTCTGTAGCAAGCTGCTCTCCATCACTCACATTTTCTGTTTTGCTTTTCCTGTCTATGGATTAATGCAGCCATTGAAGTCCATACTAACTTGCTTAAGTCCACAAGTTCATCAGGACAGGGCTGGTGTCCACAGGTATTGAATTTAAAACACTTGGCACCTGCTGAGAGCTGTGCTGTGGTGCCTGGGATTGCCTTGAACTGAATTGTGCTCCTCTTCCTAGTGTCTCTGCCTGCCTTTCCACAGACCCTTTGGGATTTGACCACACAGAGAGTGTGAGCTTAATTAAAATTAGCTTCAAAACAGAAGCAGTTGAAAAGATGCAAAAGATGCTGGGGACACAGCTGGCAAATGCAGAGCCTCAAGTTAAACTGAATTTAAAAAAATAGATTTAAATCCACTGAGAGTATCTACACAAGGGTTTCTGCTAATTTAAGTTAATTGGTTTAAAAGAATGCTTTTAATTAAACCTGTGTGCTCCTATAGGTGGATGAGACCTTCCTTGGAGGCAGTAGAAAATGGACAGTGTTCTCAGACAAGGATGGCTGCAAGAAACAGCATTTATCCATCCATGTCCTTCTCCCGTGGGAGGAGCAGATCACCCAGCCCCTGCACCAGGGTTGCTGATTCAGATCCAGGAAGTACCATAAAACTTTTTGTGTCACCTGGGGCCTGCTGCTTAACATTTTACCCATTTCTCTGCCAAAGGAATAAAAAGAAAAAAAGAAAAAAAGGGGTAATTACATCTAATTCTCTGGAGTGCCTGAGAATAAATACATAAAGCATTGTGAGGGGACAAGACACTGCAGTAATGGGGGCCATGTTAAAACTACCTCTTCCTTTCTATGAGCTGGTTTTAATGATGTATATTGTTTTGCAGGGGAGCTACAGGCCATCCATTACTTTTCAGACAATGGAAGCATTAGATGTGTCACCAGAACAATTACTGCCAAACTCATGCTGTGTGGTGGGGTTTTTTTATGAAATTTAAATATTTATGTTGCTTCACAAAAATATAGCAAAAAAAAAAAGATTAAAATTTAAAAAAAATCTACAAGCCCTTCACCTTTAACATCTTCTAACAGATCTTGTGGTGTTGGATGGAAAATGAATTTAACAGGATATTACTCTTCTGTTGCAATATTTCTGGTGTACAACAATATTATAGTTGGTGTTAAACTTTATTACTAGCCCTGTGATAAAATTAGTTCAATATTGGCTGCTTTTATAATGTGGTTTTACAATTGCAACATGGGATAATGTGATAGTATGAAGAAAAAATCCCAACAATATTACACACAAACCCAAGCCCCCTAAACCCAAAAGCATGGAGTGGAGGAAAGGAACAGAAAGTTACCTAGTGGGAAGGTACAGGACAGGGGTTGCATTTTGATGTAGGGTGCTGTGAAAATTCCTTTCTGGAATGGCTTGAGGCCAGAAACAGCCTTTTGATTATATTAGACACCAGCTGACAACCGTCACAGTGAAAAGTGTCAAACAGGGAGCAGGCAGGAAAGGCAGGAGAGAGGCAGGAGAGAAAGTAACAATTTCACAGCAGTGACTAAGCCTACTTTGCCCGGAGGTGAATTTGCAGCAACGTCATCACTCTGTCAATGGCTTCCCAAGGAACGGAGGCTTCCGAAATGGGGCTTTTGGAAGTTATTTGTATTTCTAAATTGAGGAGCTTAACCTCAGAAGGGTTTAGTACATTAGGGTGGAAATACAAGTCTCAGCAGGGCTGTAACAGCATGATCAGTGTGTGGCGTTGAGACACCCAACCTGCAACACTGTGCCATGTTCAATCAGACATCTTCCTTTCACAGCCTTGTCATTCGCTCCTTCATTTACAGAGCCTGTGAGCTCCTCTGGGTACATATTGTCTCTTATTTCATGCTCCTGCAGAGCTTGGTGCAACAGGACTTATTCCCTGCTGTTATTGCAGGTTACTGGGCTAGTATAAATCCTAACAGAGCTTGGAGAGCCCAGTTCTTTACCAGTGCATAGCTGGGGAGCTCCACAGGAGCCAGGACCAAACAGGCAGAGAAAGAGGGTAAAAAAGCCTGTTTATGGCAATTGGAAATACATATCTGGAAGAAGTGACTTCAGAGTTGTGCTTAGAATGATGTGATGTGGGTATGTTGTATCTTGTGTCCTCCCATGTCTCCAGGTCACCCTTGTCTTAGGGATCCCTTTGGGAGCCAGTGGCCCTCACCACATCTTGTCACGGAGTAAAAGATTAAATCAGAATCATATACTGATTGATATTATACTATTATATATATATTTTTTTTAATTTTATTTTTTTGTGAAGGTAGAAATTTTACTTATTGAGAACTATGGCATCTACTGGCTGCTGCTATTAAAAGCAAGGCTGGAGATACACAAACTGAAGAGCTGTGCTGTTGTCTGTGCAGAGATCTGCACTGATTTTGAAAGAAATTTCTGCTATAAAACTATTGAGCTAACCTGGCTCCAATGTTTCTTCTGCTTCAGCTTAATCTGTTCTCACGTTGGAGCATATCTACAGTAAAAAAGAGTGGAGGGTGGAAAGAATCTGGAAAATGTATTGCCTACATGAGCTGTGCATGCAGCCAGCAGAGGCAGATATTCCTAGTAAAAAGAGCTGGAAATAGTTAAGAGCTCTTAGTGGAGGGTATAAAACCCCTTGGGCTTTGTTGTAAAGATGTGATACAGATATGTGGTAGTTTCCAGAAGGAAAACAGAAAAGGCACAGCAAAATGTTAAGACCTGGAGGTGAAGTCCAGACATTCCCAAATTAGCAGCTAAGCAGTTAACTGCCTGTGGAAGCCTGGGCTGTTCTAACCCTAATCTGACCCATTGGGCTCTGAAACCAGGGAGTGCTTTGCCTTGGACACCAGAGCTAGACCACACTGGCACAGACCTGGTGTGATACCCACTCCTGAGACAAAAAAACAGGGATCAGGATAGAACCTGCCCAGCAGAAGGATATCATTAGCAGAATCCTTGTTTAAAGAAGTTGTGGCAGTTTCTGGTGGTTTTCACATGCTTTAAACTCACAATTACCTTATTTTTTTTGTTCCTAGACATGCAGGCGTTTTTTTCCAGACCATGCACCCTTGTGTCTTCTCTCACCTCTTCTCTCTGAGACTCTTTCTCTCCCCCCCAGCCAAACCATGCCGAAGGTTTGGGTTTGTGCATAACATTTTGAATCAAGTTTGTTCGGCTGTGAGTTGCTGCATCCGCCACAGTGTTCAGCTCATAGCACCCAGTCCTGCTGTGCCACACTGAGGTGCATCCCACCAGCTGGGTTTTGGGGAGCAAGGTGGTGGATTGGAGGGCAGCAACGTTCATTGCTGCACCACAAGAAACACTGAAAGGAGAACATAGCACTTCTGCGTCTGATTTGCTCAAAACTAACAGTGGCTGAAGGGTACATGAGCATGTAGGTGGGAAGGATTTAAAATTATGAATAATGAAGGCTTGCAGATAAATTGTTTCTTTATTGCTGAAATGGACTTGGTAGCTAAAAGTACTGCTCCCACCCATGGCTGGAATTGGTGGGATGCTTAAGGTACATTGAAGCATGGAAAAACTTCTTCAAGTGCACGGTCTTTCGCCGTAGATGTTTACTTGACTTATCTTGCAGCACCTTTTTTTTTCAGAAAGTACAATATAAACACAGCCTGAAGGACCCCTTGGTGCCCACTGGTGGACCTGAGCTAACTGCAGACCAAGGCTGCTGCTGCTTGCCACCATCTTCTCGCTGCTGCTGAATGTGCTTCCAAGAGCTGTCTGACTCCACCTCCGGATGTTGTCCTTGAGTAGACTATCTCCACCTGTCACTCTGGTGACCAGAGCTCATCCCTGCTCTCTCCACCATCCTCCAGGCTCTCCTGGAGTGCCGGCAGCCTGCAGCAGGTAGGATTAGGGAAAGGGCTTCCTTACCCCCAAATGCAACACCCCAGGGTGCCCGCCATATATGGGGGGAGGGAGCACTTTTCAGGGGTGATTAGGAACACAAAGGGCTGTGCCTGACAATTAGAGAGAGGTTATGGGACTGTGACAAGCATGACTGGAATTTGGAACAGACTGAGCAGTAAGATCTTCTGGGGCCACGCACTCAGCTCTGTGTTTCAGCAGTGAGTTTTAAAGCTAAGGTATGTTTTATTTTTTATTTTATTTTATTTTATTTTATTTTATTTTATTTTATTTTACTTTTTTTAAATTTATTTTATTTTATGGTGGGTTTATTTATTTATTTTTTTTCCACAGCTTTCTCAGACAGTTGCAATAAAGCCAGGGCAATGAATCAGCGTGTGGTGGAGGCAGGAGGGTTTGCAGCATTTAAACCTGGAGTGAAGAACTGGGTCCCAGAGACCAACTGTAATGAGAGCTTGTCCTTTCAGAGCCAACCATCAGGGAGAGCAAATCAATCAGGCCCTGCTGTCCGCTGGGACCAGCGAGTGATTGATTCAGCTCCCTGGGCTGCCCTTATGGGCCGGGATGTGCGTGAACATGAAAGGAGGAGAACAAAGGCCCCATTACTGCAGTGGGCAGAGGGAAGGCTCCCCTGCTGCTTGATCCATCTCTCCCTCTGTAAGCTGTTGCAGCCTCCCTGTCTTTGTCCTCCTTCCTCCTCTGGTGCTTTGATCCTTCCTTCCTCTGCTTTCCTGCCAGCCTGGCCCCAGTCCCTTTTTCTCCAGTTCCTCCCAACTGTGGTGTTTTCTTGTCAGGAAAGTTTGATAGCCTCACAGAGTAACTACTGCTCCTGGTGGGAGGAATCCTGAGCCTTGTGTTAAGTTCTGCTTTCCCATCCGTTTTTCCCTCCCCATCCCCACTGATCCATCTCTTGTAGAGGGGATTAAAAAACAGGCTCAGCTGAGTGTTTTTGGAAGTTCCATATTGATGTACTTGGTCTCCCAGTCCTTGCTCGTGGTTCCTGATGTGTCTCTCCTTCTGGGAAGCTCCCATTTTTCACTATTTATTTGCCTTGGGTAGAATCATGGCACTGAGTCACAGAAGTGGAATGGAGCATGGTTATTTTGGTTTGAAAAGAGTTTCTGTCCCTTCCCACTGCATAGAGAAGTGTGAAGGGATGAAAATTTCCCTGTGCTTTTTCTTCCCTAAACTTCAGCTTCAGCAACATTATTCATATTCCCTGGCTCTTCCCCCTCAGGGCTTTTCTGGGCTCCTGTTGCTGAGGCCACTCAGCAAACAGTGGCTGAAGCCAGTGGTGCCCAGACATGTTCTGAAGGGTGGAAGGGGTTTGGTGCTGCCTGCTCCACTGCCAACCACCTGCCTGAAGCTAACCTGCTCCTCAGCTGAACAGCTAGCAGGCTTTTGGCACCTCAGAGGTGGTGTGAAGCTTCATGCTGTGGCATTTCAGGTGCCACCTGAGACCAAGGACCTGTGGGGATCTCCTCCCAGCTCTGTCTGTCTCCTGGTGTGGATACTGATGAATATTGAGTGCACCCAGCTTCAGTTCACAGGCTGCTATGTTTTGGATGCTACTTTCTCTGAGACTCCTTGACTTCCCAGAGGAGAATGCAGATGCTCAGAGCTCCAGCAGCCCAAACCTCCTGCTGCTCTGGTTGGCCTTTGGCTTGTGAAGATGGGTTGTCCCAGTGCTTGTTTATCTGTTGGCAGCTGCTGCCTGACCCAGAAACAAGCATCAGAGCTGCAAGCATAGCTTTGTGAGGCCAGGGGAAGATCTGACACTCCAGGATACCTGGAGTTCAGTATCTTTCTGCTGCTTCCATAACACATGGAGTGGCTCAAGGTAAGGAAAAAACATCAACACCTGGCCTTTCCTCTGCTGATTTATGAGACAGTCCTCCCTTTAATATGTCCTTTCTTACCTGACACTATTTAATCACCCCTCCATTACTCATTCAGTCTGAAAGAAGTTTCTGGTTGTGCCAAGTGAAGAATTTTTATTTCTCCAATCCATATATCCATGCAAGCTCAGCAAAATCCAGTGGTACAGAGCAGAGTGGTTAGTATTCTGCAGCTCCATGGGTAGGCTCTGAGGGTTATTTTTTTCCCCTTTGTCTTTGTGTGGACACACACACACAAGGAGAGGGCAAAGGCTAAAACCTCAGAAGGGCTGCTTACAGTTTCATCAATATTTCATGATTAAGAAGGTGACAGAATTCTGCTTTATTTAATAAGAATATTCCCTAGGTAGGTCCTGTTTTCCCAGCCTGCTCCTGTAATTACAAACTGTTTGTGCATTAGCTGAGCAACTTCACTGAATTTTCTCTCCCTGAACTGTTTTAAATTAAAGGGTTGACTTTTGCCTTGGTCAGGCCCATTTTTTTCCTGGAAACCAGTGACATTTTTCATAGCGGATTTTAAATGAATGGGGAAGAGAAGGACAGAAAGTGTGTGAGAGGAAGTGGGTGCAATTGGAGAAGCTGAATTTCACCCTCTTTGAGCACAGCTTGCTCCTAGAAGCATGCGAGTGTCAGGCTGTAGTAGTTAAAATGTTAAAAGAGACTCTCTAAATCAGGAGTTGTAATCTGGGAGCAGAGGAGCCCAACAGCTGGACAGATGGTGGCTTGCAGAGAAGTGGGGATGGAGTCATGTGAGCCAGCTCTGCAGCTCTTTGCAGTGGAACCTGTCATTGACTGGATTTCCACAGCATCCAGTGTAATGGGCCAGTACTTGGCTGGCTTCTCAGGGGGCCACAAAATACCATGCCAAGAGCAGGTCTATTTATTGTCATGCTCAGGGCTTTGCAAGCCCATGGTGTTTTACAGGCAAAGGGAGTATGGGGAGTATGGACCTATTTTGGGTTCCCAACATAGAGGCTGGAAGGGGCTACAGAAAAGCATCCCAAGCCTTTGGCCTCTCTGTTTTTCTTCAGCTCAGTCTGGTGGTGGATGCGTCTCCAATGTGAAATAGGGACAGGTCATGCCCATGGGGCTGTTGCCACACCATGGGATCATGCTGTGGAGCACATAGAGTGAAAAGGAGATCTCCAGCCTACTTAGCACTCTCTCTCACCTAAGTATATCTGTGGCAGGTTTAAAGTTTCTGTTAGTGAGTCCTTCCAGGCTCATCTCCACCTCCTGACACTTTGGGGCACAAAATGCTTCAGGGGCAAACACAGGAGTTCATGCATGACCCCTGAGGAACTCCTCTTGGCTGGTGTAACACACTTTCTCCTCAGCTTCTGGGAGAAAAGGTGGCTTTCCCCATGGACCCAGCTATGGACTTCTGGACCCTAACTACTCTGTAGCCTTTGGGATTATCCCTTCTAACAGGGTATGTTTCATTAGCATCTGCAAGGGGTGCTGCTAGCTTGTCTGGGGGTGTTACCTTAGGCAGGCTCAGTCCTTCCAGGGCTTCCCACCATGCTGTCTGCTTTAGACCCTGCAGCACAGTCATGGGTTAAGCGGAGCAGTGTTTGCAGTATGGACATGGCAAGCAAACGACAAGTGCAAAGGGACTAGGGAGGTTGGGGCAGAATGATGGGAGGGAGGTGGCTGCTGCTGTCTTGCCTTCTCGAATTCATCCAACTTCTTTGTTCCAGCCTCAGGAGGGCAAATTCCACAGGAGATCAGTGATCAGCCTGCAGCAGGATCAAAGCAGCCCCATTTCCAAGGTTTGTGTCTGCTGTTTGGATTCTCTGGCACAGGGACTAAGTCAGGGTTTTCCATCAGCTAAAAGCTGCATGTGTTTGTCTGTGTATATGTCTCTATCTGGCTCCTCTCACGTCCAAAACTGGCTGAGTGTATCCCCCCTTCCCTCTTCTTGGGGCTCTCTCCTCTGCCTGGCTGCCTGTTTTATGAAACTTGGAGGAACTACTTACCTTTGGGAATGCTCTGTCTTCATAGAATCACAGAACAGTTTGGGTTGGAAGGGACCTTAAAGATGACCTAGTTCCAATCCCCTTGTCATGAGCAGGAGCATCTCCCACCAGACCAGGTTGCTCCAAGCCCCATCCAACCTGGCCTTGAACACTTCCATGGATGGGGACCCCACAGCTGCTCTGGGCAACTTGTTCCAGGTTGGTGGGAAGTGACCATTTGGTTCAAAAGTTATTTAGGATGAAAACACACAGGCTGTGATTGCATAAACAAGGTAGAAGAAACCCTTCACACCAGTTTTCAGTGTCACAACCCTCAGTTTACCTCCCACCAGGAGCTAGAGTGCATTTTACAAAACTGTGATTTCCCTCTCCCTGATATAACTGAGTATCTGAATACATGTAGTTGGAAATTCTTAGTAAGTGCCATGAACATGTGCTCTGAATAAAGGAAATTAGTCTGATGTGAACACTGGTCCTTTCCTTCTGAACACCATCCCTCACAGTGATTCCTTATTCTCCTGGGTAGTTTTCCTTCAGCTGGCACCACATGGAGTCAGTGTGGTGCAGCAATCAGAGCTGAAAAAAACAGAAAAAAACATAATCTGTGCCTATATGTCCTGGGGAACATTAAAGATACCCTGAAAAATGTCTTCTGGGGCATGGGGACATCCTAGAGTAACCTTGCACATATGGTCACCTTGTAGGACAGTGGTTGGTGTGGCTCAAACCAAGGGATTTGAGCTGCCTATATTTAGCTGGGACTCTGGTGACATGGGCTGGGGTCTACACACTCTCTGTGCTACAGTTGTCCTTTGGTGAAATGATGTACTGCTACTGACCTTCTGCAAGATGCTTTGAGGTTTTCAGTTGGGAAGTACCCCATGAAACCTGCATTTCATTGAGAAAAAATACGAAACACATTAAGTTCAGAAGGTGACTAAAAGAGCAACTGGGAGTTCAGGTGGCATCTGCATGCAGTGACACTTGGAAAACCTGAAACATGGACACTGGGATGACTCCAAAAATTCCTGCTGGGCAAAGGCAAGAAGGGAGTGACTCCAAAAGGCTGCAAAAGATTCCTTTGTTTGTGGTGAGTCATGAGTTAAGTGTGAGCTGGGATTAAGCAAATTTATTGTCCCTGGTACAGAAAACAAATACCATTTCCTAGAGGTTAGGACATGCCAGGTGGGTGAAATGCTCAGTCTTCTGAGAAAAAAAAATTACTGAAGAGATTGTCCTCAGAAAACAAGTCACCTGGGTGAGACGTTTCATAAGCTCAAGTTCAGCTCTTTTCTTGCCCCAGGACACGGGTTTGCTCTTAATGGAAGCCTTGAAACTAAAATACTACTAATAATAACAATAATAACTGTTTGGCTGCTGTTTAGCCAAGAGCTTGTGGCTCAAGGTGTTTGCCCTTATTTCACAGCTAATTGCCCTTATTTCACAGCTATTTCCCCTATGTTCAGTTATGTGGAGGAGTTGATACCATTCTTCATGAGTTTTTTGGAGGTGGGGAGGAAGCTGGGGTCACTACAAGCCCCAGACTGTGGGTGCTGTAGCAGAGGAAGTGCAGCCTCCTGGTCCCTTCTTGCAAAGCCCCCTCTTCCTCCACACCCGAAGAGCTCTGCAGCCTCAGGAGCACCACCAGCCACACATGCCAGCAGAGGAGCAGTGGTGGGTGCACACCCTCCACCCCCTACCCCATCCCCCCCTGCCATAGTCGAGACACTCGGTGAGCTCAGACCTTGCCTCGTTGCCTACTACAGCTTTTAAGGTGATGCTCCATGTTCCCACCTGCAACAGAGCCTCAGCACAGATTTACAGGCTGTCCACAGCTAATTTTAGAGATACCTGCTGAAAGAGGCCATCTTCAGAGTGACTCTAACAGATTGGGCCCTTCCCTAGCTAGTGCTGTATTGAAGAAAAGGGGGGGTTGTGGGAATGTTCAGTCCTTGAATAGGAAGGAGAAATAAAAATGTGTGTGTATTTGGGGGATACTCACATAGCCAGGATAGGAGGCCAGGTTTAGGGACAATTACCAGTGGATGCCATTCTGCAACAGCTGCACAAGGGACCTCTTGGTTAATCAGGCTGAACAGCCCCTTAGCAGATACAGAAGTGGCTCAAGAGTAGGAGGAACAGGTGGACTTTGTGCACCCACATGTGATGCAGGACAGTGGTCCAGAGACATAGGGAAGCTAGGTGGTCTGTGGAGGAAGGTTTCTATTCTGCTGCAGTGGCTTCCTGAGCTCTCCTGTGGCTTCCAGTCCCCTGGCTGATCTGCAAGGTCAGGTGGCCATGTGCTATACAGAAAAATGAATTTTCAGAAGCAGCATCTTGGGTGTTGGGGGAAAGGGAAGAGTATGTTCGCTTCCAGGCACCTAGTTTGTGGGGTTTTATTCCTGCAGACTCATGACTTGTTTTGGCCAAGTGAGATTCTTCTACATGGCAGAGCAAATAACCAAATTAGAGGGCTGCTGGACTGGGGAGCAGAGCTAGGTGTCCCAAATGGCCTCTCTTGAACCACATGGCACCATGGCAAGTTCGGAAATTGTTAACTGAATCCATGGACAGCCAGGTCTCTGATCTCGTGGGATAATCCACCATCCTCTCTTCAGTCCTGTGGGCACTAAAACACCTCTAGGACCTTAAAAATGTGTCCAGCCCTCCAGGGGAGTCCCCAGCTCAGGGTCTCTCTGAAGAGAAACTTTGATGCTCTGCTGCAAAGGCTGCAGGATGAGCAACAACACTTGTGTGCAGACCCATGGACACAGCACATTAGCGATGATTTCTTGCCTCATCCACCTAAGAGTATATTTTCCCCTGCTTTTAATGTACAGGCAGGATTTATTTTCTGTAATTTAAAAACCAGTGGTGACTGGACTAGAAGTGGAGCAACCTGGGTATGTGGGTCTGTGAAACTGGCTGTGGCATAGATGTGGTCAGCAATTGTAGAGGGGGACAAGTAGGCAAGTCCTCCAAAAGATGGGTATTTCCAGTTCTTCAAAGTGATTGTCTCACACTAGCCAGAAAACAGCTAAATGATACCAGGCATCCCTGGATTCCCTGTAGGCTTTTAGAAATGCAGTCTAGCCAGGAAAGGAGAAGTCACAAGTTATTTTCCCTTATAAAGATGATACAGAATGGTTGGGTCTCACACAGTTGGTACCCAGCTCTGAAGCTCTGTTGTGCTGATGACTCAGTTTGTTGCAGAGATACTCACAGGGAAAAATGAAGAAAACCCCTCTCAGAATATAATTTCTGAGAAGAGGTGAGCTCACCTGAAAATCAGCTGTTGGTTAATAAAACCTCCTGAATTTTGTCTTTATGCAGGCTGGACTGATCCTCTGTGACCTAGGGAGGGTTTTTTTTAATTTGAATGCAGAAAGCTCTGGCATCCCTGTGCTGCTACGGGATCCTTAAGAACAAGTTTCATTGAGAGCAGTTGTTACTGCAAAAAACTCTGCCTTGCTTGCAGTATTTTTTGTGCAGTCAAGGTCTAGAAGAAAGTTATATAGCAGACACTAAATCCCACCTACACTTCTTTTTTTTCTTCTTTTTACAGGCAGATGTCAGTGCCTTTGAGTGTATGTTACTTTTCAAAGTGGCTTTGTAAGCTGATAACACATTCTTCTGAGGCTACACAATACTTAGCACTACTCTAACAATTTTTATCTTCAAAGTGGTCTCCCCTGTGCAAAAGGAAAGTCAGTCTCTTTCCCGAAGAATTTCAAATCTAAAAAGACAAAACAGGGGTTAGTGGAGAACGAAGCTTCATGAACCAAGTTCTCAAACACTAGTTCATTTGCCATAAACAAGTCATTTTTTTGGTTAAGCTGAATCTTGGCAAAAAACATGCCTCCTTTTCAAGGGTTTTTACTCCCAAAGTATGAAAGAAAAACATTTTTTAAAATGTTGCAGTCTTGCACCTTGCTGTTTGCAAACCCAAAACTTCACATCTCAAATCAGTATTTTGCTTGGAAATGTAACTACTTCATTTTTTTTCTTCTTCAAGAAAAGTATCAAAATAAAAGAAATGAGAGTCTGAAACATATTTCATCTGGGATAAAATGAAAGAAATGTTTCCTGGTTCAGCTGCTGAATCAAGAAAAATAAAATCAATGCTGGGAAAAGCCTTTATAAGAGAAAACCATCATAAGCCCTCCTGTAAAGTGGAGAAACTAAATGGTCGTGGATGTCACTGCATGGATTTTTACAGTCAACCTTCTGGCTACCCTTGCCCTTCCCAGACCTGTGTCATGCATCAAAGCCAGCTATGCTCTGCTCTTGATTTCTTCAGCAGGGCACTGGGATGCAGCTGCATTCCTCCATTTCATGTAAACAAGGACCCTTGCAGGAATGGGTCTGCAGAGCACTGGGGTTGCTGAGCTTCTCTTGCTTAAAGAGCAGCAGGCAGCAGAAGGAATACAGAAGCTCCTGGAGGTAGTAAAAAAATGCTGTGGGATGGATGCTGCAGATCACTTTTGTGGTATGATCCTGCTGGATATGGGTAAGTATCAAACCTCTTAGTGGCTGTGCTGGGCAGTACTGAGATGTGAAACATCAGCCTTCCTCACAGCAGAGCTTTCAGGTTTGGGCTGGGCAAACACTGGGTTGAGAGTCTCAGGGAGCTGGTTACCAGATATGAGCTTGAAATGAATCTGAAGCATCAGTGGAGACACAGTGAACAGCTGTGTTGGTTGGAGAAAGAATTTGGACCCTGGTTAGGATCCCAGTCTGTTGAATTATGGTTAATAACTATATGAGCTGTTTTTTGTAACTGAGTTTGGCAATGACCGAGGGAATGTCTCCTGTGTGAGGAGGATGAAGTATGTTCCTTGCTGGAGAAGAGTGGAGAAGGTGAAGTCTATGCTCAGCTGCACTGGTTCAGGAACATGTATGCTCCTTGCTTGCTTTGAGATGACAGTGTTGTTCAGTTTGAGGATCTCAAGCTTTTTTAGCTCCTCATTTGTAGTTGAGACTGCTTGAAGGGACTGTGAAGTCCTCTCCTTATCTCCTAAAGCAAAGAACCTAAACACAGTCCTTTCCTCAAAGGAGGGGAGTTTTTGGGATCCTCCCATCCCACAAAGGACTCATAGCATGAAATCCATCCTCCCCTAGTGTCTGTACATCCTGCTGCAGACAAAGGTTGTCCAAGGGTGCTTGAGAGCATGGTGAGACTAAGTAGTGGGACCTTCCCTTGCCTTACAGCATCCTTGCTCTGCACACCATGATAACAGCTCACCCTGCAAATTTACAAAAGAAGCAATAAAAGATCACCATGAGTACTCTGAGTAGCCCCAGCATAAGGCCTCAGCCTTAAAATAATTAGTATTGATTTGCTCCAATAACTCGGGCTGAATGTGATAGTTCCACAAGCTACATCTGCCTAGAGGCTTTGTGCTCAAAATAGCTTCCTTTTCCACTCTTCTTCAGCTCCTGCTTCCTTCGCTCCTCCAAATCACTGCAGAACAACATTCTGAAGGGAGCTATGGGGAAAATCCCATTATAGATTGTGTGGGAGCACAGAAGATATTAAAAAGAATGAGCCAGGTAAAGTTAGGTTTGAGTATTAGAAGACAAATTACTGAAATTGAGGCCACACCTCTGTGGTGTCTCGCAGCAAACAACCAAACTCAGAGCTGACAAATCAGCTCCTTTAAAACTTAGGTGAAGAGGAGTAAACACCCTGTTTTGTGCAGATGTTACAAAGCTAGCTGGAAGTGTCAGTGAAGAACTTTTTTAAAATTCCTGTCACTTACTGTTGCTGCACTAACAGGAGAATGAGACTCCCTGGTTTTATCTTTTCGGAATATGATCCCTGTGGGGTAAGGATGTCTATTTGCATTTTCCCATTAGGGACCAGCACAGTGGGTACAACAGAAAGTTTAATTACTAGTGGGCTGAGGGAGCTGAGGAAGCCACAAAAGGGGAGAAAAGGTTCTGCAGCCAACCACCGATTCCTCTTCCTCCCCTGGTTTCTCAGCAAACCTCAGGCAAGTTTCTCAGGCTCCTCCCCAGACTAAAGGGGAAGGCTTCTAAAGAAAAATTTGGGGGAGGTTTTAAGAAAATTGGTTCAATGTGTTCTGTCAGTTGGTCTCCTTATGCAGCCATTACCCTCTTATATTGGTTACCTTAAAGTTTTTTCTGACGTGTGCAATTACTGGCCTCCAGAGGGACTGAAATAACATATTGCACCATGTGCTGCTGGGGCCATCCCTGGGCTCCAAGTCCTTCCTACTGTAGCTGACCACTCCTCAACCCCCATGCATATTAATACACCCCAGGGTGTCCATAGCACAGATCTGGGGACTTTGTCTCTTATTTTTCTATTTGCAGAGCCAAAAAAAAGTGAAATAAAATAAATTGTTGTAGTTGGAAATGTCCCTACTTATTGTAGGCGGGTTGGACTAGATGACCTTTAGAGGTCCCTTCCAACATTCTGTGATTCTATGACATAAAGGCTCTGAGCTTCTAGTATAATAACATAAATAATTGAGCTGTTATGTATTAAAATTCTGAAAAACACTCTCTAAAAGGAAAAAGTTATCTTCCCAGAGTCTTTCAGAGGTGCATGCCCCCAAAAAGGAGAAGAAATCCTTCCAGGCAGCTAAGGAGAAGCAAAACTTGGGATTATGTTTTAAAAGAAAGCATGTTATGACAACATTACTTACCATGCAAACTAAAACTTAGATGTGAAGTTGAGGAAACTATACCATCATTCAGATCCAAGCAACAATATAAAGTGAAGTGGGAATGAAGTATGACATAAATTGCTTGGGGTAGACCTGTTTGCTCCTTTCTTTGGAAGCACTTTACTCCTGAGGGGTGTAAAATAAGGGACACAATGACATGGGAGAGAAAAGAACAATTAGCATATTCCATCAGTGTTACTGTCTGGAGGGTGACCTGCTGGATTTCAGACAGTGTCACATGTGGGACCACATGTGATTGTATCTCCCATGCCAGGTCCATGCAGATCCATTGCCCACACAGCAAACTCCCGCATCTGGGCCTTTCAGGTTTGTAGAGCTGTCTTCAGACTCCACTTTTCAGCTGAGTAGTTGGGACATGAGAAGGTGGTGGAGAAGATACACTTCATGTCCTCAGTCCCTTTCTTGTCCAGAGGGTCTCCAGTAAAAATGAGGAGAGTTTGACATTTTTGGGTGGCATTCAGCTCGCAGATTAAGGCACACAAATTTAGATGTCCAGCTGATCAAGTTCCCGTAACAGTCGATGGATGTCAAGGATGTCATACAGTTGTCCAAACTCAGGCATCTACTGCAATTTTAAATGTCCCATGATATCCAAGATATCTCCTTGGGGCTAGAAAACATTACACAAAATCTATGGGAATCCTGTACCCCTCTGCAGCAGCAGTTGGGAACCAATCAACCAGGACATCACAAAGTCTCTAATGGTACCAGATGCCTCTTTTGTGCAAAATAATTTCTCCCCTGATCAATATTACATAGAGACAAGAAAAACAGACTTCTCCAGATGAGCAATGTTGACTAAATCTCCATTGGCTATAAAAGAAATTAAACATCTAGTTCATAAACCATCTAAATTTAAGAGTCAATCTGACTCTTGATCACATAACTAAGAGCTGATTCTTTTTGTGGTCTACACATTCATAACCCAAGTGAAGCAACCTGGTGGCCCCTGTCCCACATTGCAACAGAGCAGCTGGGAAATCTGACAGGTCTGTTTCTTCTGGGAGCTTTTGAGTGGTTCATGGGGAGATGGTGATCAAGTTATGGTCTAGATGGCTCCAAAGGAACCAATGGCACTGTGGAGCAGTCCAGTGGCCAAACCTCAGAATGACTCTGTCTCACAGTGTTCTGGAGCAGCCTATGCCCAGCTCTCTGTGTATGTCCTAATCCTGACTTTTCTCTTCTGCTATGTTCTGTGTCAATCATGTTCATATTATCCAGGTTTCAGGTGATGGTCATGGTGCTTTCTTTCCCTTGAAAGTAAGGTGGTTTTTTTTTTGTTTAATTTTAAGGCTTATATAAATTAAAGAGCTAAGAAAGTGTATATGAATATGACCTCATTTTTCCCTCCTACCTCCCCCCACACACTTCCCCAGTTGACATGTTTGTGCAAATGTTGGAGATGAATAACGTAAATAGACTTCTCTAACAGTGATAGCTTATTAAAATAGCATGGGTGTGTGAATTTCTATCGCTGAGCGGGAACCCTGCTGCTTACCAGTTGCAGTGCCATACATGCATTATTCAGCAGCTGAAAAAGCCCATTGTTCCTGTGTTCTGGAATTAATCAGTTGAGTATGAAAATTACCTGTCACCAAAATATCATGTGTACTCAGTCCATCACAACAGCCTGCTCTGATGGCCCTTGCATTTCCTCTGTAGAGCGTTACGTGTTAGAATATGGGTTTATAAATGGGATAGAGACTTAGTGGTGTTAAGGAGGATGCAAGGAAGCAATCTTTTTCATCTGTCTTGTGTGCTGGAGTTTAAAGCCTGCTGTAGAAGGAGGAAGGATGAAATGCATGGAGCAAGGAGCACCTGTGAGTTATAACTCAATCAATCTGAAATGCATAGTGTTATTGTGACAGACCTAAAACCGACTTTCAGGCTTAGAGCATTTTGCAGCTGCAGTGGAAGCATGTGAAGTCCTTGACTTCATTCTTTTCCTTCCATGCTGTTTCTGAGCTCTGCTACTTTACTGAGAGCTGTGGCCTTTCTTCTGTTTCTCTTCTCCTGGCCCTTGACCTCTTCACTACATTTGCTCCTCTTGTTGCCAAAGTGAAAGTATTTGAACATCTGGCCTTGCCTATTTTCACCACTCTGTTGTATCAGATTAAGGAGGCTCACGGTTGAACTATGCTGTGGCACATCTCAAAGGACTATTGTGGACGGTCTGACTCAACCAAGACCTCAGTGAACAATAATAAAAAACAACAACAACAAGTTTGTAAGGGGAAGCGTAGCCTACTTGGCTTTTCTTTTTTTGGCTTCTGAGTGTCTGGAATATTTTAAGTGGGCAGGAATGCTACTTACACAAAATATCCCTCATGGTTTTCATTTATACACATTTTTTCCCCGCAACACATACATATGAAAATATCCATAAAACAGAATCATAGCTCTTCAGATACATGTGCAGTTTCGTGGCCTCATCTGGGAACAAGCAGCTTTCTGAGCAGTGACTAAGGAGGTGGATGGAGTTGTCCCTGTTGCGTCCCCAGGTCCTTGCAGAACCCCTGCAGGGCAGAGGCAGATGTGCAGCAGCAAGGTGCTGCCTGCCTCTGTCTGCAGAGGCACTAATTTCAGTCTCTCTCCTTTAATTTTCCCTGATGTTGCTTTTAATTAAGCTCCTAAACTTTCATGGTCTTTGAGACCTCTTTCACTCTGTCAATTTTCGTTGAAGCTGGCAGGCAGTGATCACAGCCCTGCTTCCTCCTAATTCAAGCTGAGGCTTGTGAGCAGATATGACTGTTTATAAGCAGGGTTAGTGCATTCACCTGGGGTGTGAAATATCAGTGATGCTGCATGTTTCCCATATGACCTTGAATTTGAGAGTGACTTGATTTGCCATATGCTCACTTAAGCTGGTCACATTTCCTCCCCCCCCTTGTTGACTTCAGTAGGTTCCTGAGCAAGGCCCTGTTCTTTATGTGCATGTAATCTCAATCAGTAAATTTTGCTTTCTTTAAAATACAAGATCCTCACAATCACCATTTGTACAGATTTCAGAACACTGGTGTGGGGGCTGGTGTTTCCTTCTGGATCACTGATATGCAGTCACAAATACCAAGCCTTGCCACCTACCCCTGAGGGATGCTCTACCATGACTCTGTTCCTATAAGAGACTTTTATAGACTGTCACTGCCCATGTCTTACAATTGTCCATCAAATATGACCATGGCAAGGAGTGTAATGCAGGGAATAAGTTGGCCTTGTTGAGTGAGGGGTATGTTCCCCTCAACAGAAAGGCAACTGTCTCCATGTCTGTTTGCTTTTAAGTAGATAAAATCTGTTGCTTTGAAAGGATGTTTTAAGAATGTTCTTCCATTCTTCAGATTTCCCAAAGAGAAAAATGGGTAATTTTAAAGGAGAGAATCCAAAGAAAGATAATGTTCTTAAAAGGTACTGAGGAAAAAATAAATAAATTAATGATGCCTCTATCAAATATTCCAATTAGCACTTTCAGAAGAAAAGCGGTTCTGCTCAGAAGTGTTTCTTTGATCTTTTAACTGGCTGAGACCTATTTTGTGGGTCTGAATGTTGATGTCTCTGCTCTTACCATATAGAGAATGTCCCTGGCCTGGCATTTGAATTCCCTAAGCTGGAAACAGCTTCATTCGTTGCAAGTATGTCAGCTCTGCTCCAGGCTCTGTAATAATAACTCTTTCACTTCAGCTGATGAGATCCAGATATCAATCTTGCTGAGGTCATCAAAGGAAAAAAATTAGTTTGGTCACTTCTTCATTAACAATTCAACAGGAACCATCTATCTGTGCCTAGGGGGGGCTCGCACCTCCTCGTTGTTTTATGCAAATTGCTTAAAAATAAGCAGAAATGAGATTTCACTGAGTTAAAAAAAACCAAAACCCAACACAACAAAACCCTCCACGGCACCGTTCCTGTTTGGTACCTATAATGTCACAGGGACAACTGACAAAAAGCTTCTTGTTTTACTAATGCCAACCATCTCTGTTGGACAGAAACTGTGAGGCTGACCTAAGCTCTCCTTGAATGCAAAGCACAAAAAACCCTGTACCCAGAGACATTATACAAAGCTAGTAACAGCCTTTTCTCTGGTGCTTGCTGCTACTGAGTAGAGAAAAGGGAGCAAATGAATTCAAGTCTGTTTATCCCCATCTGGTTAGATGATGTGTTATTGGCAGGCCTAGCTGAATTTGCTTTGTGTGGCACCTTATACTAGACACCTAAGGCATATGTCTTCCAGATAAAAGCCAAGTCCCCTGATTAAAGGGTCAAAGCAGAGTGCTGACAGTAGGAAGATGAAGCAAGCTGTTACTGAGCTCTGCAGAGGGACGGGAGTGGAGATTTCAGAGCAAGACAGTGAAAAGCTGAGAAAAGGCACGTTTCATCCAGGCAGGCACAGCAGTGCTGAGCGGGCTGCACGAGACGCAAAAAATGTACCTGCCCTTCACCTCCAGAATGCAAACTGGAGAGCAATCCTCCCTGCCAGATACTCTGTTGACAGTATGAAGTGGTGTGTGAAAGAGGTCTGGGAAGGACCAGCTGCTGCAACAAGCTCATAGAGCAGTTCCCATGTTCGTGGCCTTCTCCTCTGCTTCCACTGCCTGCCCCCAGTGCTGCCTCCCTCCTCACCCTTGTTTCAGGCTAGCTGTGGGGACCCTGGGCTTGTGAGCATGCAGGATTTGGGCTGACGCAAGGAAAGGCACTGACCTTTATTAGATGGCTTCATGTCACCAAGGTGGTCCTGAACCAGCGCCGGTGTATAAGAGCAGGTAGCAACACCACTGTTTGTCCCTCTCATGTCTATATTGCCCACTCCTGTAGGGTTTTGCTGTTTCACTTCTCCCCTGGGGACAGAAAGGCAGAAGTGGGGAGCTGAACCTTCTCTGCAAGAGCAGTTTCCATCTTCCAGGGCAGCCCCTGGTACTCAGTGTGCCCCAGCAACCATGGCTCTGCTCCCAGGGAGAGGCACTTGGTGCCTTGTGGAAGATGTTGCTGCACAAGATCCCCGAAGCAAAGATTAATTAATGAGTGTTTGCACAGCACTTTAAAGGTGTGAAGAGCCATATAGATGCTGCTAAGTATCATTGTTAATTATGATTAGGTGTAATATTGTAATATATCAATATTGCACAGTAAATAGTGTAAAAAACACAAGAGAGAATTTCTCAGCAGCCACTGACATTTAGTCTTCAGAGCTGGAGAGGCCTCTACCACTGGACACAAGCCTGGCCTGGGAATCTGAAAGGTGCAAACACCATGGGACAGAAGCCAAAAAACTATTTTGGTGGTGGACTGACTTGTGTAGACTTTTTGAAGGGGGTGGTGAGAAGGCAGAACAAAGCAGCATTTTACACCAAACAAAGCCAAGCCAAACCTTTGGAAAAACTGACTGTTGAATGAACATAATTTCTCCAGCCCACTTTAAGGAAACCACCACTTAACCAGCTTTCACAACTCATCAACAGGAAGGGTTTTGCCAAGTTTTATTTTTTTCAAAGGCAGGTTTATACACGTGAGCTTAAGAAAAGCTGACATCAGCCCAAGGATTGTCCCCAGGGTGGTCCAAACAGCCACTTGCAGTTCTTATCTCCCTGTTATGGGGGCTTTAGTGGCTGCAGTGGGGGGCTTACAACTGCACCTCTGGATGTCTATGCCAAACGTTCAGGTCTCCATCTGGATGGGCAGTGGTATGCTCATAACACCTGTTCTCAGCCTGGTGGGTCTCAGTTTGCCTGCAAGCATCAGGGCTTGTGTATCCACCCACTGATCACTCAGTGGAGAGGGGCAGGGGGGGCAAGGGAGGCAGAGACTGGCCACCACTTCCACCTTCCATTGCCTCCAACTGCCTCTGTGCTCAGCCTGAGCAACAGGGCTATAAACCTGAGAGTTAAACGCTGAGCAACACAGCTGACAAACTTGCCTTTTTAGGTGAAATCCTGTAAAAGTAATACACCTGAGTATCCCTCAGGCTGGGGCCCTAATTTCTCAGTTGCTCACTTTCCTCACCTGTGAAGCTGAGGACAATAATTTCCTTTATGAAAGAGGCTGACATGTACAGCCAAAGGGCCCGAAGCCAAGGACAGTTAACTTTTATTAAGTGGATTCTGAAGGTCAGAAGGACCATTGTGATTGACAGGTCTTGCCTATATAACCTTCTTCTGCACATTCTTTTTACTAATCCTTCATTCCCTATTTTAGCTCTGGTGTGTTGTTATTCTGTGCCTTTACCCATCCCTGAGGTCTCTGTCTGCCTTCCCCAGAGCCACCCTGGAGAGCAGATCTGGTACCAGGTGCTTTTGATGTAAGGGTTGCTGCCAGGATGAATTTGTTAATATTAGTAAAGGGCTATAATTTGATGGCTGAGGGGCAGATACATTAGTCAGTGGCATGTAAGCGCTGTCGAAGCCCAAATTTGCCAGAGAGAAAAGAATAAGTGGGTAGATCAGGGAATTGGTACATGATAAATATACTTAATATACAGAGAGAGAAACTTGTAGGGAGTGAGCTGCTCTGCTTCGTCTCTCCTTTCTGTTTGTCATGCCTTATTAATAATTATTGTGATGTTAATTTTCAACTCACACAAATGACAAATAAAAAGGCCTGATTTATATTGTTCTTGAAATACAAATATTCATATGCAGCCTTCCAGAGAAACCCTGATCACTGATTCCTCCTGGTAAACATAAATATTCAATAATTAATATTGATTTTTTGGAAGGCTGTTCCATTCTCTTCATCTCTACAGCAGCCTGTTGACCCTGTCATAGGTTATAGGCAGCATGATATCACCTATATCTGCATATAGCAAGTGGATCTATTAGACCCCAGTGATACATGAACCATCTCTGACCTGACACCACTGCTCTACTGCCTTGTTGAAGAAGCAGCAGCCTGACTACACCTTTAATGCAACACTTTGGAAATTGGTCGTCCTGTATGTGCTCAAGGAAGTCCTTGATCTTTCCCGTTCCAACTTGCAGAGAGGCCTCTACTTCATGACACAGCCAGCGTAGGTTGGCAGGAGAGCCTGCATTTCCTGGGATGTGCCCACTCTCATCCCAAATGTCCTGGGTGCCTTGGAGGTTCACTGCAATTCCTCTATCTAATATTTTCCTTTATACCATTTGAGAGACATGTTTTCTCCAAACCTTTACAGAGCACCCAAACATCCTTGAAGGAGGGAGATACCCTGAAAGAGAAAGAGATGAAGCATCTTGTTTAGTCCTGTGGGGAATTTGGATTCAGCTACTCCCTTGGTCCTGGTGGGCAAGGACCAGCCTCCCAGGAGTGCAGGAAGGGGAGCACGGAGCTGATTTTTTGGGTTGGTAACAACCACTTCCTCCAGCCACGAGGACAGTGTTGAGCAAAAAGCCTGCCCACGAATTCTCCCAGTTCAGTGCAGCTCATTTCTTCTGTAACTGCAGCTTTTTTGGCCAGCTACCCTTGAAAGTGGGATGTCAGCACTTCTGGAGGCTGAGTATCCAGTGCCTCAGCCAGAGGATGGACTATGTCTGTTAACTCACCCAGAGCCACTGACACTGGGACCTTCCAGACCTGCCGTGTCAGCTCTGAGACAGGGCTTTTCTAGAGCATAGCTGCCAAAACAGCCCCAGAGGTTGAACAAGGAGGAATCAAAGGAAAGAATAGCTCCTAAAACACATTTCTTTGGAAATTAACATTAAAAAAAAACCCACCAAAAAAAAAAAAAAAAAAAAGAAAAATATCCCAACAACCCAATTACACCCTTAGCACAACAAAATTTCTCTCTGGACTCCCTAGTGGTTTAATCAGAATATCTTTCTCCTTGCTTGACCTCTCATAACACCATTGAACTATAAATAAACTTGTGATAGTTATGACACCAACCAGGCTGCCAAAGCAGGTGTGGAAAGTGGATGGAGATGCTATGAATGATCTCTACTATTTGAAGTGTTACTTTACTGTATTTCTTCCCAGCGACCAAGAGAAGAGAGCAAAACTGCTGGAAGCTATCCTCTTAATTTACATTTTCAAAATTGCTGCCTTTTTAGAACTGCTTTAAAATGTACAGGTGGTTTTCTGTAAATAAATGGCTCTTTTATGAAATAAACATGTACATTGGACTATCGAGCATTTCAGATGCAAGGAATTTCCTCTCAGCTACCACAAATATCTCAGTGTAACCCCTGCCTGTGTTAGCAAAGTTTCTGCCTCATAGTCAAGACATCGGAAGAATCATTCTCACAAAAAAAAATACCTTATTCCCTGTTGTAGGTTACCAATCAGTCCTTTAAGAGTCTGTAGGCACACCCTTTCTTGCTTTAAACTGATGTCACTCCACTGAAGTCGATGGAGATTACATAAATGGAGGGTCTGACTCCATGTGTGTGTCTCCCACTCCCTTATGCATGGTGTGTTGTAATCAGCTGAAGTAGGAAGCTTGCTGCATAACCTATTTGAGGAAGGAGAAAAAATAACATTAGAGAACTGATCTTCTTTATCTAGGGCATGGATTTTTCTGTTTGAAGCCTGGGCTTGCGGTGATGACTGGGAAACAGCTTGTTGGCAAATGTTTGCAGGTCTGTGTGCGACTGAGAAGAGCACTGGGCTTTTAAGTGTTCTAACCAAACTTTCAGGGGTTCCTCGTTTATGAAGAGTACTTCTGCTGGTGGCATCTCTGACCGTGAGAACATCACTTGTCTGAACCTGTGCTCCTGAGTTTGGTTTGCTGACCTATTACTGCATCAAAAATGAAAAGATTGAATTTAGGTCCAATAAAATTGCATTAAGTTTGCAATAGATGTCTTTTATTTCCAATTGGATATGGCAGCTCCCTTCTACAAAAAAGAACAAAATACAGTGTTCCCAACAGAAACCTCTGGAGGTCTTATCTGTGACCTTCTCTCCAGAACTTTTAGCAAAGTCTTATTGAATTAGGTACCTACTTTGTTACAAAACATACCTTTGAACTGGTATTGATAAATAATTCTGGGTTGACAACACTTAAAACTTACTCTTGCAATGAAGCTGGACTCGGAGACCTGTCTGGAATACCACTGAGATGATCTTTTTCTTTCACAGAGTAAGGAGATGATGTGCAGCAGGGTGTGTGATACCAGTTTCCATAAATATCTACGGGAAAGGGGCACAGTTTGTACCCATTCTTGCTTTTCTATCTGAGGATCATCATTACAACTGGACACGATCCTAATGTCTCCATGAGTATTTGATATTCAGTGTTTGACATGTTTTTCAGAAAACAATTGAGAGGTGTTTAGGTTTTAAACTGTTCTGTGCATCTGTTACTTCCACTGGGTGACTGGTTGCTGTCTATTGAAGATCACTCTAGACTGGAAAATAATATGACTCTGAATTGTGCATCACTGAATAATGAATACTGCTATTGTTTCCTGGCACAAATTTGGAAACATTCTGGACATTGTGTTTATTTCTTTGAATGCCCAAAGTTGTAGCTCTGCTTGTTTGCAAAGAACAAGCAATGCAATTCCACAAAATACCAGGAATCAAATTCAAGCTGTTTTGTTTATACTTATTTACCAAATGTGTTTCCATTCTCTGACTAGGTCTCATTGTAACTAGAGTTTATAAACATTTTTCAAATGCCAATGTTTCAGTGAAACAGATTTGTTTAGGGGGAGGGAGAGGAAATGTTCATTTCATTCCAAAAAAGAAGACTACTTATGAGTCAAATTGTTCCATTTTATTTTTAAAAAGCCCTATTTTCAATTATTATTCCACACATCTTGCAAGTTTCTGGGCTGAGTTAGGTTTTTTTCAAGATGTTTCCAAAAGCCCCCCGAAGCTGCTGAATGACAATTACAAATTCCACTTGTTTCTGCTCAGTGAGAGGGATGTTTCTGAGAATCCCTGTGTAGGACAAGTATTCCATTTCCCTTCACAACTCTGCTGCTTCAAAATGTAGTTATTATTTATTATGAAATTATCTAAAGCTGCAAGTGCACATAGGCACCACGAGGACTTTACAGAAATTATATAGACAGGATGAGAACTAAGGGGACAAAATCAATACGTTCTTGTCATTTCTCAGAAGGTGATACATGTCATGTAATTGGCTTCACCTCTTACCCTGACCTGTTTCCCTGCCTGATTGCAATCACTGATGTACATGGTAGGAGTCATCTGTGGCATAGACTTGTTTATAACATCTCATTCTTATTTGATCCAGTAAACCCAAACGATTGTGGACTGGCTTCGGTGAAGTGGTGCCTGAGATGTGATAAGAGTGGAACTGAGCCTGACATTTCTGGCTGGGACTGCTGATCTCTAGCATTACTGATTATTTAATATCAAACATTTTGTGTCTGAAATAAGTTTCCTGATAGTTTGACTTAACAAGTACGGTCTGTACAGCCCACATACTTTTAAAATAATTATTTTCCTCCCACAGCTATTAGTGAAAACTGTGACATCTTCCCCTTGTTCACAGTGATATGTCAGCTCTGCTTCAGCACCAGATGGTCCAGGAAAATGAGCAGGAGAAATAAGCATGTCTACTTTCCCCTTCCCTAACATGGCGAGAAAATGAATGTGAAATAAAGAATGTGTTACCTGTGCTAGGATAAAGCCTCCGGATGTGATGGTTCTCTCTGCTAGTTTCCTCCTCTGCTCTTTCCTCCCCTGCCCACTCCATCAGTGCAGTCACTGCTGATAACTGAACCTTCTGGGTGGATTGGTTCTTCCTCCAGGCCTCCTTGAGCTTCAATTGCAGGAGACACACAGACCTGTCTTACCCAAGACTCTTGTCCTACCTGACCTGTCCCACGATAAAGATCCTCTGTTGAGATTAGAAGAACTAACTTTGGTTCCTGTATCCACTCTGGGGATCCCTAATGACATTAAACATTGTTCACGTTTCATGATCCCTCACTTGTCAAGAGGAGACTGTGATTCTTGCTTTTTTTCCTGCATATTTAGAGACAGGGCTCAGCTATGACAGCAGAGTAAGGCAACCACATTAGAGATTTGCTCACATGCCGACAAAGGTGTTCCTTACATTTACACCTGTAAAGCAAAACTCAGACCTGTGCACTGAACATAAAGCACATACACATATATGAATATATCCATACATGTATAGGCAACTGGCACAATAGTTTTGAGGATCATGACTAGGGAATCACTGCCCCACCACCAGACTCAAAGGCCATGATGCCCTGCAATCTGTGCCTCAGCTTTGACTGAAAACTGAAGATGGCAGTAAGCCCCAGAAAATATGGTCTGGTTACTACATTAATAAGAAAGGACCTTTTATGGACCCTCAGTGCCTTGCCTTGAGGGTTGAAGAAGACCTCTTTTTCCAAGGGAGCTGGACAAGCATCCTCTAGGCTTGTGTCCAATTTATCTAGGAGGGTTTGGAGCTGTGGTGTCAACCGTTTAGGTATTCCCAGACCCTTACTTATCTTTATACAGTCTCTGTGCTCTGTGATGAGAGAGAAAAGAAACGAGAAGTTGAGAATGACCTTTCCATGTCCCCTGCAGCCAGAATTCCTTGTATACTGAAGCCATTTTGTACACATCTGCCTCATAAGAGGTTCTTCACTCAGGCTGGAATAAGAATAAAAGGAACGTTGCTTGGACATTGCTTCTAGTTAGCATCTAGAGCCCCATCTTCCCTTTCAGCTGGAGCTGCTAAACTAGCTTAAAATCCATTTCTGCCTCAACTGGCCACTTCAGGTTACCAACTACTGATAGGGACAGTCACCTTTATCATGGTAGGCATGTCCTTCATGTCGTTTCCCAGTCTAACCTGCTTGCATGGGAGGTAACAGCGTTCACAAAGATGTGAGCGTGAAATTCAGCTGTAAATTGGCTGGTCCTTTGTTTTATTTGCTGCCTGCTCATCAAAATATTTGTTAATCCCCCAATTCCCTTCAACTTCTACACCAGTGATTTAATGTCTCAGAGTTTCCTAATACATGTTTTTTTGCTCTCTTTCTTGAAAGCCCTGTTACTTATCAGATAATAGAAACAGTATGACTGAGATGAACCACAACCCAGTAAGTATATAAAATATTCTGAGTGAGCATCTTGTGAAGAAAGAGGTCCTGAACTTCCTTCAGCAGTAACTTGACAAAAATATAGGAATAAAGAGTATCTTTGCAAAAGCATAGATCAGGTCATAAGTATTTTCTGGCCTAAATTACAGCTGTTTATCTCTTCTTACAGCCATCTTTCACAAATGGTTTGAGCAGCACCCCCGCTCCTCACCTCACCCAGTTCTTTTTCTTGGCACAATGCCATGCTTCCATTTTCTTTTCATTACTGCCCTACGATAAATTGTACTGATGCCCCAAAAGCAAAAGTCTCTCCAGTCCATTATCATTCCCTAGAGCCATCCTTTCAAATGTAGTTAAACTTCGAGCTCTCTTGCCTCTGAGGCCTCTCTCCTTTTCAAACCATTTTCCATTTGGATTGACTGAAGCTCTAAAAGGTTAAATGAATGGGCCAGGGTCATACAGTGAGTCTGTGGCTGAGCAAGCAAGAGCCCCTGCACACGACTACAGCTGCAACCTTCCAACTACCCAGGCCCCCAACCCCAAGGCCGCAAGCAGTATAAAAGGATTTTATAGGCAAAACTTCATCTCATAGAAAATTGCAGACTCTTAAATACCAGGGTTTATAATGGAAATACTAAGAGAAACCTGACTGTAGCAGTGGAAGAGTAGTAATGCATTGCTTATTCCATTAATGGCTGTGTTCTTAATAGAAACAGGTTCATTACATGGTAAGAAGCAAAGTTTGCATTAAATAGAAACATCATTTGGTGTTTTATTGATTAAAAGGAGATTAGATTTCCATGATGTTCTTTAGCAAATAGGATGCCTCAGAGGAGATGTATATATTTATATTATAAGGAGGAGGGTTTTATTGCAGCATAATGGAAAAAAAATGTATCTCATAATGATAGTTTATATACCGCAAGGGATCTGATAACTAAAAGTTAAACTCTTAACCTAGCAATGAAGTCTAGAAGTCTGTATTAATGTATTAATACAAAACTAACCTTTTCCATTTGGACAGCCCATTGTTATCTGCTGCATGTGATGGCAAGGTTAGACCCTCTCTTCTCAACTAGAAGACCCAATCAAACCTGTCCCTGTGGACTGCGTAGAGGGGAGGGAACAGCGAGGTCAAATTATTACCCTGGTAGATCAATATCAGCAGAAACACAGTCATCTCCAACCAGCAATATATGGCACACCCTTGTTTCGCTTCTCCCTGGATCCTTAAGGGTATAAATATCAGCAATGCTAATTACCCACCAACTATTTCACTGCTGTCTTTCAGACACATGTGCCTGTGAAAGTGTTTCTCTAAGCTTCAGTTCTGTGGGTGATGGAGTGAATTTCAACTATGTAAGGACCACCTTTTCATCTGTCCCACAATTACAGAGGGATCAATCCCTGATATCCCAAATTAACAGGAGAAGCTTATATGAGCAGATTAGAAGCACATCAGCTGCATCTGGAGAACATTCTGCTGGAG
Organism: Apus apus; assembly: GCF_020740795.1. NCBI lineage: Eukaryota > Metazoa > Chordata > Aves > Apodiformes > Apodidae > Apus > Apus apus. Next base: position 6,392,296 of record NC_067283.1, on the reverse strand, counting down.
GTCAGGGTGGGCTAGAAAGCCTTGGAGGCTGCTCCTACTTACACCTTGGACCAGCCTCTGAATGCTGCGATTCGTGTTCCACAATGTAAAATTGGATTCAGACCGGTGGATTTTAAAACTCAGTCTTTAAAACAGCACCAATCCCTGTGCTGACATGGCTGTGGGCTGACTTACAAGCAGTACCTTCTTGCCCCAGTCTGCATTTCCAGTTCAAGCAGAGAAAAGACACTGTAGGTGAGTACTTCTTCAGAGGTGGATGAGAAATTACTGAGTATCCCAAAGCAGCTGCGTTGTTTGAAATATCCCCCCACTAGGTAACCTCTCTGAGATTTTGTAGCAGGTGTCTCCATTCCTGTGTATATGGCTTGAACAGAGACCCATCATTCTTGTATCTGCCATGAGTCAAATCCATCAGGTCAGTCAAGAGTTAATTGAAAAGCTCCCATTAACTTCAACAGGACCAGACTTTGCTCCTAAATAATTCTGAGGAGTTCAATTAATGTTAATGAATGCCTAATGCTGGTAACTAACAATCTACCTTTAACAACCTAATTATTTCTTGACAGATGTTGGACTTCCAAATAACGTAGTGGTCTTTGGTGATAGCTTTTTGACAGCTTTGGAAAAATACCTCTCAAGGCAAAGCAAAAAATGGTTTTCCACCAGCCATCCTGCAGATGGTCAGATTTTACAGCTTGGCTGTGTTTTGATGCCCTTTTTTCACTTTTTTACTATGGCTGAAATATGCATGATAGGAAGGAAATACTGTAAAAGTAGTTTGGTTGGCTCTACCATTCAGCCAGAGCACCAGATTATAGTTCCTAAGTGCTTACTGGCAAGTATGACCCCATCATTTGTAGTCTTATTTCTCCTTAAATGTATGTAAAATGGGGGTGAGGACTTCTATGCCTGACTATGAGCTCTACCCAAGGAGCAGGCAACAGCTCTAACTCCCTTTCAAGTCATGTATATAAGGCTGCAGCTGTCTGAAGATACTCTAGTTCAGTGTTTCCAGATGGGTACCAGAGGTGAGATGGTAAGAAAGACCATTTTAGAGGTCTCCCAGATCTTTAATTTCTTAACATGATAAATGTTTCTTGCTCTCACGGACTTAAGGCAATCTTGAGACCATGAGAAGAGTAAGTCAGTTCAGAAATGTTTGTCTGAGCCTGCAGAAGGCCTGGAAAAGCAAGTGAGATGGGAGCTGTCCTGGTTGCTCCAACAATGGGTAGTTTGGTTTTCAGATACTTCTAATGTGACCATCATGGGTCATTTCAGTTTTCAACAACCTATCCACAGGACTTGCAAAAGAGACAAAAGAAACTTGGTACTAATAAAAACCTGCCTTTACAGTGTTTTCAGAAAAACCTGGGCTTCTGGTGATACTAATTTTATTATTTTTTTCTGGTAAGAAGTGTGTGTTTGACATGGAAATTCTGGATTTTTTATTGTTGTTGTTGTTTTCTGAGATTTCAAATACCCATACATAAAAACACACTGGAAGGAAAGCAAAAGCCTGTTTATTTGGAAAATGTGCTGGAGAGACTAGTGGAAATCAGTGTCTCCTTCATCCACTGCCCTCTATGGCCTTGGTCCCTGTTGCCCTGTCCCTTTGTGCCACAAACAAGGGCTCCCAAAAAGCAGCTCACATCTGTCACACAGGATGTAACCCAGCTGGTCTGTAGGTAGTGACAATAGTGACAGGAGCATGGAAGAAACCAAAGACAGCTCCAGAAGACACAGCAGCATTTCTGGATGAAGAATAACTAATTTCTGAAGAACCTGTAGAATATTTCAACCTCTGCTGAAAACTCCAGACTCTTCTGTAAGTGGGGGTATGGAACGGGTGAGGTTTGAACCTGTTCTTGGCATAATTAGAGGTGACGATCGTTGTGACTTTGTTTTCACCAAGGATCCACAGAGTGTGCACCTGTAATACACCTGAGCTGTGAGATCAGTGCAACATTCAGCCTCCCATTGCCTTTGCCTGCCTTTGACATGTAACCTATATGGAAAACCTCCACTCACAGAAACCTTCTTCACGAGTCTCAGAGGCCAGATCTGGAAAAGTCTGTTTCTGTAGCCATGTCCACCTCCTGCCTGGTAGCTTGCCCCATGCAGCCTGGCACTGGCCTTACCTCCTGGGCAAACAACAAAGCTCTCAATACTTATTGTTTTTGTAGGAACAAGCAATAACGATGATATTTATGGGTCTGATTCAGTTTAAACCATGTGGGGACTTTTTTTAAGGGAACTGTTTCTTTTTGGCTGGCAGTGAAAGTCTGCTCAGTGCATTTAATGGTGCTAGACCTGGACAGGAAAAAGGCAAATTCGATAGGTGTATAGATTCTATGCGTTCAAGAGGCTATTGGGGAAATGCCAAATAACTTCCCCACCCAGACCTACCTGAAGATAAATGTCAGGTTGCTTGATACAGAGTGTGCTTGAAGGCATTGACCATGTATTTTGGAGAGTTTGCCTGGCATGGGAACTAACTAGGTGGCCAGAGCAGAGGCAGAGTTGGGCGTTGCAGGGTTCATCTCTTGTGCTTTCTGGCTGGTACCCGGAGTGACTGCTGCTGTGACAGTGTTTGTGGCCCTGGCTGTTACAGCAGGTTTTCAGCAAAGCAGAGGAGTATGTGCTGATGGGGATCAAGCAGAGGAGAGATGTGCAGCTCACCTAGTGAGACAGGGGTCTGGCCGAGCCGATCACGTGTGGCTTCCTTTATAGCCAACGTAGAGAAATGAGTTTGATTTATCTGACCCTAAAGCTGCCTGGTTTAGGGTGAGCTGAACTGCACAACAAAAGTGTCTGTGTCTCTGTGTGGATATGGACGAGTCAGGCCATTCAGCTCTGATGGAGACATTCACACTGCCAGTGCTAGGCTGGGTCAGATGGATCTCTCCCACCAGGCTTTGGACACTGATCTCACTCAGATGGCTGTTACACAGGGGCTGGAATCAACAGTGTTAGCCCAGGCCAAAGATGATGATTTACAATTTGTTGCTCACTTCTCTGAGAGCTATGATCTTTGCAACACTGATCTGAGATGATTCCTGGGAGTTCAGTCTTTCACTTGTTGAATTCTGTTGCTTCAGTGACATGGTAATAAAATGCTACTTTTGCTTAGTGCATTTTACTGCAGCATCAAGTGTAAACATTTACTGTGTGAGGCATTGCTGAGAGCAATCCTGGGACACTGAGTGGATGAAAAATATGGGATGGCACTGGTTGAGATGCAGAGAAGCAAAAAACATTACAATTAGATAGGTAATGCTTGTGCCTATGCTCAGAAATAAAATAGGCCAGGGCCTGTGTTCTGGTCCTAGAAGCCACTGGCATCTCAAGGCTTGTGTCTGTGCATCTGAACACTCTTAAACTGAGAATTATGCTCTGAAGTGGACAGACTAGACTGAACAGTCTAAAGATCTTTTTTTGATAGATCTGCTGTGAATGCTGATGATTTCCTTTGATTCATACATGGATAAAAAAACATAAAGCTGTGATCTATGAAAGTCAGGAGTAGGTAAAGGGAAGCGGGAAGACTGTGCCATCAGGTTGGATCAGATGATCCTTGAGGTCTCTTCCAACCTGGTATTCTATGATTTATGATTCTATGACTATACTGCTCTTGTTGGACATGGGAGGGTGAGCACTGTTGGTTGCAGAGGACTTGCAGAAACCCTTACAAGGTTTTAGTTATGCCGTTATCTACTGGTACAGGGTTACAACTCTGGGTGAGCTTCCCAGTGTTTTATCCAGGCTTTCCTGAACAGTCATGGGCACTGTGGACTCCTCTAGGTGATAATTTTGTGATTTTGCAAGAATGTAGGAGTTAATGATTTGTGATGGAGCTGAAGCAATGTGGCAATCTACATCTGTGAAGTTTCACATCTGGCTGCTGGCTGATACCTTGAAGAACATCATTTTATGACCATGTTTGCTACTGTGTGTGACTGCTGATGAGGATTAGTCCATTTCCAAAGTCAGAATAACTCTGAAGATGAGAAGCAGATATTGGAGAAGAGGACGAAGGCACCTGGAACTTGTCAATGCTGAAAAAAGTAAGGAGTGATTCTTCGAAGAAGTGAGATTTAAAGACAGATTTGGATGTGTGAAGATAGAGGCCCAGATTCTCAACCATTCACAGCTGCTCTCGAGATATAACACAGCAATAAAATTAGGATTTGAAGCGCTGGGTGGCACAGAACTGGCAGATCCCTGTTTTTTTTTTTAATGTTGTTAACTCCAGGAAGAAAAAGTAGGAAATCCTGCTTGTTGGAGCAGCTCCTTAGGATCACATATGTAAGTTAGAGATACCCTACTTCTGATGGATTCGGGCTGTAGCTGTAGGAACTCAAAGTCATATATGCCCCCCTTTGGTAATTAACTAAAATATTTCAGTGGGCCATAAGAATGTGGCCCAAGGAACCTGCTATTGAAGAAGGTTGGACTGTGGAGCAAAAGAAAAAGGAGAATGGGAAAATGTAGCAGTAGAATTAAGAAGACCAAAATAATTATGGAAGAGTGTGGAAAAGGGGAAGATGAGGTCAGAGACATTACAGAAGGAACAAACTGTATTTTTCCTGTCCCCTTGCAGCATCTGCTAACTAACACATTCTCTCTCTCCTTTTCTCACTTCCATTTTCTGCACAACTAGAAGATGAAACAGCTCATGACTTTATTTTTGGCTTTTCAATGTCTGTGTCCGTATGAATTTTACTCATCTGTATATCTCAAATGAATGAGATATGAAATGTAATTAACCAAGTAAATTAAATTACCGTGATTTGTCCTGTCCTTGTTCTTTGCCTCAAGTCCATCTCTTACATATTTCTATGAATAATGGTTTCTGTGGGCAATGAGATTGAAGGCGTAATAAGAATAATGTGTTGAAATTAGCGTGGTGCTGAGATGGGAACCTTGATTTAGGCTCATCTCACATTAACGCCACTAAAAGGTCAAGTTCCATCCCTCCCACCTTTTGAGCAGTGACTGTTTCATGTGCTGTATTTGCTTAAGAAGAGAAACAAATGAGGAAAGGTGAAGCTATACACGGTGTATCTACTCATACTCCTGCACAGATGCTCTCACAGTTCAGACTTGTGCTGTTACCACCAGGTGAATGGTCAGGTTGAGTGGGTAAAGCAGAGGAATGGTGGCAAGAGTCAAGGGGCTCTGTGGGATTCAATGTGGAGAAAAACTTCAGGAGTATTATGCTTTTTCTTCACATTCAGAATAGCCTGTGTCCCTGGAAAGCTTTTCTCTTTGTTTCACCCAGTGTTTTTGGTTTTGGTTTTGGTTTTTGGTTTTGGTTTGCTTTTTTGTTGTTGTTGTTGTTGTTTTTGTTGTTTGTTTGGTTTTGTTTTGTCTTGTCTTGTTTGTTTTCTTTGTGAGAATGTAGTGTCCTAAGATGTCAGGAGTACCCTGTTCCCACATCTATTTCATTTCAACATCGCACACTTCTTTGGGCTGACAAGTGATTTGTCTCAGCCTTGTGACACTACAGTGTCATGAAAACAGGAACCTGTGGGCCAGTTTCTTCTTAAAAGTGACACTTGGCTTCTGGCTCACGGCCCCTTGTGCCCACGCCCAGCTGCAGTGTCTTCTGGTTTGTTCTTGAGGTTTAGAATCATAGAATAGTGGAATCATGGAATCATAGAATCACAGAATGGTTTGGGTTGGAAGGGATCTTAAAGATCACCTAGTTCCACCCCCTGCATGGGCAGGGACACCTCCCACTAGATCAGGTTGCTCCAAGCCCCATCTGGCCTTGAACACTCCCAGGGAGGGGCACTAGAGCTCTGGGCAACCTGTGCCAGTGTCTCACCACCCTCACAGGAAATAATTTCCTCCTAACATCCAATCTAAATGTCCCCTCTTTCAGTTTGAAACTGTTCTTCCTCACCCTATCACTACATGCCCTTGCAAAAATTCCCTCCCCAGCTTTCCTGTAGTCCCTTCAGGCATTGGAAGGCTGCTATAAGGTCAGCCTGGAGCCTTCTCCAGGCTGAACAACCCCAGCTCTCTCAGCCTGTCTTCATAAGAGAGGTGCTCCAGCCTTCTGATCACCTCTGTGGCCCTAATACACTGGCCTGGCTGCAGGAATGAGGGTAAAGAAGAGGCCTCTTTGGACCAGATTGAAGGCTTCACCAGTCTAGGACAGCAAGTAATGGCCAGCACGAGGTATTGCAGGAGACAGTAAAAGTGGCCTGTGGCAGCCTGAAGATGACCCTTCCCCCAGACACAATCACACCTTGGTTTCCTTGGTTAAGCATTGCCTGGTGTCCTGTCTGATGCAGGTTCATGTCCTTCACTCCCAAAAGCTGTGTTTTAATGAAGTTTATGGCAAGTCTGGATAGCCTGAGCTCTGTTTAAATGGCATTTTCCTTTTCTTCATCCTCTGTGCTCTCAGCCCCAGTCACGTTGTCACAGTTTCTTGTGGTGCAGCATGCCATCCTGAATGGCACAGTGCCAAGTACCATTCTCCTGCACTCTTCTGAATTTATCCTGTGAGCTATGGGATGTCTCTTAGAAGTTATACAGTCCTTGATGGTCTGTTATGATTCAGGGAATACTGTTACCTTAGCCCAGACTGCCTGAAAGAAGAATGGAGAGCTGTTTCTGGTTCTCTACCTCCTCTTACTCCCAAAGCTGATTTTTTTTCTTTTACAGCTCCATTTTCTTATACTTTGGGGTTCTTTTTTTCTTTCCAAAGGCTTTGGGAAAGAGCACACAAGCACCAAGGTGAATTTCCTGACCCTGGCAAGGGGCATGGAACAGGTCCTAGGGCATTTCATCTCCTAATGCCCCTAAGTGTCAAGGGTAAGTGCTTCCATAGTCTGGCTTGCCCCTGGCTTACATCTCAGAGACATGATTTTCCCTTTGGCCCTGCCTGCTCCCAGTGCTACTGGCTCTGGGGCAGAGACAGGCTTCAAGGTGCTTGCTGCTGGAGGAAAGTGTTTACTTGGCTCTAGCCACTTCTGGTCATGCTAACCCACTGCACTGCTGTCTGTGACAAGCTCATTAACCACTTTACATGTTGGCTCTTACCTCCCCTGAAGAACTTCCTGCTAGGGCTCTCACTGTACATTAGGTCGAGTGCTGCTCGTGGGTTGGGAATTAAGTGGCTCAGACAGGAACATGAAGTGTCCTCTTGGGGAGTGCTTTACACAAGGCACAAAACCCGGTTGTGGCTGAGATGTGGTTCCTCTTCTGTTTGACATTGGAGGAGGATGGGAGGAACTGGGTAATGGACACCATGAACACGGCCTGGGCAGTAGGGAGCAAGTAACTCGCATGGTTAGAGAAAGGAGCTTTCAGTTTCAGTTGTTTACAAGACATGGGCAATGCCAGAACAGAGAGAAGACTCTCCTCAGGAGTATGAGCACAAGGTTACAGGGGAAACATGAGCAGAAGCATTTAATGCCCTATGTTGGCAACCCCATCATTTCCATCATCTTGCCAAGAGAAATAACACCCCAGAGAACTTACCTTGGAGTCTTCTGGTTGATTCTCTTGGGTCCTCGCCCACGTGGGACATATCTAACACAGCAGTTGAATGATGATGAAGAGCACAGAGGTCTTTTGGGAAACAAAACCAGCAAAAATCCTTCTCAGAGGGCAATAGGACCAGGTGCTGTGATATTGGTTCCCTCAGAAGTCCTGAAGGCACTGACTCAAGTAATCCTCTCTTCAGTGCCTTTACTGGACACAGCAGCAGTGAAGAGCCCCAGTCATGTCCCCTTTGTCACTGCAGTTCGTTTGCTTCTCATCCCAGCTGCCTGCCACAGAGGCCGTTCACTATCTTGGATCTGTTGTGTTCCCCTGCGCCACAGAGATCTCCAGGTTGTCTTTCCACCCCGAAGGAGCACAGTGGGCCTTCTGGGCTGTGCTGTCACCTCTGTAGCAGGTTCTCCAGTGCACTTAAAATCACAACAGGACTTTCTGCAAGCGGAGCAATGAGCAGAGCAGAACTTTATGACCACAGAACCAAAATCTTGCCTGGGTCTTTGGATGCTCCCCAGTGAGCAGTGTGAGGATAGGATCCATTTACAGTGTTACTGGGCAAGTCTATACAATTGCACAACCACTTCTCACATCTGAGGACCCTGTCTCACACCAGCCAGTGCTAATGGTTATGTGGGTGTTGTTCTGTGGTTCAATCCCAATACAGACCTGGACACAGTCTCACTTCTGCACTGTAGCCAACCTAGAATCGCTGGACTGGAAATTTATAATACTGTAGTGGGCTGAATGCAGGAGAGACAGGACTCACCATGGAGATCTTTTATGAAAGAACACAATGTGCACAAACCTGGCTCAGGACCCTTGGACTCCCAGTTGTCTGAGCAGGTTTGATAATACGAGTAATCTGGCTCAGACACTTTACTGGAAAAAGTTGTGTCAGAGCAGCAAATTCCAGCACAGCTTGTGTTGTGAGGATGCTGACGCCTTTAAGCCATGTGATTTACAGGTCTCTCATCTCTGCATAATTCTACTCATGCTATATGTTAGGGCTGGGGTCACACATGAGCCTTCATTAATTGCAGATGACAACCAAGGGAGATTTTTTTTTCAGTTTTCTGGGGAGAACCTTTGCCTTGTTTTCACCTTCACACCACATCAATTCATCCCAATGTTCTCATGATCCCCCTTCTCCACCCGCCTCATTAAAACTGTTGCACAATAATTGTAAATTTTACAGTGCTCAAATTAGATTATTTCCCTGGACACAGGAACAAACAGTCTGCTAGGAAATGACCATTTTGGATTACTTGGAAGAGTCACACAACGCTTTCGAGCCCAAGCTAGTTGCTGCTCTCAATTGCACAGGCGTAATCCCAAGGATATCGCTTAGAGCTGCTCCCATCAAAAGAGAGTGAGTGTTGTGCCCCAAAAATAGCAGTGGACCCCATCCTGTGTACTGCTGTCATCAACTCCAGACCACTGTGCTTGTAAACCAAACACAGTAAATTTAATTAAAGGATGATCCCACAGTGCTAATCAGATGCACATGCAGATCCCAACTGCGGGACTGGGCCCAGTTCTTTTGAGGGCTGAGCCCCGTGCGCCGTCATGGACTCATTAAATATTTTGGGGTCTGAGGAACCACAAGATTGGATTTTGGGTTGCTTTGCTGCTGAACCAAAGCACATGCCAAGAAATGCACAGAGAGATTTTTTGCTTCCTTCCCCATGATGTCCCTGAGGCTGGCAGAAGCAGCCACCAGAGCTCGCTCTGCCCTGTCAGGCAGGTGGGTTGCCCAGAGCAGTGCCAAGAGGCAGGCAGCTTTGATCCAGCATCAGGCTATGCCTGGGGTGAATTTAGCTCAGACCAGCTCTGGATTCACCGTGCCTCACAGCAGCAAGGCTCTGTTCAGCTCCCAGCAGCTGCCAACAATTCAAAAATAATATCAAACTGGCATTAAACATGCTTGATGCTGTACAGGGTCATCCCTGCTGTGTCCATGCTATACCTTGAAGCCTGATACACTCTTGGCTCTTGATTCAGAAATTAATGAAATTAACACAAAGGGAGCAGTTTTACCATTATTGGTTGGTGGGCATCATCCCCAGAGGACCGTGACAGCAGGAGGGCATTGTTTGCTTGCATGTAGAGACCACAGGTTTGTCCGTATGTTTTAGGAGCATCTTAGGAGAAGTAGAAGAGATTTTCATGGCTCTTTCCTGTGCTGGGTTTAGGCTGCAATGCCTGCACTGAGACTTTCAGCTGGAGCCCCTGCTGTGTCTGCATCTGCTGCCTTGATCCCTGTGCTATGCTCTGTGGTGGAGGGGGAAAGGAGCTTGGTCTGCTTTATTCAGCACCTTTTCTCCTTTGGGAGGAGAATGAGAAGTTCTGCCCTAGGTCTCTGTTGTGGAACCAGGAGTGGGGAACCCCATTTGCCATGTGCTGAGCACTACAACGCTGCCATTAGCTGCTGCGAGGAGGAATCCAAGCTAATGATAGCAGTTATTCCAACAATGTTAATGATTTGTAGAAAGATGAATTAAGCAAAGAGAGAGAGCTGCACAAGTCTATTATTACCCTGTGCCTAACTCTATTAAAAAGAGCTGAGCTGTTCATCCATTTATGAGCCATTGACAGGGAGGCATATATCTCCATGAAAAAGGTCAGATTGCTCCAAAATGGTCATGAGCAAATTTCTTTTCAAGGAGGAGCTTCCTGTGACAGAAAGTCTGTGTTTGGCAGAGGGTTTCCAAACGCAAAGCTGCCTGAAAGACTTCTTTCCTGCCTGCTGCATGCACAAGGACTTAACTTCAGCTTGAGGTGTTGATGAAATGGACAAGAAACCCATTCCAGCCTTGATCATTTGTTTGCACCTTGCCATGGCAAAAAGCTACAACCCACTGGCAGAGGATAGCGCTGCATTTCTGGGGTTGGGACAGAGAAAAGACACCCTCAAGGAAAGCTAGGTGCTTGGGATGAGTGTTGCTTCTCTTCCCCACTCCAGTCTAACCCATGGATTTTTTTCTGTCTATCCATCTTGTAGTATTTTAGGAAGCTGTCATTGCAGTATTGAAGTGCCACTTGTTTAGTGCAGTAGGAATGAGACAAACCTGAGGTTCCTTATTGATCTGCAGAAGAAAAACAGCCTCATCAGCAGCAGGGATAGCATCACCAGCAGCAGCATGGGGCTGCCTTGGAGGCAGTGGTAGCTGCCTGCCTGACCCCCTGCCATGGAGGAGCTATGGTAATGGCTTCTCACCCCCATTGAGGGAGGACCTGGGCAAAGGGCAAGACAGCTTTGCAAGTAGCACTACTGAGCTCTGAGTCTGTTTTCATGTAGCTATTTGTAGCCCTGAGAGCAGATTAGTCATGGCCACCTAGGATGGATGCTCCAGGGTCTGTAAATCCTGCCCCACAGTTCTCCCTCAGGCATGCAGTTCACCTCTCTGGTGGCTGCAAAGTCTACCATTGCTTCAGTTCATGATGGCAGTCAAGCAACAATAGCTTTTACCTGCTAATGAGATACACAAGTCTCAGCTGGAAATAGTGACCTAGAAGTAAAGCACTTCATATCTCATTCTGTCTAGCAACCTGACGTCTGGTGCTGTTCTGTTCCTCAGAGCAGTTTAGTGATGAAGGCAAAACCCAGCCAAGCTGCAGGTTCTGCTGGTTCATCTGTTGGAGGCTGTGAAACTTGTGCAATGTGTGATGCGCTTTGCAAGGTCTACTCCTGTCTTTCCCTGCCAACTGAGAAGACTTTCAGGAGTGGCTGTGTGCAGGCCTTGAGTTTTTTTCATGTCTTGATTTCAGGGGGTTGTGTCAATTCTGTTACGTCAGGCCATGGTGTGTCATCCCTGATGCCACGACACTATTTGCTGACATTCAAGGAAATAAGATGGAAGCAGGCTTTCAGCTGCCAGTGCTGCTTAATGTTTGCACTATGGTCATGCCTAGACAGCTGAAGTAAGGCAGGGATCTTCAGTGATGGCAGCACAGCAAAAAACAAGGTAAGAAGTAGACCATTGCCTGAAGAGCTTTAAGCTGAATATGAAAACAAGAGATCAGAGGAAGGAAATACTGAGCCTGTTTTTTTCTGATGGCAGTCTGGGCCACAGAGAAACGTGCCACTTATCAGGATCACAGAAGCCCTCAGCAAGGGAGCGGGATGGACTCTGCTCTGCCTGATCCCACTTCTACACTTCATGGACAGATTTAGTCCATCCTTGTGTGGCAGTAAAAAGTGAGGCTGTACCAAAAAGGGTATCCAGCACCACACTTCACCCTCCAAACCTATAAGATTCATCTGTTGTCTGTGCAAGGCCCATAGAGCAGAATATTTCCTCTGGTATTTCCGCTTGTTGATAATGATGCACAATGCAGGGTAAAGATCAGCACAAGGCTGCTGAAGATCAAGTGTTTTGCATTACATGCAATCCAGTTTCCCCACCTCCTCATCCCGGAGCCTTGCCCTTGTAGCTGCTTCATGGAGTACGAGAAAGCTCCTTGTGAAGTTCCTTTCAAAGGACATTCCTTCCAAGCCAAATCCAGCATGTAGGTTATGGAATGTCAACCTCTGAAAGCAGTGATGGGGGAACAGGTTTGTGTAAAATACAAGATAGCCCCAAACCTCTCTTATCTCTCAGGCTGCATCTCACCCATGCAACAACCACTTCTTTACCAAGGCAGTTCTGATCTTTACCTGCAGGCTTGGCAGACTTGTATTCAAAAATTTGTGTTTAAACTCTGTTGCTACCGAATTTCTTGTAGGGTTTTCTGGGTGTGTGGGAAGGGCATATCTCTCCATCATGTTAGCTTCATGGTGTTCACTTAACAGGTTCAACAAAGCCCTGTTAAAATACAGCAGTGTTGTGAGGAACAGCCTAGATTATATCATCTAACTCCAGATCTTATCGTGGCTTTTCAGCCCTCATCAATTACTGCAATTCAGACAAATGTCTTCTTTGCTAATTCAAACCAAATGATCCTAGAAGACACTCAATTGACATCCTAAGTAACACGTGTCATCTGTCCATTACTCAGGCACAGTGTGGCTGTAATTTCCCAAAATCAATGTGCCTCTGCCCCAATGGTACTAAAGGGCTCAATTCTACCTCTCCACATTTCCGAGTCTCCTTACAAAAATCACTGCAATAGATCTCTGAAGACAACAGTGAAGGTTCTAGTAATGAAGATAAAAAGGTTTAAGTGAGGTGGCCTGATGCTTTTGGGATCCAGCCCTATTTCTCCTCAACACATTGCTTTCTGTTTGGTGAGTAGGAGTTCATAAAGCAGTTAATCAAATTAAACAAAGCAACAGGTTAAACAAAGCATCAGGTTCCCAGCTTGAGTAAAGTGTTTGCTGTGACCTGAGAAGTCCTTTTATGCAGCTGGAACTAGAAACTTCTGGGGAAAATGGAAGTTCTTAATGAAGAAAATGAGGACTGCCAGCAGCACAGTGAATGGTTGGACCACAATTTTCTTTCAGAGCAGATTATAGATAAGAACCAACAGACACCAAGCAAAATTGATTTCTGTAGCAATTAAACCTATTCACTTTTGAGAAGTCTGTTACAACCTCAGAAAAGAGGAGATAAATGCTTGAAAGAGCTGCAGAAGATGTAACAGAGTATTGTGCACCACAGCCAAGGAATTTTGTCAGATCCTTTGAGTTTCAGAGTAGGATGAGGAGATGATGTAGCTGAATATGTGGCAGAGCTGGAGGGGCTAATTGAATGTTGTTTGATTAGCAGCCTCCTGAGGGATCTGCTGTGAGACAGATGGAATTTTATCATTATGAGTGCCATAAACCATCACTGATTGCTGGTGGAGGAGAACTTCACCTGGCCCAGAGCAGGGCTGTCAGCAGCTGCAAAGGAGGAACCTGTGAAAGGCTCAGAATATGGATATTTAGAAATGCTCAAAACAAGTGAGCTGACCAACCATAAAATGGAAAACCTTGATGAGGTTTCTTTCTGCTGTGAAAGAGCAGCTTGTTTTGTAGCAAATGTCCATACGAGGTAGCCCGGGGTCATGTATGCCTCAGGATAGGATGTGTGGACAAAAAAAGCCATGTCAGCTCTCAAAAACTACCTCTCAAATCCACTGTTTCATCCAGAGGTAAAGGAGCAGGCAGCTTTTGATTTTGGTGAGGTGGAAGATGCTAGCAATATATGACTTCTGAAAGGCAATGACGGACTTTATGGCGTAAATGTAGAGTTAAACTCTGTCAGCTTCCACAGAGGCACATACAACACCCATCAATGAATATATATATATCCCTAAGGACAAAAGAGGACTGAATACATTGCTGAGTGCCACATTGATATGAGGGCTTGCTTTGGATGACTCTAGCGACAGACTCTTGGTTCGATTCTCTAAAACACAAACGCAGAGATAAAATATGATTTTGTCTCAGGCCAAAACTGAAACCTGTCAGGTAGAGATTGTTTGCAAGGATTAGAAGGGCAATGTCAAACTAGACCTCTGTAGATATACTGCTTCTCTCTGAAAATACATGCAGGCATTTATAAAGGGTTAGGACATTTAGAAGGGAAAATAACAGGGATTTATGCAGAGGGTAGGCTCATGCTGAAACAGCTGCTAGTAGGGTTAGCTCCCCGTGCCCTCAGAGGAAGGGTTGAGGAGGGGTGGTGAAGGAGATCATCATTCACGGCTGTTCTTGTCTGCCTGGATTGCCCTTTGAGTTCCTCTATCTGAACCATAAAAACACAGTTTCCCTCTGCAGTGATTGTGCACAAAACTGCCATGAACCAAGTCTCCAGAGGAGATAAAAATTGCCTTCCTTGAACACAGATTGTCCGGGCAGGGTGAGGCAGTGGGTGCATAGCGGTGATCTCTGCAGACAGGGACAGGTGAGCACAGTGAGTATCTGATTAGCAGGAAAGCAAAATAGGCAATGAAAAACCATGGAGATCATCAAAGAGCAAATGAAACATCACTGAAAGGGAGCATGTGTTTTACAGTGAAAAGAGGTGATATCCTCAATTACATGAGAAGATATTTCAGTCACTGGGGGCAGCAGGATTTCGTAACCAAATATCTGCTCTCTTGTAAAACCAGAAGTGTTGTAAAACCAGAAGTGTTGTAAAATCAGAAGTGCAGTACCTGGGGTACCCAGTAGGCAGGGAAAGGATTTACACTATGACTGTTCACTTGTGGCCTTTAAATAGGCCAACCACCTGGGAGGCTGTTAATTTGGGAAACATACTTAAATTGGTTAAAAATTATTATCAGAGTTGTCATCAAACATTTAAATTCCTTTAGGGTCACCACATGAAAACTTGAGGTGACTTGGTACCAGTGGAAAAAGGCAGAAACAATTATGAGAAATCTAAAAAGCTGTATGTTCTTAGGAAGTGCTTTCCATTTTGACCTTTGAAAAGATCATCAGTGCCACATCCTGTGACATTTTGGTATGTAATGTGAAGGCTGTTGGAGAGTGGACAGATGGCTTCATCTTCAGGTCAGTGACTAGGGCAGAAAGACTAAATTAGCTCATGAAAGAAAGGCAAGTTGTTGTTCTGGGAGTAAAATATCTCCATCACTGCCTAGATGGGAAGTACTTTATTTTTCTGGCAGATCATAGCCTACTATGGAAGGATTCTTCCATGGAAACAAAGGCAGTTTGACCAATGCACCTGGCCAGTTGCTCTTCTGGGTCTTATCCCTTTCCAAGTAGGAAATAGTTGATAAGATCAGGGCTAATGAAAGTGTCCTCCCCCTGGCAATGGCAGGTACTGCAGAGATTGGGTCAATCAAAAAAGAGAGGACATCACCTTCCCCAGCAAAGGGACGGGACAGCTTGGACACAGCACATGTTGTGTGCACAATACACACTATTGTACACTCAGAGGACAAGAATTATACCAAATGCAGAGGGATTTTTTTGCCTGCAGTCTTTGTGGAGGTGATGAGGACCCAATAAGTTAATCAGCATTGGAGTCATCACCTCTTGCCCCTCCCCAGGATCACTGGGATGCTCAACATGTAGAATTGACCTCTCCTGATTAAAAAATTCATACTGTGGGACATATGCACCCAAAAATGCAGAGATGTCCAGGGTCACAGAAAGAGTAAAGGAGCTGCGGCTATGCAGAAATAACCCCTAGGCATTGTGGAGGTGGAAAAGTAATAAGTGTGTGCATACTGAAGACTTTTTTGAGTAAGGATGAGCTTAAATGTGCTCAAGCATTTTTAATATAATCCCGCTTCAAATGGCGCATCGGAGAGCTGCCAGAAAAGGGGTGTGAAGGAGATGATTAATGGGAGCTTGCAAAAAGAACCAGATAGATTTCTTTTGAACTATGCCTCAAATTACAATGGATGTGAGCCTGGTCTAGCTGTTGATGAGCAGGAAGATAACACTCATTTGGCCTTAATCTATCCTGTCCTGGAAGAAGAAATAAAGCTAGCCTCCTAAATACACACCACTCGTTTTCATGCAAAGGATGAGCACTATGTAAAGACCATCCACATAAAAATGCCAGTAGTTGACAAGTCTACATTATCTCTGGGTATTTCCTCAAAGTAATTGGACTCTTTCTATTTAAGTGGTGGCTGAGGCTAAAGATCATATCAGGACAGTGTGTCTACTGGGTGATGTTTAAATATTTGGAGCTCCTTTGGTGTGAAGGAGCTGAGGCCAGGAGATGTGTATGTGCTGCTTGTGCCCAAGATAGAGGCACCTTCTCAATTCCTTGGGTTGACAAGGGAGATGTCTCTGCCATGTGAAGGAGAGAAAGTGAGTGCTATGGAGGAGCATGGAATATTAGTAACATCAAAGAGCCTCTGATTTTTAACGTAATGAATATGAGCTCTAGTTAACAATCTTGGCTGTTAATATAAAAGAGAGATAGAATAAAGATGTCACAGAAGTGTTAATATCTTACCTAGGACATTATGGGATGCAACACCAGCATTTTCTGTTTTCTCTTTTCTGCAGATCTGTGATAAATAAGGCAGCAGGTTCCCACCTGCAGTGCTGTGAGCAGCCCATTTGGCTTTCTTCTACCAAACAGTCTCTTTGCTCAAGGAATTGTTTTTTTCCCCACATTGGTTGAAGCCCTGAAGAGTCTGATCCTTCTCATAAACTTGTTTCCTGGCTGTATGAGGCTATTTCCTTTAAATCCCTTTTCTTTGAAGGAGGGCAAATGAGAAAGGCTGGCCCAAAAGCTGGGCTAGTCTGGAAGGCTTTTATTTGCTCCCTGAAGGTGCACCAGTCAGTGCAGTAGCCCTGGGGAAATGTTTGCAATTGTGTGTGTGCCAGCTGCATGCCATAACCTGACCACCCCTGTTTTTGAGTCTGCTCAAAAGTACTGTTGGGGAAAGTAAAAGGAGCCATACAGGGAAGCTGAGCTAACCTGCTGGTGGAGATGAGGAGCTAAGCGGAGCCTCCTCCTGCTTCAATTCCCACATGCACATCAGCTCCAACCACTGGGCAGAGGTCAGAAAGAAGACCGTGCAATGGAAGATCTTGAGAGCAAACTCACATTGGACTGGTTTGTGTTTTCAGTGGCAATACAGAAACTCCCAAACCAGTCAGTTGTTCAGCAGTGCCCAGGCAGCAAGACTGTGCTTGTGCATGGGCAGGGGGGACCTCCTCACCGCCACCTTTTAAAACTGAGTGCAAAAGAGGGTGATTTTTCTGAGCAGCTGCTTTTTGGAGTTGTCTCTGTCTGTCATTTTTGGGGAGGGACGGGGGCAGGGAAATTGGTTTGGGTGGCAGATGGTGTTAAACAGGAAGGGAGGCAGTGTTTGTTTGCAAACACATCAAGGTGTCGTTCCATTATTGCCCTGAGCTCCTGACAAAATCAGTGTGGGAGCTTCCTGCCAGCTCCCGCAGTGCTGCTCGGCAGATGCATCAACGCCAACCAGGGAGCAGGTCCCTGCCCCAAAAGTCCTCCCTGAGAGTGTGATGAGCAGGAGCAAACATGGCAGAGATTTGCTTGCCAGGCACGAACGAGTACGGTGGTGCTCCATATTTCAAGGCTAGCACGGGGTCCTGGTGGTGTGTCTTCAGCCAGCCTGCATCTCTAGCTGCTTGTATCTCCCCCATGCTGTCCTCAGAGATGGAGAGAGATCTGCAGGGAGAGAGAAATCCCACCCGCCGACATGCTAGGAGGCGGTGAGATGCCGTCTCGTTGTGCCCACACGGCTGGTTTCAGGCGTTTGGGACCAGCCCTCAGCTCCTGCCTCTGGCCCCATCCCTCTACAAGGAGCATGGCTATGGTGAGACGTCACACCCCTTCCGTGGTGGCATGAAAGGGGCAGTGCTCGTGTCCACAGCCATGGCAGATCCCCACCAGGAGGGAGCACTGCTCTCTGGGTGTTGGTAGAGACCCTGACTGCATGGGGAGCATCCTGCACCCATAGAACCCATCTGGGCATGCAAATGCTGAAGCTTCTTCACCCTTTGCACATAAGCTGTAGCTATTGACAGCTCCTACAGACCAAGGCTGGAGTGTCAGGATCTGGCATGATTAGGAAAGTCAGCTTTGCCATGATCACAAGTTTACTGTCCGTTGGGCTGGGAAGGATGCCTGGGGTTTTAGCCTCCCCTGTAAACCCATACATTGCACTCACCCTGGTGTGGTGTCGATGGGTTTCAGGTCACTATCCCTGGTGCCACATGTGGGCAGTACAAGGGACTCAGAAGTGCTCTGCTGAGCCTGGGGCAGTTGGCATCTCTGTGCCTGCAGCCCCAGGGCACCTTGAGTGCTGGAGAGTGAAAACCCCACTAAGCCTGGGGCTGCAGCCAATGCTGCCTCCGTGGGGACTGAATGGGTTAAGGACTAAGGAAGAGATGGCAGCTTTTATGAGCATCCTCCTAAACCACCACAGACCCTCCTCTTTTTCTTTCTTGCTTTTGTTTTGCTTTGTTCCTGAAAACCTGGTGGTTTAGGACACGGCTGCCTATGCTTCTTCTTTCTCCTCCTGCCTTGATTGTCAGGATTGATGACTCAGAAATTGCTGAAAAACCGTCACGCTCAGCACTGCCACAATCAGGAGACTGGCTTAAAAATCATGAGATTTCTACCAAACAGAAATAAATTATTTTCCCTTGTCCTCTGGTGGTTTTGACACAGAGGTCATTCTTCAGTCCTCTGCTCTAAGGAATGCATTTTTCTCTTTCAGTTTTCATTAAGTGGAAAATGGGTTTCCATCTTGTCTCCAGAAAGGAGAGCACAGTAGCAAGTCTCGTGCCTCTCCCATGGACAATGTGAACACTGCCCATGTCCAAGTATAAGAAATACCAGGAAGGACAAATGCATACACCCAACTCTGCACCATTAGCTCTTATATGAATATTAATGACCAAGGCACCACTGCAGTCAGTCAGGATCCTGGGAGCCAGGTTGTCTCCAGATCCTGTGACCACTTGCCAATGGAAAAAATGAGTGAACTTTCACTGGCTGTTTTTCAGGGCTGGATATTGTACTTTAATGAACAATCAGAAGGCAACTAGGTGGAAAATAACTGGACCTCTAACAGCCTTGGTGCTTAATTTACCATGTACTTTTTCTTACCTTCTCCCTCTCATTGCTGATATTATATCAGCATGGCTGCCTCTCTGACACAGGTTTTATTCAAATATTGCTGTTTCATCCTGCCTTCTGCCCCTCACCCTGCCTCCTTGGGCTATTTCACTGGGTCTGCCTCGCCTGTCAGGGCCGTCCATCATGGCCTCCTCAATCACAGTCCATTAGGAAAAGCAGCACATTGGACACCTCCATCTCTGTGCTCACAACCATGGTCCCAACACCAGCACCTCCATCAGATTCTGGGCTGGTTACAACCCCATGGAGCCCACCCTGCCTCAGCGGAGGGGACCATGCACAGCGGCTGTTTGGATGGAGTCATTTAAATCTGTGATTTATGTGTTCTTCACACTTTAATTGCATCTAGGAATCTCTCACTCTGGCAGTGTCTAATCTCTCCACATTTCACATGCTCTGCCTGCGCCTGTCAGAAGATGAATAGCCCATTCATATGGGGAGAGCTTCACATCCAGATATGCCGACTTACAATGCTGATAGACTGGAGCAAGAGATGAAGGATAGCAGCAGGGACTGGGTAACTTGTTGTGCCTACCGAGCCTTATTGCTTCAAAAATAAAATGCTCTCCATGTTTATCTGCAAAGATGGCATTTTTACACACATGGCTTTTTCCTTGCATCTTCCAGCAGATCTCCTCCCTATTTGCCTGTGTATAAATGAGCTGCAAAACATATCTTTGCCTTTAGGGTTTGCAGGGTGGTGCTCCCAGAGACAGCTTTGGCAGAACAGGCTATTGAGGAAACCTGAAAGCTCTTTTTAGAATATGTATATGAGTATTGTTACTATTTGGCACTGAATCTGTCACCTGAAATGCCTGAGATTTTCTTAATGGTGCATGCACATTTTGCTGTCTCCTTTCCTCTGCTCTCCTTAAAATGTGTTTGTTCTTGAACACCGTGGGGCTGAAGTCCTCGATTCAATTTTTGGCATTGTAACAAATAGGAAGAGGCCACATCATACCCATCAGACAGAGTGGGAGGAAAGAGGTGACTTTATCCTCATTTGAGGAACTAAGAGATTAAATAATTTGCCCCAGGTCATACAAAAGGTCTGTATCATCAGATCAGGGAACTGAAACCACAGTGTTTTTTCAGAGTTTTGATCACAGAGCAAGTTTTAACATCCTGATCTGCTATATTTTCCACACTGAAATATATTAATTACCTCTAGAACAGGAAAAACCTCGTTACAAAAATATTTGTAAGAAATGTGTCCCCATCCAGTCAAGTAATCCTTTATGGGTGACTTCTGATTTTCTTCTGCAATGTGTATATTTGCACTGAAGTTTGAAATAAACAAAGGACTTCATCTGTGCTGAGATGTGACACAGCACTGGCAAGAATGATCATATGAGACAAGTTTAAGTTAATAAATAGGCAAACAGAAGGACAAATGAGAAGTTGGTTGCTCTGAAATCCTGGTGCTTGTAAATCAACAATTGTGAACGTTCAGTTGAGGAAGAAGGGAATGTGTTTCCCTGGAATGGTAATGTCCAGTTTATTCTGACCACCCAAACGATAGCTAGCAAACAGTATTTGATTGCCTAATAAGTGCTAAGTTATTTGTACAAAAGAGGACCAGCTTTGGCAGGGTTTGAGGCTTAGCCTAAAGCAGTCCCTGGTCTGGCTTGTGCTGGTTAAAGGAGTCTCCTGCACAACTACTCCTTGCTGATGGAGTCTTTCCATAGTTTTCAGGCTGAAGGTTTTCTGTTGTGCTCATCTCAAAGTTTTGGGAATTTGGAAACATTCCTGAGGGAGGTTCAAGCCCACATCTCATCTTGAAGTCTGAGGTCAGGAAACAGCACAGTGACAGGATCAGTAAGGAGAGGTGGTTCTTCCATTTCAGTTGCATTCTTATGAAGCACTTATAGCATGGAAAAGTGATGCAATTCCATGTGTTTGGGCAGTCATATAAATGAAAGGCAGGGTAAGAGCCCTTTCTGCCACAGCCCAGGTGTGGACCAGGAGAAGATGCATATATTCAGCTATCAGAGATGTGCAGGACTCTTCACTCTAGCCTACCAGCTACACTTATGTTCCAAATGTTCATTTTCTGGGTTGAAGTTTCCTGGCTGTATCTCCCTGCCACTAGATGAACTGCCGTGGAATTGTTGAGCAAATATAGCTTAAGTGATATCTTTTTCTTCCTCTAAGAACATATGAAGATATGAAAATCTGGATTTATTTTTTTTTTTAGCATGGAAGTCACAGTTGGAAGTGTTGGCCTGTGTTTGAACAGACCAGCAAATAACTGCCTTTAAATGGAGGATGGAGTTTGGAAATGGATTTGACAGTAAGATTTCTTGTTTATTGTTGCAACGAATAACATGATGAGCTGGTGTCTACTTCAATTTCCACTAATTTGGCAAGTTACTGGAGTAACTCTAGGTCCAGATTTTCAGAAGATCTTGGCTGCTTTTGAGTGTGTCTGAAGATCTGGCTCTTATTTTAAGTGTCTTAATGGAAATCAAACACTTGTAAAATAATCTAGCCCAGTTGTGGGTGCTGAGCACTTAAAAATCTGGCCTTCAGTTCTCTAGAGAATCTGGCTGCTAACATGTTTTAAGACTGAGAAAAGCATGGCTAGAACATCAAGCCAAAGGAAGCAATTTGTCTTGTAATGACAGGGTTGAGAGGTAGATGATATTCTTTTAAATAAGTACAGTACCTGGGTCTGGATGATCTCTGCTTCCAACTAGATGAGGATATAAAGACACTGGTAATGAGATTCATTACAGCAGCTTTCTAATCTCTTTCACTACAAAATACATTACATTTGGAATTTAACTGTGTGTGTAGCACACCAGGTGGCCGAGCTGCTTTTACTGGGAGAAAATAAAGAAGCTGAAATGCACTGCTATGTAGTGCTCTTAATGCCTAATAATGTCATAGAGGAAGAAGTATGTTCTTGCTCTCTGTTGCTGATGACTGCCGAGCCAAGCACATGTTATACAAAGTCACATATGCTGGAGAATAATGTTGCTGCGGGAGCCCTTAGCTCACTGGTATGTGACACTGCAATGTGATTAGGAAAGAAATTACATACTGGCAAAGAGCTTTCCCCCATTTGGGGAGCGAGAGAGAAGAATTACCCCCTTGGAAATGTTATATCTGAGTGAATTTACCTTTCCATGGGCTGATATTCTTCTAAGGAGGAAGGATGTTCTGGCTATTGCTCAGCAGAAAGGACATTTTTTCTCTTTGTTGGTCCGAGGTTGGTCACGGGGCCAAGAACCAAACTCCACCTGGGGTGAAGCGGGGAGGGTTTCACCAGTTTCAGGGGAATCTGAATGTGAGGATTGTGTTGTGCTGAATTTGAATATGGAGACTTAAAAATAGGGCTTGTAGTTCACATCCCAGTCTCTGAGGTGTTCTTGCTAACGGTGGAGGTGTGTTGACATGGCAACTCCCTAAATCTAGCCCTGAATGCAGTAAGCTTAGCTCCTGGACTACCAGAACTTGAAACTCTTCTGAATGAAAAACTGAGTCAAGGCCTTATGTCCACTGAGGGTGACACTTTATCATACAGGTGAAGTTGGTCTATGGGGGTTTTTCTACTAATCTCATAAAAAACGACAAAAAAATTTCATTTTAATTTAACAAGAGCAGCTGGGCTGCTCACCTATAGTATTTGGTCACCATAACTCTGTGGCAAACACCAGTTCTCCCCTTCTGCTACCTACTCTTACTGTGATATAGAAGTAATTTACCTTTTTTCTTCTCCCCACTTTTTTTGGTATCAAGCAGAAGTTTTTGTTGGTTTTGGTAGGAGAGTGGACAGGCTATGAAGCACAGTGAGAGTATTGAATCCTCTTCCCAGCTGTTTGTTGAGGATCAGATTTCCTCTTTGTCATGGACTGGGATCCACTTGCAGGACAGATGCTTCACAGTTTTGTTTATTGGATTTGCTACACAAAGGGTTGTGCTCTGCATTGACAGGGAGCAGGTGGTTTGTTGAAAGAAGGAAAAAAAACCCAGCAAACCCCATGTTTTTTGTATTTTTTTGACTGTTTACAGATTCTTGTGACATACTGAGTGCAGCTGGATGTGCAAAAAAGCAGAGCTGGAGGTATCCACGCAGCCTGCCAGCCTGTATCACTCGGACACATGCACTAATGCACCAGGACTTCTGCTTTCTCCAGAGCTTGAGGATTCTCATATCATGGTCCATTGCCCAGCTCAAAAAAATCTCCTTTCTCTTCCCCTTGTCTCATGACTTCTTACTCCTCTTAAAGCTGTGGATCATGTGGGTTCCTCTGGTGCTCTTCATGTTAGGTCCCAGCAAACCAGGAGAACCTGCTAGGAGTGATTAAAATCCCCTTCCCCCTCAACAGGTACCTACATACACTTGTCAGGTCATGTAGCAGGTCTGCTTCCACTTCTTGTCATGTTACAGGACACGTGACTGCCATACGTTGCAGGAAAGTGTCATTTTGGTGACAGTAATGTTGGATGTCTCCTAAGTCTGTCTTCACTAGTGTCATGGATGGCGCTTAGAACAGAGTGAGGAATGAAGTGATTGAAACATGTAGTTAAATGTAGCCACTTGAAAAGGCCGTAGGGCACCAAATAGAGCAGTGAAGCCTAACTTCTGGGTTTGGTCCCAAATATTGCTGAGCAGTGGCAGTGCTCCCTTCATGATCTTCTGGTTCTACTATTTTGTGACCAGACATGAGCCACTGTGTGGCTAAAATGTGTCTCCCAACTCTTGCTACATCTGAACATAACAGTCACATAACGGTATGTGCAACAAGCTTCTCTCAAAAGACTGAGAGAGACCTGCGGGGGGGTCCATGTGAGACCCCAGATCCCTGGGGACTCTTAAGAAAAGAGAAACTGCAGTAAAAACTAAACAAGTTTGGGTAGCAATCCGTGGAATGCCTTCACCATGTAATTTTAAGGCAAAATCCAGGGGAGATATGGCGGGCAGTTAAAATCTAACCGTATAGAAGACTGAGGATTCATTGCTGTCAGGACATTTCCATGTCTGAGTGATTCCCCCATGCTAGGTTGGTTGTGCAGAGCACAACTGCTGGTGTCTAAGGGACTCTTCCTAGCAGTGCTAGCCAGTCATGCAGAAATGCTTGGGCAGTGGGACAGGCATTCAGATCCTACCTCATGTAAACATAAGAAAACCCCACAACCATGTTGTATGACTGCCATTCTGGTGTGTTTAGCCATGCAATTATTTCTGCATATCAAAGCATGGATAAGAGCACTTTCACTCATAGATTTAGAATCATAAAATCATAGAATGTCTTGGGCTGGAAGGGACCTCTAAAGGTCATCTAGTGCAATCCCCCTACAATAAGCAGGGACATCTCCAACTAGAACAGATTGCTCAGAGCCCCACCAAGCCTGTAAGAAGCACTGGTGGAACTTTGTGAAAACCTCCATGTCCTGCTCTCAGCTTAGGCAGTTGAAAGGCAGAATCAGATGGGTGGTCTCAGCAGCATGATGAACACACGAGGAGCCAGGATCCTCCTATTCATGGTGATCAGTGAGTGAGCAACCCTGATGTCAACATAAGTTTGTATAAACCAGTTGAGCTAATTAAGTGTGAATAGGTGAGGATTTGGGAGAGATCAGCCTCCATTAGTGGCAAAACCACAAACAGGAAAAGGAGCTGACTTTGTGAGGCTGCTCTCAGCCAGCAGGTTGCCTGGCTTTGGGCATGACTGAAGAGCTTCTGTGGAAATATAGGAGCTGAGGAAATTGTTTTAATTTAATACACAGGGAGGTTAACAGGAGCCCACTGGAACCCTTTTAATTGGCAAGTAGCCCCATGGAGGCTGGGACATGTTAAACAATCGTCCTGGTAACCCAAAGCACATCTAGGCTGAAAGTGTCCACATCTATCTTGTGAATTCCTTAAATAATAAACACTGGACAAAATTCAACAAACAACTGGATCAAATCTCGAGGAGGAGGCACTAGGAAAGCAGCTAGACAGAAGCATCTATGGGGCAATGGTCTGCAAACAGGGTAAAATCCCACAGGGACACAGACTGGAACTGAAGGCTGCTCTGAAAGGATTTATGAGCAATATGAGGTGGAGTGTTTTGGGCAGGGCAGGTGTTTTTTATTCACGTTTTGAAGCAGGAGTTAGAAAACTTTTCTGAGGGCCAAATCAGTCCTTCAGACTCATTTCATGGACCAGAAATGAACGTCAGTCCATAATGGTGCCAAAAAACAATGTGTCCATGAGCTGTATGAAAAGGAATTGCTGCTTCTGGAAGTGCCACAAGTTCTCCATTCCCACTTCTAAAGTACGTGGGATTCAGTGCAGCAGATCTCTTTCCCATAGCCTTCCCCACTATCTCTTCTCATTCTTGGGGAAAATTTTAGTGCCCCTAAATCACCATAAAATCAAAATGAGGCCTCTCTGAAGCATCATTATAGTTCCTTGCTAATGAAAGTAGTTTTCCAAGCTCCTGGCATGAATCAACCATATCATGCCTCAAGAAACCCCACAGCTGAGGTGAATGGACCAGTCAGCTTGATCCCAGATGAGTGGTAGGGATTAGATGCTGTGGCAGGATGAGCCAAATCAGAGGCAGTTTAGGGGTACTCATGGGAAGCATCTGTAATCCATCCCATCCCTCTCTCCTGATGAATCCCACTCCCAGGCTGCAGGATAGGTTTTATAGGATGGCATTTAGGGCTGGGAGGAGGCAGACTGTGGTGTTGTGCATGAGGATGTATGGATGGGTGGGCATTTTTTGGGATGTGAGGGATTTGGGCCATGTTGGGATCTGTGGGGTTACACATAGGAGGGCAGTGGTGCAATGCAGGGAGCTGGGGGAGCTGGGCAGCAGATGGAGTTGTGTGGAGAGGCCAGGGTTCACTTACAGGCATTCCTTTGAGGTTGCTGGTGTATCCTGGATAAATATTGCTGTGACATTACTGTCCTGGAAAAGGAAAGGTTTCAGTATATCTGTTTTAGCCAAAATAGAGATCTCTGCGCCTTGTGGATATAACACCCTTGTCATTTTTAAGGAGACAGGTGTGAACTGCTGGCTTTCCTACAGCCTACCTGTGCTTTCATCTGAGCTGTTATGCCAGGCCCCTTGTCATGCAACACTTTGTTGTTTGCACCTTGCTGATGGGTTGTCAAGACAGTGCATGGGAACGTCACCTCGCAGCTTGTCACCGTGCCATCAGAGTAGAAAAAGTTGGTGGTGATGTGCAGGTCTACTTCCTTGCCTACCTCCTCCAGGCTCTGCTGCTCCTCACAGCTCATAACAACATCCCCACGATTCCTTTCAGCTCTTTCTCACCCCTCGCAGCAGGTGGATGTGACACAGGGTGTCTCTGAGTGCTCCAGGTCTCTCCCATGGGTCAGAGGGTGGAGTTCAGCTTTTCCTTGCCACAGCATCATGGTTCCCAACCATGAAGTAACATCAGGTAGAGGATGACATGGTCCCTGCTGTGAGCACTGGAGGGGAGGCAGCCTACCTGAACCCACTGTGGATGTGGGTATTGATTTCTGCAGTGAAAAACAAGGAGAAAAATAATCTCCTGCAATCTCTGACCCAAGTACAAAACCAGTTAAAGAAGGAAATAATACTGCTGTCCACGTGACTAAGTGGCAGGTAGATGTTTGGGCCCTGCATGGTTATTTCTGTTAGGGTGAGCAAGGAGTGATGCAGGCCAGGTACCTGACTTCTGTTATTTTGTTTATTCACTGAAAAAAAGTCAACAAATCCTTTTTCCTTAAATGAAAGGGAGGCAATGAATAGGCAGCCTCTGTGACCTAATAAGTACTGAGTTCAAGCAGCTTGTCTTTTTGGCCCTTCTGAAGACCCTGCTCTCCTAATACTTCATGTCACAAGCATAAATCCTTGACTAAGGATGGGCAAAAGTGGGGAATTACTCCTTTAGGTGGCCCCTGACAGAAGGAGCCGATGTGGAATGAGCCTGCAGGCTGCACTGCAGCAGTGCTCATGGATCAATATGGCCTGACAAAAGCCAAGCCCTGACAGAGTTCCTGGACATCATGGGGTGAAGCTTGATATTTCATCCAGATCCTCCATATTGTGGTGAGTTGCTCCCTGGTGCCTGCTAGAGTTACAGCAAGAAGCAACCATGTCCTCAGCACAGAGGGTAATGGGCCCTGTGTGTCCTGCTGCCATTCGAACCCTTGCCCAAAGCTCTTGAGTATGAGCAAGGAGGACCTTGATTCTGCAGATGAGCTCTGAAAGGCAATGGTGAACTGTACATATTTAGTGGTGGAGCCTTCAAGGAGGGGAGCACTCCTCAAGTAAGTCAGGGACTGGCTGTGAACAACCTGATGCTGAATTGCCATCGAGTCTCAAAAGGACAGTAGCATGAGTAAAACAGCAGTTTCTGATTGTGGTGGGCTTTGAATGAAGTGACCTCTACACTGGGCCTCCAGGAAATGAGACAAGGGAAGCTAGATAGGAGCTGAATCAGACAGGTTTCAGTTATGCCTCTTGAACATAGAGAGCACACCAAAATATTACGCTTAGAAAGGGGGAAGGGAATACATGTCGTTATTTGAAACACTCTCTCTTCTTCTTCCTAAGTATTTTTGAAAGCGAAGCAGAACGTCAGACCTTTATCTTGCATGAAGAATGAGTTAATTTCCTACAGAAGAATGAATATTTTGCATGACCAGCAGAGCCAGCCTGGAAAGCACTGAGCCCTCCATGCAACAGGGGGTAATAGGTACACTCTGCTGCATGCAGTTTGTCCTCCAGAATCGTTGGCTGAGTATTTTGCTGCTTCCCAAATCTTGGTTCTAGGAGGTCACTGTCATCTCTCCTGCTGCATTCAAGTGGGTGAAGATTCATTCTGAAGAACATTCCTGCTTGGGTTCAGCTCTGCTGAGCGTGTTTGCTTGTCCCAGAGATGGAGGAAGTGCAGTCATATACAAGAACACTGCTGCCTCTCTGATGTTCCCAGAGTGGAGAGAAAGCTCCTACACAAAATGGAGAGGGGGATCTGCACCCATATAGCTTCATCTGGCCCAGTTTATGCATCTGAAATACAGTTTTAGATGCAACCAGGCAGGCTTTGAGTTTGAAGCAGTCATTCTAGGCAACCTTTATAGCCAAGGGGGGAAAAAAGAGAATTCAGCTCCTCCAAGAGGTGCCAGCAGAGCCCCTGTACCATTTGGATTCATGTGTGACCACCATAAAGGGAAAGCTCTGGCCCAGATGTTTAATTTCCAGGAGCCTAAGGTGTCTGTGCTCAGATCCAAATCAGCCTCATTAAGTCTGTTCTCCTTTTGCCTAATGGTACAAATTTGAGGAAGAAGCAACATGTTGCTGCAAGAAAAATGCCAGCAGGATTTCTTCATTCCCTACGTTTCCTAGCTCCAGGGGGGAAAGTGAACTGCATGGGAGATGAGTCAATGTTTCCAATGTGTCAGCTTGGATCCAGTCAAGTGCAGATTTGGATCAGCTTGCTAGGAGAGTGAGAGGGACCTGAAGTGGACCTTGCTTAAACAAAAATTGAATGACCTTGGGGTGAATCAGCACCTAGAAGCTTCCTCACTCTTTTTTTCTTTCTTTTTTTTCTTTTTTTCTTCTTTTTTCCTTTTTTTTTAACCTAAATCTGACCGTTTGGAAACACTGACTCATTGTATAACTGCAGGTAGTCCCTGTCTCTTTACACAGTGTAGCTCAACTGTTCCTTCTCAGAGCTCTCAGCATCTCTTGTGGGCACTGGCTGTGGGACCAGTGTATTTATTCAAAAGTTTTCCCCTCTGTGGGATTTTGTAAATGTGTCTTTCTCAAGTTGTCCTTTAAAATTGGCCAGCTCTCTGGATCCAATTTGCCTGGCCCTAACAGACAATGGGATGACAATATGAAGATTTTATGGGATGTGCCTTGGACGTGTCTGAAATCAGCAACCTCACAATACAGGAACAAAACTTGGTCCTGGTTCCAGTAACCTCAGGCTTGTTGTTGTATGTTGTAGCACCACCAGAGCCACACAACGTAAATGTTTGTTGCCTTATTTTCAGGGGCCTGTGGCTTGTGTTTTGAGTTTCATGCCATGCAGTGAGCAGGGCCTCCGGAGAGAGGATTTATAAAAGAGCCAGAGGCCAGATGCATATGAGGCTCCAGCCCAGAGAAAAGCCCCCATGGTTTGACTCTTTCAGGGCAACAAAGTATGGAGAACAAGGGAAAATTGAGTCAGCCCTAGGATGCCATCCGGTCTGTAGGGTGGACAAATGCCTCTAATCTTGGTTGGGACTGTAAAAGCAGCATTGCTAGGCTGGAGGAGAGGAATGCATGGCCGGGGAGCTGCAATAATGGAAGGAGGAGCTCAGAAGAAAGAGGAGAGAAGCAGCATTTGCTTTCCCTATCTGTGAACTTGATGCAGGGAGACATTTGTGGTTTCCAATAAGCAGTTCATTTATCTTAACTTAATACCTTTTTACTCCATCGCTAGAAGAGTGATCCCAATTAAGGCAGCACAGCAGGGCTTCCTGGATAAACCTCCTAACACCACCAGTTACGTTATTTGCTGCAGCCAGCCAGAGTTATGATCACCAGTGAAAAATAAGCTTCCTATCTGGCAGCTGGCCAGATTCATCCCAGCAAAGCAGCCCGTAGAAGGAGGACTGGGAGAGGGAATGCATTGAAATGTAAAATAGTTAACATTTCTACAATGTATGTCAGCATCCACCAAGCAGTGTGGGCAATTAAGTAATGTTACATTGTACACTTCACCTTGGAAGAAAAGCTCATTTTGATGGCATAAAATACCCGAATGCCACAGACTCCACTGCTGATTTCACATCTAAAGCAGTGTTTTCCCTTCCATGCACAACGCTTAGCACAGAATTAGGAGGGGAAAAAAGCAGCATGATTTTCGACTTAGAAGATAAGTAAAAGTGTGGGCCCTCTGCCAAGTTTCTCACCATTTAGCAGTACTGAGATGGGATAAAGAGCAGATTTCTGACTGCTTCCCACAGCCACTTTTCTAGTTTTGCAGAGCTGTTTTATATTAGAAAATTGTTGAAGATCTTTCATTGCGTCTTTACTTTCCTCCGGTTTAAGGGATCTTCGAGTCTCCTCCTCCCCCTGCTTTTCAGTGGAAGCTGCTCTATAGGAGCCCTGACCTCACACTGCATGGGAGCAGTTTGCTTGGAGGAATGATAAAGCACTTCAGTAGAGTCACCAAGGAAATTGGTTGTGGCTGCATATGTCAGTCCTGCTGCACTACTTTTATTTTAAGTTAGGGGTGTCCCAAAATGAAGTGTGATAATGCTGCTGGACACCTCCCTCATCATGCTATGGACAGTCTTGAAACTGGATAGTGACTTCACTGGAAAACAACACAGTGTATCTGCAGCTGGGCTATTAGTCTGAGTAGCTGAACTCAAGAGATGAATGGGTATTGCTTGCTGCTTGAGTTCACCAGAAGGGAAAACCTGTCTTTTGGAAAAAAAAAAAGAAAAAAGACGAGAGGAAAAAAAAAAAGGATATAAGCAAAAAAATGAAGTCTCTAAATTCCTGTGGGTTCTATTAAAATTCTTCCTCTGCTGGCATGTTATTGGAGAGCTTTTAGCTTTGAGAACTGATTGTCCAGTACTGCTGGCTTGTCTTTTTTAAAACCTGGATGCTGACTGGAACCAGATGAAAAATTTTAACTGAAATGTCTATTAGGGAACTAATTCTAGGAGGAATTCAACAGGCTCATTTCTGATACATCCAGATGCCAAATTGGTAAAGATAGACTGCACATGCTGCAGAGCAATAGAGAGAGAGGAATGGAGAAGGAAAGAAAAAAAAAAAAAGTGGCAAAAGTGTTAGCAGGGCTGGGAGGCAGAGGGGGAAAGGCCTGACCAGGTGTTCTTTTGCTTTTGGTCCTTCAATCTCACAAATGTTACTGTTAGTTTAACCATTGCACTTAATAGGATCATGAGACTGAGGGAGGAAAGGTCCTGTTTGCAACTATGCCCAATTTTCCAAGAGGTGTTTTGGATACATAAACTCTTGTTATGCAAATATTAAATGTCTTTTTGTTTTTCCTTTTTTTCTAAACCTCTCTGTTTGGGGCATTGGAACCTCATGCTTCATCTTCCTTTCATGTGGTATTTTAGAAATTTGTTGGGCTCAAATTCTCAGTGCAGGCTCTGCTCTTAACACTTTGAGGGTGTAGGAGGCTGGCTTTGATATTTTGCATAGGTTCTGCCGAGCCTATTTCAGGCTGTAGTTTGATGGTTTACACAAGAAAATAGCCTGAAGAAAGTGACATTTAAAACCTGACTGCTCATGATCCACCAAAGCCAGGAAAATTGTGTGTAATGGGAGAGCCGGGAATCTCAGTTTTGTAGAGATCCCTGTTGACCATGAATGTTTTGTCTCCAAATAGTCGCTGGTCACTCATACTAGGCAGGGTATCAATTTTTCAGACTTCTCAGAATATCCTAAAGAGCAAAACTAAGTTTCTAAGGCAGCCAGAACAAATTTACTCTAACAATACCATGTCTAACAGTGGGACAATTACTCAAATCGCAACAGAAAACCCCCCTGGAAAGTATCCATGAGACATTAGGAACATCAGAGACAGGGGAATCCAATGGATTTAACTGGCAAACACAAAATGTCCTTCTGCCACTGCTTCACCATGGGGTATGTTGCCTCAACCTGCTAAAAAACTTGCTGTTACTGAGAGGGATGCATTTTTATTTTTTTTTCTGGGTTATGTCTTACCATTTACCTAGAGCTTTTCTGATAGTGCAAAACCTCCTGTTCTTTGTTTGAGGATCAGCTCTGGCACAGACAAAAATGTCCAGAAGATCTAAGGCACCAATTCTGCAAGTATTTAGCCCCCTAAACACGTTGACTTCATTGGGACTACCTGAGCTTATTGTTAAGCATACACCCAAGCCTCTCCTGGGCTGAAGCCTTGATTAGTAAGCAGGACAATAAGCTGCTGCTGATGGCTTAGAATGCCAAGTAGTAGGTTTAAAATATTGAGATGTCCGGGACCTGAATTCAAAGGAAACAGAATCTATATTTCCATATTCTGAACTGACCTGTATGTCACAGAGTCTTTTTTAATGGTCCCACAGCACTTTCTTAATTCCTATTCCTTGTATTACCTGCAAAATGACTGTACAGCCTGGGGTAACATCTTGGTTCACCTTCATGCCATGGCTCTGGTTGTATTCTAGCTGGAGCAATAGGCTCACAGGATCTATGTTTTTCCTGGGTTATTTTCTGCTGTTTTAACTGTTATTTATTTCTTTGCCCTTTTAATTTTAGCAGTGGTCAAGTTCGTTTGCAACAGTCTTCAAAGGCCATTATATGTTTTCAGAAATTTTAGGCTATAAATCACTCAGTTAATTGAACGCTGCAGTTGTCAGTGTGCCCTGTTACAACCAGATCATTAACATTTGGACTCTTATATCCTTCTTCCAGACTTCTCTATGTCCAGCTAATACCCTTCTAATGCTTTCTTAACCACCTAAGGATATTAATGGTGGCAATTCCAAGCACCTTCTTCCATTGTTGTTTCCTATATGGCTTCCAAAATGGGACCCAGGAGCCTGAAGGGTGTCTTCAAATGCCTCCCACAGTCAATGGGAGTTTTTCTATGGAGGAGAGGGGGTGATAGAACAGGCCAAATGACAAAGTCACTTGTGTTTATAAACATGAATGTGACAGACTGAAGGAGCATAGTCAACTCCTGCAACTCTGCTTGTGAGGATTTAGTCTGCTCCCTTAAAAAGCAATTCACATGCTGTTCCTCAGTGAGGTTCTTGGTCTGTTTAATAGGACAGATTCATCCTCTGCCTGACCTTGGTGAGTTTTGTGACACCACTGCATGTAGCTCCCTGTGGTCAGCCAAGATAGCTCTGGGTAAAGCCAGCAGTGTGAAGAGCTGCTCTTTCATTTGCTTAAGGATCACTGCCACAGGCACAAAACACTATCAGCAAGATGTCCCATAGTATGAAATTGTCATACACATTCTGGAGAATGAATACAGAAAACACCCCCATGTAAGCTGAGATACTGAATACCCTCACCAGTATCCCAAGCTCCAGTTCCTTCCTCTTAAGAAGACCATGGCCAGCAGGTCGAGGGAGGTTCTCCTCCCCCTCTGTTCTGCCCTGGTGAGGCCTCACCTGGAGCACTGTCTGCAGTTCTGGGCTCCCCAGCTCAAGAAGGACAAAGAACTACTAGAGAGAGTCCAGCAAAGGCCACTAAGATGATTAACAGGCTGGAGCATCTACCAGAGGCTGAGAGAGCTGGGGGTCTTTAACTTAGAGAAAAGGAGGCTTGGGGCAGTGGGGGTTGTCACATCAATGCTTATAAATACCCAAGGGGTGACAGGAAGATGGGTCAGACTCTTCTCAGTGGTGTCCAGTGACAGAACAAGAGGCAGTGGTCACAAACTGGTACACAGGAGGTTTAACCTAAATATAAGAAAATACTTATTTACTGTGAGGGTAACAGAGCACTGGGACAGGCTGCTCAGGGAGGCTGTGGAGTTTCCATCCCTGGAGGCATTCAGAACCCACCTTGATGTGTTCTTCTGTGATCTGCTCCATGGGATCCTGCTCTAGTAGTGGGGTTGGACTAGATGATCTCCAGAGGTTTCTTCCAACCTCTACCATCCTTTGGTTCTCTGATTCTGTGTCCTGGTGCTATTTTAGTCCAAAATAATGCATGATGACCTCTGTGAGCCCCTCTGTGAGGGGCTTTTCTGGGTACAAAAGGCCTGTGCTAATCTGTGATGTGGAGAGCAAATTCAGCCCATGGCTCCAGTGCATTATGCAGTTTCCTGAGTCCGTGTGAAATTAGGTAAAGCAAAGCTCTGACAGCCCCAGCAGACAGTCATCACCTGCCAACAAGCTCATCTCACCCCTGATAGAGCAGGGTTCTGCCCAAAATATGAAAAGCTCTCGTTCCTTCTTGTCCCAGTTTCAGCAAGAGGGGAAATGAGGCTTAAAGTCTGTCGTTGCTCTCACTAACTCTAGTGCTCTTGGCTAGATGGGTAAAATTCATCTCCACTATAAACATCTTCAAATATTTACATACAATAACAATTATGGGCATTTTGATTTAAATGATTAAAACACCAGGCTTGACTAGACACTAATTGCTATTGATTGTTTAATGATATTGTGGAATGTTAATGCAGGCTTCATATTGACAGTCAAAAGCAATTGACCGAAAAGTCATTATCCATTTTTAGCCTTACAAGTAAACTGCCTGAATTTTGATTGAAAAATACTGTACTAAATGTAGAAAACCTCCTACAGAAAAAGGATGAAATCCTAACCTCCTTATTATTGAAAGCATTTAAATTACTCTTCTGATCACACAGCAGGAATACGAGAAGAAATTTAACCTTCATTTCCAGAAGGAAGCTTTGACTACCATCAGTGGTTAGAGCACTAATCTTTTGGTTCTGGGACTGGGATTTAAGTTCCTTCTCTGATTTTTATGTGCAGTCTGTTTATGGCCTCATCTCACTCCTATAATTGGCATTGCATTTCATCACAAAACCATTATACATAATTTAGCTGTGCTCTTCATAGGTCAGACCTGAGTAGAAGGTCACATTGGAGCTACCTAAACCATATGCATTCTGAAGATAAACACTGAATCTTGATTTTCATTATGCTGCCAATTCTTTTTTTTTTATTTTTAATGGGAAAATGAGGAAGGGAGGATGCAAGGAAAATCCTGGAAAATGCCATTTTTTATCAGTAGCTGTATAATTTTGGTGTTCTCTGTGTATATTATTATGCACGCAGCTTGTAACATAATATAGAAACATACTGGGTAAGATGAAGTGTCCACAAACTCGTTACATTCATGACCAGTATGGGAATTGTGATGTCATTTTTGGAGCTAATGTTCCTCAAAGATGTGTGCAAATTAAGGCAGAATTGAAGCAGAATCACGGGCCCATAGGGTGCTGAGCCATTGGGAGGATCAGAGCTGGACCAGGGTTTGAACACATCTAACCAGTTCCAAAATAAGCAACCTGGAGTTGGCCAAGCTCAGCTGCTTCATCTCATCTCTCCAGCTCATGTCACTGGTTGTCCACACTTCAATCCAGACCCAGGTTCAGGAATCATATTGTCTCCAGAGAAGTGACCATTCTGGATTTCAGATCAAAAGTTGAATGTTTCTCCCTCTAGACACAGGAAGACAGAGTTAACACCTGAAACAGGAATGAACCTTGAATTAAAGGACAGATCTGAGGATGTAAGGATTTCATTTTACCTGGTAATTGTAGGGTGTGCACCAGCTAAATGATCTGAATGTCCAGAAGCCTCCAGCAGTTTCCCACACAGGTATTTTCCAGGACTTCTCTATGAAGCGGTCAAAACATGACTGGGTGAATCACAGTAGTAAGGCTGATGGGCAGAGTCATGAGCAAATCCAGCCATGGCACCCAGAAGGGTAAATCCTGAGGATTTCTTTATTTTTTAGCTGTTTGCACTGTGGTGAGGCTGTCTCCCATGCTTTGGTGGACTTGATAAACCAAACCTTTTTGATATCATTTATTGTGATACTCAGGAATCCTTTCTAAGCAACTGAAAAGAGTCTCTATTTTAATTAAATCCTGGCTTCTCTCCTTTTCTGAAATACCAATCTAATTTGTTACAACTCCAAGAGGCTGGGCTACTAAAGAGGATGCTTCAATCAATATTAAATCACAACTGTTTTTTGGAGTTTTAAGACAAAAATATACAGTTTGGTAATTGTGCTGTGACCCAATTATAGGACAGGTATAAACCACTGCTGCTGATGAGTTGTCATAAAATAATACGAAAGCAACCAAATCAATTTATAAACAGCAATTTTGTTCTGAAACAATTCTGAATATATTTTCCTAAATGGAATATTAAAAAAAATACTTAAAAAAAAATTCTGCAGGAAATGAGGAAAACACTTGCATATACTACAGCTAAGAAGGAAAACAAAGACTAAAATTTTTTACCTGCCTACCAAACACAAATTGTGACCTTCCAGACTAGGAATGCAGTGAGGTTTCCTTCAAGGTAAAGCCCAAAGTTTTTAAATATTTGTTTTCACTGGCAGACACATAAAATCTAAACAGTATCAGCTAAAAGTAGCCTGATTTTTATAAGACTGTTGAACCTTCAGGATCTATAGAAGCTGAGAACAAATTTTGTTAGCTTTCAAGGCCAGAAAAACTTCAGAACAACTCAGGAAAAAAAAATGAAATCACATGGTTACCATTCCAGTCCTAGTCCAGAAAAAAACATCTAGTTTTGGTTGGGTTAACTCAGTCTTTGGAGAATCTTTCTTTACTCCTGGATTTCTGGTAAATTTCTGCAGCAGTTGGCTTTTAGAAAAAGGATATGAGCAGGGGCATGTTTCTGTTTCAGAACTTCTAGGTGCTGAATCTAGTTGCTAAAGTTTCTTTGCTAAAAAATCCTTTAGGACTTGGTGTTCTCTTACTATGAAGAGCCTCGATGATGCATAATTATCACTGAGGTTGCTCTGTTTTAGGCTTAGTTCTGGGAAGGTTGTTCCTTCCTTGCAACCTTGCAGAGACTACTGCCCTGATTGGGAAATGAAGGGAAAAATTACTTCCTCCGGTGCTGAGTGGCACTGAGGAGCTGGGAGTCAGGTACTCTGCTCTCTGCTTTTGCATGATAAAAGGGATGAGTCTAATAGGGGCTGACAGCTTCTCTGATGTGTGCAGTGTTCTCCAACACCGTGTTCATTCCCTGTGCTGTTGTTCGTACATGAAGAGCACACATGAAGCAGATGGGCTTCTCCTCACTGTGAACACTTAATAGTAGGGTGAAAGTCATCAGCCAAGCTTGGCTACTTGATTTTTATGCTCTTTCACTAGAATTTTAGGTGCCTCGTAGAATCATAGAGTGGTTGGGGTTGGAAGGACCTTGAAGACAGTCTAGTTCCAACCCCCCTTCCTTATGAGGTTGCATATAGTCCAGGTTGCCTTTTCTTATAATAGAATCTGACACTTCTGAAAAACTACAGACTAGAGTCCAACCTACTTAATGTTGGTGCTTTCTTTCTCCATACTTAGAACTTTTCTGGACCAGAGGTCCAGAGGACAATTCAATCTGCTTTTGCTTCTTTTCTTGACAATACCAGGAAGCAGTGGGAAGCCCCAGGTGCCACCACTCACCACGGAATCTGCTCAGACAGGCTTTAAAATAAAAAAAGGTGTGTGGTGCTGACAGTGGCGACGCTTATTTTGTACAGTAGTGTATCCAGCCAGGAAGACAACCCTGTTCTCTAAGTTGTGTTCAGCAAGAGGGGGAACAGCACCCCTTCTGTACACCTCAGTCTGTGTCCAGTGGTGTTAGGACTATCTCTGTGCCAGCCTGCATAACTCTCCTTGGGCTGCAGAGCAGTCAGGACTGGCAGGGTCAGAGGGCTGGCCAGAGAGAAAGAGAGGAGAAATCTAACTTTAGCCTAACCGTAAGGGCTCTTAGCTGGAGGAAATAAAAACTGGGCTCCAGGCCCAGCTTCCTGGCAATCTTATGTGTTTTTTCTTTAACTTGTCATTGGGGTAACAGTGAAGAAGTCCTTAGCAGGGACCTGAAGCCTAGATCTTTTCCTTAACCACCTATCACTCCTTTCCAAAGTTTTTACCTAGTCCTTCAGAAATGTCTTTCACCCTCTTTTCTCTCCTGGTGATTTTTGCATTCCTTCCTGCCTGGAAGACATAAAGGAGAGTGTAAGAGCTGGCACTTATAGGTTATCTTATATCCTAGTGGTTTAAAGACCTCTCAGGAAACAAGAAACAGGGAGATTAGTCTCTTCTGGACTGAGAAGTCATAAAGTACAGCATCCTGCTGCAGATGAGCCTTTAATTGCTAAAGAAATGGGCCAGAGGCTGGTGACACCTTCACCACCATGCACTGCTGTCTTTGTTGCAGCCTTAATGACATCTCTGCACCTCAAAATAAAAGATGGCAACCATCTTCCAGATTAAGGATGTCTGGTGATGATCAGTGACTGTAGCCCTGCAGCCAGCAATCTTTCAGGTTCAGTGTACATAGACATCTCCAAGGCAAGGCAGACACGGTGTGTACAACGGTTGTTGGGGACTTCCGATATATTTCAAGTGTTTAGATCTCATCTGAAGCAGGAGATGAGCTAGTTGAATCCTTTTATAAATTACTAAAAATGGTCATTGTGGATAATGTGTCTTAGTATGAGATTTTTTGATAGGATTCACAAGTATCGGGCTGGGAAGTGAAATATTTTTGCAATGCCATTCTAGAAAAATGCAACGGCTTTAATTCAAGTCACAGAGATTTTCTCTGTTTATTTTAGGACACTCAGTCACCACTTCTAGTATAATCCTATGCACACTGAAAATAGAGATGGAGATAAGAGCTTTATGTGTTTCTATTCAGAATCTCTTTTTCTTAAGTGATTTGTACTCCCCCCTTCAACTGAAAAGTTTCTATTTGAAGTGTGAACCTTCAATTATGGGTAGTGGTGTCTTCTGTATATACACTCCATCTATCTTTAGATCTGACCTTTCTGGTGTTAACAAGAGACTTACTAAGCATCTAACAGGTAAAGCACTCTGAAAAATAGCATGTAGGCACTTTTACTACAGCTTTGTTTTTACTGCAGATTGAAGAAGCTGGAATGCTGTGCAGATATTAATTACAATCACTTCTACTGTGTAATCAGAATAATATAGGAAATAGTTTCCACTTTCCTGGCAGTGGCCCTGATCCAGCAAAGCACTTAGATGTAGGAATAGTCCTGTTCAAATGGCCAGGAATTTTATAGGATGAGAGTTGAAGTGTATGTGAAAGGGATTTTTCCTAAGAGTGTGAAAACACGCAGATACATATATAATTCAGATTAATCAATATGTATTTTTTAATTTAAAATGCAATTCTTTAATTTCTTAGTACTATGAACAGATCTAAAAGGAGGAAAATGTTATTGTTCACTTCAGAGCAGTTACTGTGAGGCCTTTGTCCACTCTATAGTCCACCTCCTAACCCAGATGCAACACCATGCCAAGGTGGACATATGACCCCTGGAAAAGAGTTGGCTGGTGTGAGGAGTAGGAAGAAGTTGTTTGTCCATCCATGTAGACATGCCCTTAGTCATACTGAGTGAATCATATTGTAAAGAAAAAAATAATTAATTCCTGGATGAGAACATCCAGTTCTTTTGGATTTATGATAGCACAGTCTGAAGTTAGATCCAAAATTCATGGCTAACTCTTCTCTCCAACAATCCAAGCCAATCTTGTGGACAGGAATAAATATCCTGTAACTCTTGGAGAGTCTGAGATCCAGACCAAACTTCTGCAACTCTCCAAGGGATTGCAAGGTATTTTTTAACCAAATGGTTTCAAATGGTTGTTTTCTTAAAATAAAGCAAGGCTTTAGAGTTTGTCCTTTTGCCTCTAACTTTGTTCTGTCGTTTGTGAACAATCTATACTAACATGTCCAGGTCAAGCATCCAAAGTTTACAAATCCAGCTTTGCATACCTCTGTCTCTTTTCTTGTCTCATCTTGAAATGATAATACAAGATCTGCTTGAAAGTAAAGTACAGGGAGCTGGTGCTTGCAGTGGGGCTCATAGCACATGGTATCTGTTGATTTTTGTCATTGTTTTTTGTTTGTTTGTTTGTTTGTTTTCAACTAGGAATAAAAAAGAGTAACATCCTAGGAGTTAGAATCATAGAATGGTTTGGGTTGGAAGGAACACTTAAGATTATCTAGTTCCAAAACCCTGCCATGTGCAGGATAACCTTCCCACTAGACCAGGTTGCTCCAAGCCCCATCCAACCTGGTCTTGAACACTTCCAGGGATGGGGCTTCCACAGTTTCTCTGGGCAACTTGTGCCAGTGTCTCACCACCTTCAGAGTGAAGAATCTCTTCCTAATCTCCCTAAATCTCCCCTCTTCCATTTAAAAAACTTTACTCCAATCCTATCACTCTATGCCCTTGTATAAAGTCCTCTCCAGTTTTCCTGTAGCCCCTTCAGGCACTGGAAAGTGCTCTAAGGTCTCCCCGGAGCCTTCTGTTCTCCAGGCTGAACACCCCAACTCTCTCAGCCTGTCTCCATAGGAGAGGTGCTCCAGCCCTCTGATCACCTTTGTGGCCCTTCTCTGCATCTCTCAAGGTCTGAATGGACATCCCCACCAAGACAGGGAACAAGCATAGGTGATTAGGGGTCTAGCACTTTGGCTTCCTGCCTAGACCTCTTCTGATTAACAGCTTAGACGTTTCCTTCAGTCTTAAGTCCTCAATCCACCAAAACCATACACCTTTGCTTAATTTTGATATATGAAGAAATCTGTTCAGGATCAGGGCCCCAGTGAAGAAGTAATAAGCTGACAGATGTGCAACAATGCAGTAGCTTGGTCATGGTCAAAACCAATCGGGAACAGCAGCAGGAGCAAAATTCACTTCTCCTTAACATCAGCCCACCAAAAGTCCCCGAGTGACTCCTTCAATAAAGAAGTGGTGTCATCCTCTCTGATAGACATTGTGTAGTATTGCTACAGGTGGTTCTTTACAAGTGGAAATGTGCAAAGACAAGCTCTGGAGTGCAACAGGCAGGTAGCTCAAAGAACATCTAGAGACTGAGAGTGACAGCAGATTATTAGACCACAAAGCACAAAAGATGCCTTCTTGCTTCTCAAAAATCCTACAGGACCTGATGGAGTCCCCTAATTTTGTAACAAC
Source organism: Apus apus (assembly GCF_020740795.1). Lineage (NCBI taxonomy): Eukaryota > Metazoa > Chordata > Aves > Apodiformes > Apodidae > Apus > Apus apus. Next base: position 6,351,570 of record NC_067283.1, on the reverse strand, counting down.
TCTGAAGGGGTTAAGCACTACAGAGGCTCTAGACTAACAGCCACAATCCCTGAGAGTAGTTAGGAGCTCTTTGGCCCATTCTTCACACTTTAGGAGGCCCCTCTCAAAGCAAACATACGTCAATAGTTTAGAGGCAGAAACTATAAAGTCATGCTGGGTTGCTCAGAAACAGAGAGAAGAAACAGGTATAATGGGAAAAAGAAATTATCTCACCTGCCTGGTGTTAGAGAGACATTTCTCACAACATTTAATCTGAGAACTAGTCTTAGCCACTGGCCATATCTATCATTCATCATGACTTAATGAGAGAGGAATTGTCTTGCACTGGGTGCAGAGCTGTGCAATGGCAGCAACAATAAACATTTTTGCACTTATACTGGAATTCTCTTTCCTTTCTTCTTTCTTTCTTTTGACATATTCAGCACCACACAGCAGGGAATAGTTTGGCTTTATATAGAGCAGTGCACTGGCTGTGTGCTTTGCAAAGTAATGGATTGGTATAGTAGCAACCAGTTGTGCTGCTTGGACTGTCAGCTCAGCAAGGGCTCATTGGTGGATATGGAGCCCATGGAGATGAGGAGTGCTGGTCAGGGCATCAGGGATATCCTTCTTCTTCAAGCTTTTCAGTGATAATTTACCAGCAGGATAGAAGTACGAGTTGTTAAGATCCCACTGCACCTTTGCAATCCTTTGCATTTGAAGGCTGTTCCTGGGACTGGTGCAATGAACAGATGCCTGGTTTTCAGACAACCTAGTTCAGATACTGGGTTCACTTTAGCTAGACTAGCATTAAGATCCATGCAGATCCATAAATATCTGCCTCTCTGTCACAGTCCTATGGCACTGTTTGTGTCAGCGAATAGTCAAGGCTTTTGTGCTGCCTCACTTGGGAAGTGAGATGAAATGCCATCCTTTGGTCACTGCTTGTTTTCCCTATGGTTCCTGCTCATATCAGGCTAACATGGAGGTGTCCCATGTTGTCTGAACTTCCTTGCAATAAGTAATGTTCTTCCCAAAATTCTCTCTTTGTCCAGACACCATATGGTTTAGAATAACATGCAGTCATGGCTAAACCTATTGGTGTGGAGATCTGGTACAGGAAAGGCAAAGCTAGCTGAGATCCCATGGAAGTATATGGAAAAAAGTGCCCTACTGATGTCCAGACCACAAGCGAAGAGATATCAAAGATATATTGTTAGCTTTTTAGTGATGTCAAACCTGGTTCTCCAGAGGTTTTGCTTTCTGGCAGACAAGTGGATTCAGAGGAAAGGCCTCAGGTTTTGGTAGAAAAACACCTGGCAAAATAGCAGAAAGGTGAGTGCTTCTCAAAACATACAGGTCACCCTAGGAAGGGAAGAGTATTCAGAGTGCCCACAGGCTCTTTAGGAAGATAGGCTTACCTGTCATGTAGCCTGTGCTGTCCCTCCAGGCCACAAGGAATCACAGTGTTTGAGAGATCTGTGATCCACCTAGACCAAAATACAAAGCAACAGTTAAATTAACAAAGTGAGGAATTAAAAAAAAAAAAAGTCTCCCAAAAATTTACCCTTCTGCAGACAGAGATTAGAGCAGGGGATCCAAAAACAAGAGTATATCTAAAACTCAAAAGCAATTGTAGAGTGGAAGAGATCCTATCCAGAATGCCATCCTTCCCCCCAAATGTGAAGTCTCTCATCATAAAGATGATGGGGAGTCTTGGAAAAAAATGATATCAATATTGAATATTAGCAAACTGGTCTTTCTCCACCCTTTTCCTCAAGAGTTTTCTCAGGGAAGTATGGACTGCTTTTGATTATACAGAAAAGAATCAACCTGATGCAAGCACCCACTGTGCAAAAACTTTTCTTACACCACCAGAAGTTTGCAGAGTTATAAGAAATGACCATTAGCTTCTCTAAAACCAACATTGATTATCTATGGAGGAGATTATAAATAACCACATTTCTAAGTACAAATTATGGCATATGCACAGGAGCTGTTCCAAACCTCCTTGAAATCCATGGAAGTCTTTCCACCAATTTCATTGGCTTTTCACTGGGATCAAGCCCAAGGGCCTGAATTTGTTAAAACAGCTTAAGACAGGAGAGTGATACTTTGAGCTAAAATTTGCAAGGTAGTTATAAAAATAGTTGGTCGTTGAAGTAATGTGCAGGGAAACCACTGTTTGTTAATGAGAACAGCAATGGGCTTAATATGTCTAACTGGAGGTAATAAATAAATCAGTCTCAGATTGAGAGTCTGGGTAGTTATCTGAATCCAGGGTAAAAGAAACTCTAATGTTCTGACACATGCTGTATAATTGGGGCTGAATTTGATGAGGATTTTTGAGATTCATCTGGAGACAACGGAGCTTTAATAGTTGAGTGTTTTTTCATAAACCTTCTGAAATTAATGTTACTTGAATGTATTACTGCATTACTTGCACCAGCTATAGACACACTTGAGAAAAAAAACATTTGATTTAAAAAAAGATATTCTGTCAAGACTCGTCTCATGTTGTTTGACACAAAGTATCAAAACTCAGGTCTTTGTATCTCTCATTCCTATACATCTTGTATGAACAGCCCTTTGGAACTTTTAGGTGATTGTGATCCAATTCAAATAGCTTGCTTCCTTCATCCTATAAATTTCATTCTGCTTCAGTCATACTAGAGGAACAGCACAGGTTTCTTCCAGCAGATGAAAAACAACTCCCTTAAATTCTTGTGGGTGTTAAATGTCTACTATCCCAGTGCTAGTTGTTATAAAGACTAATTCTAAGCTATGTTCCACCTTGAAATGCTTTCATTTGAAATTTCTTCAAGTCTTTTTATGGTGAGCTGGTTATTTGGAAGTTTTTCCTTTTCATTGCCTATATAAATTCATAGACTATGTGTCTAATTCCTGTCTGAAGGCAGCAGGTACCGGTCTCACCCTGATGGTGTCTGGAACTGATTCTTCAGAGCTTGAGCAAAGGCTTAGTTTGTTTGTATTGAGGTTACCAAAGGGAGTTATTCCACCATAACTGGTGTCTGATTCCTCCTGTACATTCTTCTATAGCTTGGAAAAAATAGACTGAAGTAGCAGCCAAAATATTGAACAGGTCTGGGCAACAGTTCGGTGCCTTGTGTGGTCACAGCCAGTGGTGAGGACCCAACCTGCAGGTGTGGGTTGAGCTTCATGAACACAGGCTCATCCTATGGGAATGTGCACATATATCTGATGTGGTCAGTTGGCAAGATGCAGCAGCCATGGAGTCCCCTACCTATCTCTTTACCAGACATAACTGAAGAGAGTCCTTCTGCATCACCCCAACATTGCAAGCTTTGTGGGATTTATAGGCCACTGGTGTTAGGTCTGTCCTTTGCAAGGACAAACAAGACTGCTTGGTGCTAAGGCAGGGCACAGGAGGGACTGTAGAAAATCTGTCTTTCTGCAAAGGCAAGGTAAGGTCTGTGTATCCAGCAGGTGCTGCAGACCTTGTCAGGAACAGGAAATAAATTCAGACCTGCCTGCCCTCAGCTGAACCTGAAACAAACCCTCCTTCCTTCTCCACCGGCAGTCTTGGCCCAAAAACAAAGAAGAGGATGCATGAGTACTCGTGTCCTGGAGTTGTTCTTTCCTTTTGTGAGCCCTACACACACTCCCACAGGCAACAGCACAGAGATAACTAAATCAGGAATCTCATCTCTTTGTAGGTGGGAGAAAGAAATGGGAAGGAAGATGATGTACCTGGAGACAGGGTGGGGAAAAGCTACTGAGCTAATTTAGGAAGATGACTTACTTAGCACAGCATACAAACACTCAAAGAGACAGCATGAGGAAACACTTATCATCCTGGGGTGGAAGAGAGAGCTCATTCAAAAGAGTATTTCCAGAACAGGACTGTGAGTGAGGACATAGAGATGTCCTTCTTCCTCTGAGTAGTTCCCCCTCAGCCATCTTCCACCTTCTCCCCTGCTGGGTTTTTTTAAAGCCAATAGTTAAGGCGGTTCAGTGAGGAAAAAACCTATCAGTCAGGTTGTCTCAGGCAGGTAAAAGATATGCTTCATTTTTTCTTCTCTTCAGAGTAATGAGGCAACATTGAGAGGGCTGAGGTTGGAAGTGGGAAGAGATGACCTTTTTACACCTGTCTGAAGCCAAGGGAGATGGGATGTGATGCTCCCTGGGGGGAAGGGACTGGAGGCAGTTTGGGGCATAACTGGCTGAAGTGAAATAGGATTTACTAGCAGGAGGTGAGGATCCAGGGTTAATGTGGGGGATGGCAACAGGTCTAGTTGCTGGGTAAGGAGTCAGGCAGAACTGATGGAAACAAGGGGCTTTTTAAGGGCTTTCCAGATTACTCTGGAGGTGTGTGTAAGACAAAGTGTTTATTAAAGGTGTTGGACTGACCCTTGTGACTTGGCCAGTCTTTCCTGTGCAAACTGGCCCATCCCACTGCATATATAGGATATCTGAAAGGAACAGGTAAAACCCACAGCTGTTGTGGGACACTTGGCACAGCATGGTGAGCAGAACTGCCAAAGCAAGGGCAGCCTTGGAGAGTGCTGTGTTCCTCCTTCCAAAGGAACATGCTGCTACCGAAAGATCTGCAGCCTTTCAGATGGGCAGGGTTGTTGGGAAAACAGCAAGGAAGTGGTTGAGCCAAAGATTTGAAGTGATAGGAGTCAGAAGAAAGACATCTTAGAAAGATGGGTCTCATTTGAATATCTCTGAGCAGCTGAAGTGCTGAGGCACCAGCATAAACAGAGCATCTCTGAACACCCAGCTTTCCCCTTTCTCCTCCAAGCTACAGGAGCATGGTTCACATGTAGAGCAGAGAGGAAGCCCTTCCAGCTGTCTGCTTGACATGTTCACAGCAAAACAGAAACTGTTTTGACTTTCAATTTCTAGAAAACCCTCATACTTCTTGAAAAAACTTAAAAAGACCCTTTTGAAGCTGAGCAGTGTGGGAACAAACTTCGAGTCTTTCTGTTGTTTCTGTATCTTTATTAATATGTAAAAAAATTAATGGCCTAAATGCATGTGTCATGGAGACGGTGAGTGGCATCTGCTCCATCATCTTGCTGATGCTAAAAGGATGCAGTAAGGGAAAGTGATGCAACATTGCATCCAGCACACTCTGGTACTATTGATATTGCATTGTGTAAGGCCTTTATCAGCTAGATTAGAGCACAGTGGTGGTAACGCTAGGAAATGCCTGTGTATTATCAGTGCAATAATCATTATATAATTGTGCCCCAGAACTATTCTGTCATTAAAGAGAGCTCTGAGATACAGAGAAATCCAGCAGCTGAATTCTAAAGAAACTCATTTGGCCAAATTCCTTCTCATCAGTAACCCATTTTTCTGACAATTCAGGAAAGAGGCTGATGATTTTCCTCTTCTGCTCATTTAAGGATCACCTCCAAAATAATGCCCTTTATGACAAATTTCAATCAGGTTTCAGACCTTATCATAATGTGGAGGCAGCTCTTCTCGGGGTCAGCAAGGATTTACATATGTATAGTGTGCTGATCACAACTTACTGTCAGCTGTTTTATTTTTGGATTTCTCATCTACTTTTCACAGGACAGACCACACAGTCTTGAGCTCAGCTTGTGGAAAAGCAACTGTACAATTCCCAGCATGGCTTTCAGTGAGTTCAGCCCTTACATTACCACATCCACCAACTGATTTAGCAAACGAGATGGGTTGTTGTTTTTTTTTTAAATTTTTTCTTTCATTCCTCCCACGGCTTTGCCTACCAGTTTCCTGAAAATCAAAGCTTTGGGTTCATGCTTCAGTAGAGATAATATCTTTTGTATTAGCAATTAAGCAGCAGTAGGACTGAGCTGTGTGTGAAGTTCAGCTGTGTGTCTCAGATCGCTGACGCCAAGGATAATGTGTCATTGAAATCCTCCCCTACCAACCCAAAGCAACGTTCTCCCTGAAGCTTCCACATAAACAGCAGAGAAATGGGGCTGAATTTTTCTCTTAGCTTCATCACTTTTATACTGCTTTTCTCCTTTTCCTCCTTTTGCACAATGCAGATGGAAAAACAGGATCATACCACTGAAGCTCAGGTTAATGTTCATTAAACCATTGCATGTATTTATGAAATACCATTAAACATCAGGACTGACAGTAGGCTAGGACCTCTAAACACCTGATTATTCCTGAAAAATGGCTGTTTACCTGAGGCATGTGGACTCATATCCCAGCACCCCAAGTATAGAGGGAACATGACTCTTAATCTCACCATTGTCACTGTCTTTGAGAGAAAATAATTATAAACAATATTATTTTGGAGGTTCTGGAACTTGTTAACGTGAATGAGGGATAATGAGGCCTATGAATGAGGGCTAGGTATGTATCCAGCAGTATGCATAGGACAGTGCTTGTTGGCATGGGTGGGGTTGGGACAGGCATCTCCTGTTAAGATTTCTTTTCTAGTTATGAGTCTTCTTTGCTGAATTTACACTTCTCTAATAGAGAAGTGATGACTGTGAAAGGCACTTCAGGGGCTGAGCAAGACAAGAGCAATGGTTTTTCCTCTTTGCTGGAACAAAAAAGGGACCTGATGGAGTATGGAAATGTTTTCCCTAGGAAAACCTCATCTTTACAACACTCTACAGTCATATCAAGTGGGACATGCCCTGCCTTGCCCAGTGTACACAGCCCCTTGTTAATCCAGTTAACTGCAGGATCCTGCTCACATGCTTAAATCTAAACACGTGTGTAAATTGCCAAACTGGGATTGTAGTGCTCTGTCCCTCTACTCACAAAGCCAGATTGGTTTTATGGCAAGTTCACTTGAGCTTCTTGAATCCATTTGGAAAACAGCAACCTGGCCTGGGGGATTTTGATTTTTGTTTCCTACACTCCTTTGAGCCAGGTAAGGACGCAGGCAGCAGGGTTCGTGACCATGTCACAGCCAAACACAACATGTCAGAGGCTGTAACACTGTAATTCAACAAAAAAACCCCATGAAACCAGATTGTCTGGGTTTTACTTTCTCTTACCAAACCTTGGTTCTCCTGTTTCTTCTTCAGTCTCATGATAGCACCTCAGGATCTTGGTCATGACAGACTTCTCTCCTGCTTATACAAATGCTGAGAGTGGATTCCTGCTTTGAAGAGATTATGGTCTAATGGAAGATAATGCAGCAAAGATGTTGTAAAGAAGGAAGGAATGGGAAAGAATCAACACTGGAGGATGAGGGAAACACAGGGTCACTTAGGTGGTCAATTAGATGCTTTAAAAAAGCCGTAACCTATAAATAGTGTAAGAGATGATGGATCTGTTATGGCTTTTTCTTTTCTTTCCATATTTGTTCCCTTAGTTTAAAACATGTTGAAGCTAGGTTTGGAGGATGCAATAGGCTGAGGTTTGACCTTTTTCTGAAGAGCACAATGTTGTTGTCTTTTTTTTTTTTTTTTTTTTTACCCTTTCATCTTTTCAACACCTCTCCAGGTGCCTAGAATTTCTAAAAAATTAAGTCAGTAGGCCAATAAATTCAACAGTAAAGCTCCCTTTGATCTCCTCAGAATGGATGTCTGCAGATATTCCTTCAAGTCCCCTGTCCACTTCTTATTGACAGATTTGACTGCAGCTAAACCATAGGAGGCCAGAAATAAACTGTCAAGACTTTTTTTTTTTATTATTTGTATGTTTCAGTAAACACAGCTCTTTAGGGATAACATCTGCTTCTTAAAGAATACTTCCACTTTAGAAGAAAAGCACAGGCATTTACAGCAAAAATTCCTTTCCCTTCCCTTTCCTTCCTTTGTTCTCTCTTGCTTTGTCTTCCCTTTATTAATTTTTCTGTTGATATCCTGATGAAGTTGATGTTGCCCTTTACTCATACCTCCATCCTTACAAAACAGTTACTTGCCAAGTGAAGCAATTCAGAAGAGGGTACAGCTGCAACTGCTCTGACTTTTCAGTGGAATAAAAAGCAATGAAATTATGAAACTGACTGTAATGAATAAATAAGCAAAGTTTGGTGTCTATGACTCTTCCCTTTTTAAAAAAAAAATTGTAACATTTTCTGCATATTTATCCTAAAAAGCACATTTTTGAGGTGGGTTATTATACCTTGTGTTCATCTGACTAACCATCTGAATTTCAGCTGGTCAGCCTCAGCTCTCTCTGGGTTAGTGGCAACCTAGTCCAAGAAGCCAATGATTTATTTATTCCTAAATTAGATACTTAAGATGGATGAGAGAATCATGACTTAGGTGTCTGTTTGTCTCCATTGACTATGAAGGAATGACTGTCTGAGTGACTAACTCACCTGCAGTCATCTACTTATCAATATCTGAAGGCTGGTAAAGGCAGACCCTGCCTTCTCTGACTGATTTCTGAGGTCTAATTTCATTCTGTATGGTTTTGTCCCATTTCATTCATTCTTTGTTAGCTAATGAACCTCAATTCTCTCTTCAGATGCTGTGAGATGGGCCTTGGAGGATTTCATTTACTTACTGCTGAAGCTGCAAATATTTACATTTCTACTAGTGTATACATGCAGATGTGCCTTTTCTTGAGGAAATACATCATTGTGTTTGTGATATAGACTTCAAAAAATCTGATTAGTATCCAAGTGGTTTCATTTATACTAACCATTGAGAAAATAATCTGTTACCAGATAAATATTTTGTATTAATATTAATTATCATAGATACATAATATAAACACAAACTGTTTTAGTTCTGCAATTTGTGCACCTGACATGCAGTTATTTGAGAACCACACTGGTTGCAATATTGACAGAAACTGTCCACTTGCAATGTTTCACAGTATCTGGATGGGAAAGTGAAAAATTAAAGATGTGGGATATTTCTTTCACAGTCTGGATATTTCCATCAACAGCCAAGTGGAGCTGTTGGCAATAATGAAGAGCTTAAGAAGCTTTATATGGAAATTGGAGAAGGAAGAAGGTCCTAATGCACTGCTGAGGTACAAATATACTGAAGGGTTTGACTGAAACTGAGAAAGAGCTGGAAAACTCTGAGTTTGACTCCAGTTTGGAAAAGGAATTTGGAAAATAAATACCAAAATGTGTTTGTTTATGGTAGTTCAGCTGGAGATGGAGGAAAAGTGAAGTAATAGCTGATTTAGTGTTATAGCATGTTGGAAACTTAGCAGCAGCAGATACAAAAAGGAGGAAAAAGACTTAGGGCTGAGATTCATGTCTCCTAACTTCAGGGATAGGATCCATCTCACTGAAATGTGGGTGTATAGAGAGTGAATCACTGACCAAATGTAGGAGTCTGCTTTACAGTGAGACAAGTTGCTTCCTTAGGCTCTGCCGACCACGTTGACTAGATCCCCAGTGCTGGCAGTGGGAGTGCAGACTTCCAGCTCACACCTAGACTCTTGCATTGCACCATCCTACACTACCTCCTACCCAGGCTGGCTTTAGGGATGGGATTCACTCCGTCTAATTTCAGACATCTCCACAGCACACATCTACATCAAGCTGGTCACCCTGGGCTCCCTGCACAGTCAATGGAGAGACAACACAGGTATTTTTAGGGAATGAGTCATGACAATGAGGATCTGTCCCTCCCAACTATTGGGCTACAAAGCCTAGGCCCCTCTTGCTCCATCCCATGATTCCTGCACACTCATCTAAACTTACAAGATGGAAAAGGAAGGGCATTCACCTCAGTCTGAAGGACATGGAGCTGCAGATTCCATTTTGCAGAAGGCTTGGAAGCCAGTTTTTATCCCAGCTCCCTTTCCCCATCTGCAGGTACTCTTCAGCTCAGTCTCTGTGCCTACAGCCAGCTCTAGACATACAGTCCAGAGGGTGGCATTGCTGTCACTTTGCTCATGGCCCTCAACCAGGTGCCAGCATCTGCATCTCAGTGCAGTTCCAGACCTCCTTTCATGGTGCCCCACTCCTTCTGTTCAGAGCTTGAAGTACCTTCATACTATACCTAAGTGATGCTGGAGCCCACATCTGTACTGCAGCTTCCACACCATGACCAGGGACCCAGAAACGTGTCACCATGCACATCAGTTGTGAGCACGAAGGTCCTTTCTGGGACTCTGAGCTCATCTGGGTTCCAGTCTTGCTGCAACTACTATTTCAGCAAGGTATTTGCCAGAGGGAATTGGTTATGGAAAAGTTCATTGTGATTTTGGCTTTATTTTCATAGTTATTAATCTGAGGAAGTGCTGCTTTACCTGTTCTCAGCTTCTAAGATCTTGTGCCAACAGTTCTCCCAGTTGCAACACCAATAAAAAAGAAAACAAAACCCATCACCTTCATATTGCTTCTCTCTTTTCTCCAATCATAAGGTCCCAGGGTGCCTTGCAACCTACATATACATATGCACAGAGGAGACATTCAGGCAACATTCAAAGGATGGTGGCTATCCAGCAGCCAGCTGGACTGTTAAACCGCTGGTTTGGACAGGAAAGGAAGAAAATTGCTAAATGCCAGAGAAAACTGAGGAAGAAATTTAGATAAGTGGGACATAATTACCTGAGCTGGGACTGAGCCAGGACACTGGAGCAAAATATCTTCATTGTTTGAGATTGCCAGCAACATCAAATCTTCCTGGATCAGGACTTTGGACTTTGACTGCGTGTGAAAGGGGTCGGTTCTTCCTGAGCAGTGACACTGTTGGTGGGCTACGGTCTGAGCCAACAGCCCTAAAACGTTTCTGTGTAGGACTTTATCCCTGTCACCTCCCCCAGCCTAGATTTGCTTAGCTCTAATAGATGCTTGGAATCACTTTTGAACAAACAACTGTTGATTTAATACCGAGCCACAGTTTTTCCAAGTGCAAAACACAAAATATAACAAGCTACACATCTGTCTCTGCATGGAGAGATGCAGCTCAAATCCGCTGGAGACAGGAAGAGCTAATTCAGCACTCTTGCTGAGCTCCATTAATCCGCATATTTAATACAAACACAACATTAGAACTAATTCTGGCTCTGATGTAGAGAGCAGATGTAAAAGGTGTATGTGTGTCAGAAAATCCAGCTTTTCAGATTACCCATCATTTGTGGTTTGGATGTTAATGTGGTAGTCAAACCTCTTAGGATTATCTACCTGTCAAGAAGAGAAAAGTAGTAGTATTTTCTGTTAGGCAAATGTTAAACCACATAAATGAAGTTAGTCCATTGCCAGCTGCCTTAGAGGATTGTCTAAAGATCCACTGTGATTATCCTGTTTCAGAACTAAAACTTGTTTATCTAGCTAAGTGAATTTAATTATTTGTTTTATGTATGGAGAGCAAGATCATCAAAGATGACTCCATTTTCTGTGCTTTGGTCTCTGGATGCTCAGAGAGGTTACACTGGAGGAGGCCAAAATGTGGAGGCTGTCAGCACACCCAGGAGCTCTACCCCGCGGAGTGCTCTACACACTCAAATTCTCATGCAGATATCTAAAAAACCTCTTGGGTTGTTGAGCCAAAGGCACACAGAAGTGTGTAGGGCAGAGAACCAGCAGTGTACACCTATAAATTCCTTTCTTGTCCTTTTGGACCTGACCTCTTCAATTCCCTTTGTGTCTCATCTGGCAGGCCCTCACTGCCACAGATTTCACTTTGCCCTTGAAGCAACGTATGTGAGCGTGGGAAAGGATGGAGTTGCATGCTGAGGGCAAAGCTGGAGCTGGCACAAGTGGCAGCTGAGTGGCCATGGGATGAAAAGTACAGCTGGAGTATTCAAAGGTGGCCAGTGCAGAGTTTTCTGAAGTCGATGAAAAAAAAGGTTTTCCTTTCCTCTAGCCAAAAATCTATGAGCCCCTCCTCATGCAGAAGCAACCACCGCATGCGGACCCACTGGAGCAATAGACTGGTCCCTGTGCTCTGCAACACTCTCCTCTGCTACTAGGAAAGACAGGGAAAACAAAGAGCAACATTAACATAAAGTAAAAACTCTTCGGTGGGGGAGGGATATTTAGTGCTGGTTCTTGTGATCTTTACCATCTGTAGAACAGATGGAGCTTCATTATGAGGAAGGGAACACCTTGAGAAGCATTATAATCTCACACCAGCCCAGAGAGAAGCAAAACCTGACCATAGTCAAGATCTCTCTCAGGGCGGATTTTGGCTTGTGTTTATGAAGGTTTAGGGAGCAGGGAAAAAGAGGCTGATGAATGATTGATCAAAAAAATACAAAATGCTACCATTAATTTCATTAGCTTCTGAGATGAGGAGAACAGGAGCAGTTTTATTTAGTTCTTTGTCTGAAATGGCAGGGTATATTTTTTTAATCCTGGGAAGCAAGCCTCATGCTTGCACCTCAGAGCTGAACTTAGCTGGGTGGGTGGGTTTTTTTTCTTCTCAGGGTTTAGTGCAAATGCTTTTACTTTTATTTGTTTAACTTTTGTGCCTTCACCCTTTGTCTGCCCTTCGGAGCATCTCTGAATCTGGCATTCTTGCAAATCCCAAACTTTGCAGCAAATCTCAGCTCTGCCTCCTGTGTTTTTCCTGGGTTGACATGCAAATGTCAGGAAACCACGGGATTCATCTGGCTCATGAGTGCTGGATGCAGCACGGATCTGCAAGGAAGCTGTGCAGGCATCCCTGCCCCGAATGGCTGGGGGAGAGTTGGATGCAATGAGCCCTATAACTGGGAATCAAGGCAGAGTCTTAACCCCTTGGCAAGCCTGCACCTGGCTCCTGCACAGCAAACCCATAAATCAGCTGCAGGATGCACCAGTGGCCCTTGGGTTCCACTACCCTCCTGAAAAAACGCAGCTGAGCTTCAAGTGTGAAATGAAATCCAAGTGAGTTGAAGGGCTACAGAAGCAACACCATGAAGTTCCAGATCCCTATGGGGGAAGAAAAGCAGCTTTGGGAGAGCAGCCTCTGCTCTTGATGATTTCCTAAAATTCCCCTCTGCTAGTTCCCATGAGCAGATCTCAGAAACTGTAGCCACCCAGATAGCTTGGCATGTCCTTGTCGCCCTTGCAATGATTGCTCTGTTTGCCTACTACAGGTTTGTGAAGTTTTTTATGAAGCAGCCAGGTCCACTAGCATGGGACTAGCAGGAGAACAGCCGCAGACTTTTCCAGCATCTCCATACACCTTTTTCCTTATGACTCTTTAGCTGTCTTGTCTCTTCCTCTGTCGTTATGCAGCGTCCAGCGCTACCGGGCTGGGGTCTCAGCCCAGCCTCTAGCGAGCAACATAATACAATTAAGAATACAATCAAGACACAATCCTTTAAAAATTCTACCACCTCCATGAATAGCTGCAGGTTTGGTTCTGATCCAAGCAATCTTATCCACAAAGTACAGAGAGAACCTGTCATGGTGTGAAATACTGAACTCTGCCACTATTTGGAGGAAAGCCGCAATTTATCAAGCTGAACACCACTAGGAGTGGATCCGTCTGCCTACCTCAATATTCCTTGCTAACTAATAACTAGGCAGGGAGGTTTGTCTTACATATATATTTTTTTTTAGTTTTTAAACCTCAGATCATTTATTCAGACTGTAATGACTGCACTAGCTGGGACTCGTAACAGATTCAAAATTAACATAATGATATTTGATAATAATCATAACATTTCATAATATTGATTGCCAGAGAGAACTGACAGCAAAAGAATGTACCAGCTGTCTGTGCATGTAACATCTCCCAGCTTTTTAACTTTGTGTCTCCTGATGAAAAGTATCAGACACAAGCTTCATTTTTATATCTGTTGGTGTTTGTTCTTTTGTAGAGAGGGAAAAGAGGGATGACAGAAATGTGAGCCTTAAAGTACCTTCCCAGGAAGGTAAAGACCTTAAAATTGTGATCTTGGCCCAGATGTATTTTCTGACCTCAACGCCTCTTGCCTGGCCACTCGTGAGGTCTCTGAAGAGAAAGTCCTGATTCAAATCCCCTGGATGCCCCCTGGGCAATGGGACCCCCTGGGCTCCAGGGAGCTTTGTCAAAGCCCATGGATGGTGACTGTGGCTGAAGCTGAGTTCAAGAAAGGACTGGACTGTTCCCTCACCCTAAAGCCAAGAGCAGGGGCATACTTCGTGTCTGTATTGCTAAACCCCTCTTTTTCTCTTTTCTCTTTCCAGCCTCACAGAGGCTGGGTCCAAACTGCCTCCTACCCATTCCACCAGGGGTGGATGAACCCCTGAGTCACACCAGGGACAAAGTCAAGGAACACAAGCCAAAAACCACCCCTGGGATGGTGCAGCACCTGGGTCACTGCTAGTCAGCCCTGTGCATGAAACCATGATGGAGCCTGGGTATTTCATTTGTCCTAATTTAATGACAAATTTAACCCTTTGCTGGACAGATCTGCTGTGGTGGTGGTGTGGCTTTTACAGTGGCTAGATGCTTTGTTCTTCATTTTTACCATAGGATATCCTCGCAGATGCCAGGCAGGGATTTAACTTTCCAGGTGCTTGGCTGTTTCTGAAAACCTACATCTGTCAAGAGGAACATTCGAAATCACGAGTCATATCAACTAGCATTGTCTGGAAAAGCTGAAGTGTTTCCCAAGACTATGCAAGTTTGAAGAAGAGAAATCAGCCTACCTCTCTCAAATCTTATTCCAGCTCTTTAATTATTAAATCTTGCAGTCAGAGAGCTTCCTTGGACCACTCAAAGGAGAATGAATTGCTAAATCTGTAGCGCAGGAAATTTGTATTGTGGTAAATTATTGCCACTCCTACCACAACTTAGAGGTACAAGTGCTTCTCCGTGCAAGGAAACAATTCAGAGGGTCTGTGCATGGGGATGTATATGTATCCTGAGCTGTCATCTCCCAGCTTTAACTCTTTACCCACATTCTGTGATGTTTTACTTCAACCCTGGGTATTTTTGATGAGGAATTTCTTATGCTGGTGCAATGTGAAGATGTCTTGGCAACACCTGGAGCTGGCATTTTCTGTTATGTGATGGAGTTTAACAACAATGAGAAATCAGGGCTCAGAAGCATTATCTGAGTGAGAAAGAGGGGGCAGGAAAGAGGGAAGCAGAGTCTGTTGACTTAAGAATCCCTCCAAAGAGCATGGGATAAGAAAATAAGGAGACTGGTGGAACAGTCAGTCCTTGTTTGGCTGACTGGCAGCAGATTGAAAAGATCAAATATTTACCAGTGGTCCCAGTACAGAAGAATAGCTGGATCTCTGGCTGATTGGAAGCAAAGCAATACTGAGCACTGTTAAAATAACATAATGCTTAATGCATGATGCAGTTTTTCAGCCAATACTCTGGTATTCAGCTATACCTGTAATTGGGAAAACAGTTAATCACTAAAATAATTTTCTTCTTGGAGAAAGGCGATTTGAGGAAGAAAATATATATTAGGATTGGGGAGATGAGGGATTTTGTCAGGGAAAAAAAATGTAGCCATTGATGCGAATGGAAAAGGACCCTCTTAGAGAAGAGTTCATCCATCACTGGCAATGCAGTCACCCTTCAAAGCAGCTTCCTATATAATGGGTAGGAGAAGATGGACAGACTCACTCAGCACCTGTCCTCTGCCTGGTCCTCAGTGCTGTGGTCTTCCTCCTTCTCTGAGACCCAGGCAGCAGGCACAAGTGACCAGCTGACATGAAATCCTTCTTCTTTTGCAGAGGATACTGGAGAGTTTTGACTGGTTTTTATTGCTGACCTATCCCAACCCATGGAAACAGAGGGCTCATGAAGAGAATGCGCCCCAAGCGCTTGCTCTTGTTTTAGGGACACCTGGTTTAGGAGGTGGAGCAGTGCCCAGGTTCTGGCCTGCAAGCTGAGAGCTGTGCATCATGCAGGAGATGTTATGTGTCTGCAGATCCCCTTTCTAGTAATCAAGAAAGCAAAAGGAAGTAATAAAAGACACATTCTGAATTTCAGAATTGCTAAGATCCTTCAGTCTAATTACTTCAGCTGGATTAACATCTCTACAGAATCAAGTTTTCCTTCTTGAGAGGATGGATGTAAAACCAGGAGAACTGGTGGCAGCTGAAAGGAGAATGAGGCTCAAAAGACACGTGCTCTGGCTTGGTACTCTCCAGCCTTTTAAAGTCTTGGTGAAATCCTGAAGCTTTTGCCTAACATCCTCACTGAGAGAAAAAATTCTTTTGCTGCAGTGGATAAGTTGCCAGAGGAAATTCTTAGGGATTTGTCAGATAATGAAGAGATGATCGGAATGGCTGTGTAAAAAGCCTGAAATGGTGAGAAAGTAGCAGCAGAGTGATTGGAGAGTAATACATTCACTTCTGCATCTCTTGTGTAAATTCTCAGCATTCCTGGAAAAGAAGAATATCCACCAAATGCAGCATTTTCCAGGAATGTCTCTGAAAAGAATCATCCTCATATTCAATCACCAGAGATCACCAATATGCTTGTGCGTGAGACTGTAAAGCATTTTGGAAGAGCGGTTGAACTAAAGTTTGCAGTTGTTTGTGACACAGAGAATTTTTCCAAATGCCTTGTACTATAATCCCCTCCTCCTTTTTTCCTGTTGATCCCAAAGTTCGTAATTTTAAGTAATTGATAAAAATGCTGATTTTAAGTAGTTAATCTGTGCAGCACAAGCAACTAGAGCTGAACTGATTCTTAAGCGTTACAAATAGAAAATATTGGAGCAGAAGTGCAGAAGTTTAAGGTAGGGTTTATTTCAAGTGCTGAAAAGTGAATATTAGTGTATTGAATGTTTCCTATGGTTATTTCTCTGTGGATCCAATAACCAATAATTGGCTTGGTGGTGGTAGAAGACAAAAGTGAAAGGTTTGTGAATGAGAATGAGGAGCAAGTGGTCTGTTCTGCAAGAAACTGCTCCATGCTTAAGTTTCTATAGTAGGTCATCAAGTCATGGTTCCTGCTAATGAGCTACAGCCTAATGGTTTTCATACAGTGTGCTTTTAATTCCCATGTACTTTATTTCTCTGGAGGAACTATGGAAAAGCCAGGTGAGAAGATCTGCTGCTATTCAACCCGTGTGCAGCTTCAGTCTTCAGTCTGAATCAGCCCATCCATGAGACACTGATTTATTGAAGAGGTTTGATATTGAAGATATTAAAACACTGAGACAAACTTCAGGGTCAAGCAGATTCCAAATGGAACTCAAAACTGATCTTTGTTCATAAACTATTAGGAGAAGGGCAGTAGAAAAGATTATTTTTCATCTTGCCAAGCATGTAGACTTGATGGTAAGATGGCCAACGTGCCTTAGATGCTCTTCATAGATTTCAGAGAGAAAAATGCACCTGCTGTGGAAAAAACTGGTGTGTGTGGAATCTGAATGCCTCGCTGGGGAGTCCTGTCTCTCTCAGTTACAGAAGCAGCCTGAGGTGGTTAAGTTTCCAACTTAGGTGCCCTAATGAGATGCCCAGTGAGTACTCCTGAAATTGTCATATCCAGAGCTGGTTCCTGTGGATGGTGAATTTAGATAATTGTTTTTCCATGCAGCCAAGGATGGCTCCCCAGGAGAGGGATGAGGAAAGCTAAAGTGATACAAAGGAAAGGGAGGCTTAGAGAGCTGCTGAATTCACCCTAGTTTCTGCTTCCTATGCTAAGAAGCAATTGAAATATTAAAGGTAATAAAACATGATTTAGTTCATGCTGTGAACTTCAGTTATTTACTTCAGTTCACGCTTTGCATTTTATCTGCTGGGCCTCAGAATGTCTATGTTGATAAATCACCATGTTCCAAGTACAGAAGGGGGAAAGAACATGTTATTTCATAACTATTCAATTATGAAAGCAGGGGAGGAGGGAAAGATGCACGAATCAATATCACTTTTTCCAGAGTTATCAATATCTCCAGTGTCATCCTTATTTCACCCTTTCTCAGCCAAGGATCCTCACCCCCATTTTAAGGACAGGAATAGAGACTTATGCAAGAAGCCAGAAATAAAACTAAAGTTTCCAAATAAGGTTAAGTTTTTTTAACTCTTCAAAATTGCAGAATAACACTGTGCTACAATTAAAAAATATCCCCTCCAACCTAGGGTACCTCTGGATCCAAATCCTCCCTGCTGAAAACCCCAGGCTGCACTCACAACTTGTAGCTTGAGGAGGTTGTCAACAGCAACACAGTGATGCTCAGAGAGGAACTGCTGTTGCAGCTTTAGGGGCCTACCCTTAGAATGACGAATTGTGACACTAATTGACAGAGTCCACGATAATTAAATGGAAGGTTGAAAGTTATTTCCTTTTTTTCTTGCATTTCCCTCCTTTTGCTACCCCCAACAAAGGACAAAACGTCAGTCATCACTTCGGCTTGGCAGAGCTTTGTCACTTTATCTCCATTTTAAATGTTATTTGAATTTACATTTGCTTTTCTTTATTTAATAAAAAAGGCAAACCAATCTTAATAGGCATGAAGCCATCATGAGAAGGTCATAAAATGCATATTGCTTACTGAAATGGAGGGATCATCTCCCATCCTATCTGGTAAAGAAATACTGAAGGAAGTTTCTCTTTCTTGCTCGTGTTTATACATTTTGAAGCGTGCTCCAAACTGGTATAAAGTGCCAGATTGACAACTGTTGGTTGCCAGAATAGTGACAACATAGACTGCAAGCAGGGCGAGACACTGTCATGCTAATATGTTTCAAGCCTGTTTTGGACCAGACTGGGATGAAAGAAAATATATGGAGTGTAAGATCCAGCGTGTGGCCCATGTAATCTTTTGTCTCTATAGTCTAACATAGATGGTGGTTGTAAGTGCCAGATTACAGAAAAAGAAAAAAAAAAAAAAAAAAGGAGGAAAAAAAGCCTGCATTCAAATTATTGCTAAGCAAAGACTTGGCCAACATTTACAAACACAATGATTTCAGTGTGGTTGGATGCCATGATTTCTGGGTGTGCAAATTAAAACACCTTAAAGAGTTGATTTTCCGAAAGCGTGGAGCACTCCTCTGTGAAAACTGTGCTCCTTAAACAGCATGACTCTCCCTCAAAACCTAAATAATTCTTCTGAATATCCAACTTACACACAAACAGGACATGAAAATGCCAATAGCTTGTGGCAAGTAGGAAGCTTCTCTCTGTAAATTGCCTTTGGATTCTACCCAACCAAACACTCATTAAAAAGGAAATAAATCCCTAGACCCACAGGTTGCTAGGAAGTCCTTTCAACACCTGAACAATTACTTGGGATCTGATAATATTCCCAGTTTATGAGGCAAATAGGTAGCTCAGGTGCTTTTCCTGGTGCTCCTGGCTTTGTCAAGGTGGTGGGAATATAAAATTCTCCAGAGCCTCATCGGTTCCCACTGATCCAACATCTAACACTGAGCCAAAAATCAGGTCAAGTCCATTCTGTTACTTCTGAAATTTTCACAGCAAAGTGTATGTGTGCATTTATCATACATGCATATATATGTATGCATCTATATGTTGGAGCTACCTGTGAGAACAGTTGAAAGGGAAAATTCCCTTCACCTCTACAACCAAATTGGGAAGAAGAAGGATGAAAAGTCCTTTTTTAAATAGAAGGGGTATATGACTTACTGGAAAATTGTTATTTAGAGGTCTGGTTGGATTTTTAAATAAAAGATGTTATAAGCTAAGCCAACGCTTCCACTTTTTAAATCTGCAGGTGGCACATCTGGTAGACAAAGTGGTAACATGGGTGGTTTTCACCTTGCTTAGGCAGCAGTTCATGGGTCAGGACATGTCAGGTCAGCTTTTGTGAGCCCAGTTTCACAATATACTACAATCTGAGGCTGGAAAACCTGTAAGCCCTCCATTTATCACCTCCATCAGAGTTGCTGTCAGGGCAGAAAGGTCTCAGCAGAGGTGGGTGTATGCACAGTGGCTGGTGCTTTTGTGTTCCTGCCAGGTCTGTACCCACCAACGCAGCTGTGGGAAGGGAAACCCAACTGTGTTGCTTCATCAGCTCTTGCAATTACTTGCATCTAATCACAGAACCAAATAATAGCAATTGATGAATTAATGAGTTGGCAAGAGATGATCAGGAGAACACAATGTGGCTTTCAGAGCCTTATGACTGATGTTGAGATGTGAAAGAGAAGGAAAGAAAAGAAGGAAAGAACAAATGTTCCCATCCACCCATCTTACCTTCCTGTCCTCAGGAACTGGAAACATCAGCAGGCAAAGAGCTCTTACAAGAGTTAAGACACACCTTAGGAAACTAACCTTGCACTGGAGAACCTGCAATAGATAAAGGAGCTGAGATGGGTGGGATGGGAGAAGCACAGTACGGTTTTCCCTGAAATCCCAACTTAATGCAAGAACTTACACTTATTTGTGCAGGAGGTGCATGACAGAGCCTTGAACTGAACCCACAGCTCCACGCTT
This sequence comes from Apus apus, assembly GCF_020740795.1. Classification (NCBI taxonomy): domain Eukaryota; kingdom Metazoa; phylum Chordata; class Aves; order Apodiformes; family Apodidae; genus Apus; species Apus apus. The sequence goes on along the minus strand of NC_067283.1, from coordinate 6,331,378 downwards.
CTGGTATCTTGGAGTCAAGTCACACACGTGCTGAAGTTCCCTTCAAATGTTTAAGAGCTATTCTAAGAACTCAGAAACAGCAAATGGAGTTTCCTGCTTTTTTAAGTGACCACATCTCTTTCAGAAACTGGTTTCCAGCCATCTCTGACCCACTGGATATTTTGCTTAATTCCATTCTTGGCCACCACTAACCAGTTGGTTTTATATCAGGAATGCTCTCCAGTTTAGTCTGGACAAAAATACTGCCCTGAGCTGAGACCATGTAATTTTTATCATGAAAACTTCTCTGTGGTTCATTTTTGTGCTTTTCTTTTACATATTATTCTTATTTCCAGTTATTGCTAAGCTTAAAATGCTGGGGAGCACTGAGGGCTAGGACACCAAGCACATCCTTTGCAGGGGAAGGAGTGAGGGCAACTTGTGTCTATGAGTGAGCCTGAAATGAAAAGCTATTCCTTGTCACTGCAGTTTGCAAGAGGAGCTGTAGACAAAATGTAGCCCTTCAAAAAGCTGTGAGCTTTAAAGACCCCACAAGGCTTCCTATCTTATAAACTCTGTGCTCTTTGGGGACAACCAAGTTTTGGTGCCTTTCCTGGCATGTATCTGGGCAATTCCAGTTCAGATGTTGCTTTCATATCCACTTGACACTTAGCCAGGCTCCAGCCAGCCAAGGAGGCACTTGGCTTAGCAAAAGAGCTATTTGGGGCTTGAGTCATAGCAGAAATGAACCTCCCTGTACCTCAAGGCCCCAGCCAGGGTTGTGAAATCCCTACGAGTCTGGAGATCTCTCCTCTTCTGTGAAAAATAGCTTTGCTCACTTGACTTTTTGAATCCATCTTTTTTGTCCTAATAATTCTACAACATCTTGGGGGAATTTGTCTTAATCCACAACATGCTCATGTTTCTGTTTGTCATAATCTAAATTTAGGCAAAGAGAAAACTGCAGTCCACTTATTCTGCCTACTGAAAGGCAGCCTAAGAGGGAGCTTTTACTATTTGCACAAGCTAATGGAGATACATCTCCTAATTCCCTCTTTGCCTCTCAGACTTGAAGCTGCTTCTTGCTTGCTGTTAAAGCTGGTAACTGATAATAAAGGTAGCAATATATTTTTACATTGCAAGATGCCCAGTAGAGAGGCTATGCAGGAGGCTCATTACTAAACAGTATTCAATATTTATTCATGTATGTAAATTCCACTGGTCGAAATCTTGACACATTCACAGCATCACATATTTCATTCAGTTTACCCTCTGTAATTGTTCCCAACTGCTTAACAGCTTTGAACGATGAGTCCCATTGAGAGCAGGAGGTACAATGAGTGTAGTGGCTGCTGCTTCATAAATAATCTCAGAAGCTTGAGGAGTGCAAATGACCTTGTTGCATTCGAGTTTGGAGCATGGAGAGTACTATTGAAAAGCTGTTTGGTGGGTTTGACTTTTATACCCTGTGTTTACATAGGTGCTTTGTTACTCTGTCTTCTTGAGGTGAAGATGGATGGCACAAAGGGATATAGAGAACCTGAGGTGCAAGAGGTGTGTAAGAGCCATCACTGTAAGTAATACATTTGATATTTTGACTCTGGTTTTGGTTTTTTTCTGAGTATTTACAAGGCAGAATCACATGGTGCAGTTGGTAGGAACTGGTCTAAAAGATTACATGCATAACATATATTTTAGGAACAAAAATTTTAAAGAGGATGCACACAAGAAGGAGTGGAGATTGAAGATTAATATGTATTATGGATGATACTTCATCTCTGTCTTGGAAGCCATTTTGGCATGACTCTGACTACATTCAGAAGGACTAGTTCAGTGCAACTTCAAGACCTTTTTAGTTCAGAGTCTGAAATGATGGGCATACCAACTCCCAGATTTTTTCTGAAAACTGTGCTCACGGGGATGGCTCTGTCATCATTAGATGCTTGGTAACTACTCCTGAACTGCCTGGCACTGGTGCTGCAGAGCAAGAAGTGCTTTGCAGTGGTGCAGTCAAAGATAAGCCCAAGAAAAAGGAGTTCTCACACATTCTTTGGGCAACATGTTGTTTACTTCTTAGACACATGGATGCTGAAATTTCGTTCTGTCCTCACTGCGATGCCCCAGGGTGCTGCCTGCTTCTTAAATTATCAGCTAGTTCAGGCAACGGAGAGGGACCCCTCTGAGAGATCTGCACATTAAAAAGACACAGATTATGCCTTCCACCTTCACATAGGGCAATTTGGAAGACACTACTAAACATGTTGAAAGACAAAATCAAGAGCCTAATATTTTCGCAAGGCAAATCAACACCAGCACAAGGAAAGGAGAAGAACAAAACACCCAAGGTTTTTTTAACATATCTGCAACTTGTTTATTGCTTTAAGCAAGACTTGAGCATTGAAATGAAGCCCAGAGAGGAGGTGGAAGAACACAAACATTATTATTACTATGTGTAAATGTGGATGTTTTTGAAGGGAGACTTGCCACAAGTAATCACAGGCTAGAAATTTGCACTGGGGAACCAAAATGTTAATGGCTGGAGTCCCAAGCCCAGACAAGTGAAAGGCAATCAGCAGGCTCGATCTCGCAGAAGGAAAACAGTGAGGATACTTGCACTCCCATTTAAAAACAAACAAAACTGATCCTTGCCATATTATTACTGCCCTAAGTATAAGAACTGCATGGTAGTGATTATTTTTTCATCATGGAAGGGGAGAGAGACTGCTCCAGGCTCTGGCTGAAATTACAGCATCTTGTCTTCCATGTCCCACTCTCTGCATCTCCAGGATTGTTGCCTCTGTGGCAAGAGGCTGTCACTGAAACCTTGGCACAGCCACTGCCTGCTACAGACAAGACACGCTTGCTGAGCTGATGTTCATGGTCCTTTGACATTTGTTCTCTTTTTATTGTTTTCTTTGAACTAGGTGATGTTAGACTGAAAGCATATGTTGGCTGTTTGTAAAAAGAAAATTCATGACCAACCAACGCATATAAATTACAGCTGGTCTTGTTGCTTCTTATTACCAAGAACAAATTTGAGAGGATGTGGTTTGCACTCACCCTGACAAGGTTCTTACATTGTGTCTGCCTCCAGAGCAGGCTTTAGACCTGAAGAGTTTTGTATTTCTGCTCTTCCCTGATGTAATCTGGCCCATCTGCTGAGTTCAGGCTGTGCCACAAGCTTAGCAGGAATTACTGTGAAGAGAAGAGAGTATGAATGATTAAAAGGAGCCTTGACCAGCTAAGCTGAGAAGGCATTTGACTAAAAGTCTGTGTCGCTGTCACAGTAATTAATGCTGAAGAGCATTTTGGTGCCATGAATATTATGCTTAAGGAATTATATCAGACTGTTAAAAATGCATCATGAGAGGGCATTATATTTCATTTGACTTAGTTTCAAAAAGGAACAACTAATAATACAAAGATATAAAACCATGTCAGCAGGGAAAAATCATCCTTTCTTCTCTTAGGTTGCTGTAATGTGACTCCTTCAAATACAGAGAGCCAGAGAGCCCAAGAATGTGACCAGCTGTTAAATTTAAGCTTATCAAGATTTTAACAATACTGTCAGTGTTGCCAACAATTTACCAGGTGTCTCAAGTGGGCGTACATGACAGAAAAATGAAAGTTTTCCAAAAACTGCACATTGAACAAAGGTGTTTGACCGTATCTTTCATGCAGGGTGCAGCTCTGGTCCTTTGACCCCTCCATCTCAAGAAGGGATCATTAGAACTACAAATGGATGGTACTAAAAGAGTGAGAAGGTTACTTAAAGACATAAAGAGGCTGTATTACAAGGGGGCTACATCTGTGCTAGTAAATTAAATGGTCTGGGGCCCTGAGGACAGGTAGTCCAATACAGCTTTCAGGTGCACAGCTAAACTCTTCTGCAACAAAACAGGCAGATCTGCTCCTTGCTGCCTCTTGACAATCTTCACCAGTCCTGGGGAAGGTGTAGCATCTACATTATTGGAGTTTGGAGAACAAGCTACAAAAAAGTCAGGAATAGTTAAGCTCTGCCTGAGCCTGCCTTGGGACTGGGACTCGATATCTTCCTTCCAGCCCCAGTTCTTTCAGCTCTGCTATTTTTATAAATATATCACTTCTTGCCCTAAGATGTAATACAATTTTTCTAGGCATTTTTCAAGTCTTACCTTTACCTCACTTCTGAAGTGGCTGCAGGAGGTGGTGAAGTAATACTTGTTCATAACAATCTTTGTATTGTATGTCTGCACACAATGTCCCTTGGGATCCAGCCCCAGTACTGGATATGTACTCGACACGACTATTTTAGCCATCACTTTTCTATTCAATCTGTAGGATGCTGCTCTGCTCTGCCTTTCATTTGATAGCGTCATCTGTCCTATTCTTCTTCCAGCTTTTTTTTTGTTTTGTGTTTGAGGAATGTCCCTCGATTCTGAACTGAATAGAGAGGTCACTAATGGAAACCCTGCATCCAAAACTCTGGGAAGTGAGAGAAAACTCTACCCAGCTTTAAGGCACAACTTCTGCTTGTTAGGATATGTTGTGAAACTGGCCTTTGTTTTTGTGCCTGTGGCAAAGGAAACCACCTTGGAAAGCACAGGGGCAGAGAGTCACTTATTCTGTGCACATCAGCTTAATTTCCTGATGACCTGGATCCTGAGCATTTCCTTGCACCAGGGTGTACCAGCACTTTACATCCACTCCCTGTGGCTATTGATCTTCACAGAGCAAAGTGCAGCAGCCAGAGATGGCTGGAGGAGGCGAGTGACACCAGGGGACAAAGCTGCCATCTGAAGACTGAGGTTCTGAGGGAATAAAAGCTCTTCCCCATTAAGTATTAGATGTTAAGTCTGATTAATACAGCCTCCATTTGCTTTGTCATCGAAACCATTGACATTGTCTGAACTCATGAAAAATATGTTTCTTTTACCAACAAATTGATTTTATTTTCTTTGATAATTTATGGGTTATCCTAAAAGAAGAAGTACTTCATGTGCCTGGTGACAACTTCCTTTGAGGCAGAGCATATTAATCTACCCACCCCATTTCCTTTGAAGTCAGAACAAAATCCTGAATCGCAATTTGTGGGCAAGAAAGAGATAGACAGCAAGCCCAGTTCTCCTCTGCCACATCCATGTCAATCCAGATCAATGCCAAGGTTGCAGCAGAGATAAGGATTGGACCCAATATGTTATCCCCATACATATCTTGTGCTTCACAGGAGGAAAGAGACAGGAAAGAAATAAGTGAAACTTTCCCATTTTAGTTGCATGCCACCTCCCTGGTGAAAGATGTTACGACCGGAGGATGATCTTGCACATTAAAGGTAATATTGTGTATCTGTATAAAACACCTTAAAGTGAACTAGAAATAAAAAAAGTCAAAGGAAGCAGTTAGGGTGTTAAACATCAATGTGACACAGACAAAATAGCTCAAAATGTTTTTTACTGATACATTGTCAGCAAGACATAGAGCCAGTTTCTCTGCTCGTACCAGTTTTACAGCCCCATGCCTCACTAGATGGCAACAGAATAATCCTTGATTTGTGCTGGTTCAACAGGGTCAAGCAATAACCTGAATTTCTTAGTCCATCCCTCTCGTTTCTTTTTGCCATAATCTAAGCTCTTCCTTCCCAAAGCTGCTGTAGCTGAAACCTGTGAACCTCTTGCTCTGACAGCTCTGGTGCTGCTGGACTGGCTGCCTGAGGGAAGGTCCTGTCCTTTTGCACTACAGTAGCATCCCTGAATTTGGTTGTCAGCATCCCATCTGCAAAAAATTTTGTTGAAAAGCAATGTGTATAATTCTGGATACAACTTTGTGATCCTCAGGGATCTAAGTGAAGGAAATGCTACAGTGGAATGAAGATATCTTACCTGTTCACCATACAACTATTCAGCACTTTTCTTGCTCTGATTTCCTCTCACTCTTCTCCTTTGGTGAAAGCATGGACCCTAAAAATCACCTTGAGTTTGGGTATATTATAATCTGGTTTATAATTTTTACTTCCCATGCATCTCTGAGGATACTTTGTTAAAGGAAAGCTGCTGGGTGGGAAGAGGTTAATACAGAGAGGATAATGCAGCAGGAAAAGCAACCACAGGCATCTGTGCTTGGATAACATGGGAAAACCACAGAGTAAAATAAAGAGGTGGTGAAATCATTGGAAAGGACTGGTTTTATTATCATCATTGTTGGAGTCTGTACCACAGCCTGTAACGCCCAAAACCACAGAAGCAGCTGGTCCACTTCTAGTGGAGAGAGCTCCCTGCATCCGGGGTAGTGGAGCTGTGCTCTGTGATGGATGGAGACGTTGTACCCCCACCAGCACAGAACCACTGAGGCACTGAAGCTGGAAAATGCCTCTGGAGACCACCTAGCCCAATCCTCCTGCTCAGAGCAGGATTAGCTAGAGCAGGTTGCCCAGGACCTATTCTAGCTGGATTTTTTAATAATTCCAAAGGAGATACCACAGACTTTCTGGGCAACCTGTTTCAGTGTTTGACCACCTGTACTGTAAAAAAGATTTTTTTTTTCAGTTTAGATGGAATTATCTCTGTTTCAATTTATGCCCATTGCCTCTTGTCCTCTTCCTGGATAGCTCTGAGAAGAATATGGCTCCCTCTTTTTTCACACCTCCCCATCAGCTGTTTCTGCCCGTTGATAAGATCCCTCTGAGTGTTTTCTTCTGTCTGAACAGTCCAAGCTGCCACAGCCTCTCCTCTCACGTCATGTGCTCCGATCCCTTAATCATCTTTGTGCCCCTTCAGTGGGTTCATTCCAGTATGTCCAAGTCCTTTTACACTGGGGAGCCCAGTGGTCTCAGTGGTGCTAAGTGGAGAGGAAGGATTAATTCCCTTGATGTGTGGATAATGCTCCTCCTAATGCAGGTCAGGAGGCTCTTGCCTGTTGTTGCTGTAATGGCACATCATGGGCTCATGTTCCACTTGGACATTCAGGCCTTTTCTGCAAAGATGCTTTCCAGAGACTTAGCCCCCAATGTGTGTTGGTACATGGGGTTGTCCCTCCCTAGGCACAGGAGCTGGTGTTTTTCCCCATTGAACTTGATGAGATTCCTGTTGGGCTACTTCTTCAGCCTGTTGAGGCCCCTGTGAATGGCAGCACAACTCTCAGCTACTCCTCCCAGTTTTCAATCATCTGCAAATTTGCTGAGATTGTCACTCTGTCTAGGCAATTTGTATAGATGTTGAAGACCATCAACCCCAGAATTGACCCCTGAGGCACCCCACTAGTAACTCCAGCTGCACTTTGTGCTGCTGCCCACCCTTTGAGTTGTGCAGCTCAGCCAGTTTTCAGTCCAACTCACTGCCCACTTATGTAGCCTGTACTTCATCACTTTGTCAGTGAGGATGTTATGAGAGACACTGTCATAGGGCTTGTTTAAATTAAGATAAACAACATCCTCTGCTCTCCCCTCACCCACAGAAGCAGTCACCTCATCATAAAAGGCTATCAGGTTTATCAGGCATAATTTCTCCTTCAGATTCCATGCTATTTTAAATCACCTTCTTGTTCTGTGTGATTTTGGAAAAGGTTTCCAGGAGGATTTACTTCATCATCCTCCCAAGGATCAAAGTAAGGCTGACTGACTTGTGGTTCCCCCAACCCTCCTTGCCCTTCCTGAAGACCACAGTGACTTCTTCCTTCTTCCAGTTTTCAGGAACCACTCCTAGTTGTGATGACCTTTCACAAATCATTGAGAATGGCTTCTCAGGGCTATTGGCCACATCCTCCAGCACTCGTGGCTGCATCCCATGAGGTCCCATAGATTTCTGTACGTTCAACTCATTAGAAATGTTCCCTAACGTGATCCTATTGTACCAAGGGCAAGTCTACTTGTATCACACCTTGATACAGGTCTCAAGGTCCTAAAATGCCTGAAGGCAAGATTTATCTGTTGAGACAAGTAAAAATCCAGCAACGAATAACAAGGCAGCCTCCCATCTTTTTTTACTTATCAACAATTACAAGAAATTATGCATAAACTGAAATGAAACTTGGAAGCATGTAGAAACCAATCTGAAGAATACACTAATGCAGCTCATTCCTTCCTAGTGTCCATGTGATTGCCAAATAAATGCTTTTTTACTAGACTAGTAGCCTCTTTGACCTATCAAGAATGTTACAACCACTAAAGCCAGAGTTTAGACTTGTGTATTTTCCTCACAAGGAAATGCTGTATAGATTCTGTAGAGTCTTGCCTATAAATACTGTAGCATCTTACAGGGAAGACAACTGGGATCTTCAAATGGCCTCCCTTTAAATGGGGTGGGGTACACTGTAGTATTTGGGGTTCTCCTCAGTGTATGATAGTAAGTGAAACAACCAGAAAGGAAAAGGTGCAATCTGGGTGGCGTTGAGTGCATTTCAACAATTGTGGGGGGTTTGTGTGTTATATGTAAGAGATCATTTACATCTGCTCCATCCTTGATTTTTCTTTTTTAAAGGGTTTTTTTCTTTTTTTTTTTTTTTCTTTCTTTTTGTGGAGAGAGGGTGAGACAGGAAAGAATTATTTCTGAATCTTATCAAGAAATAAAATAACACAAAGTACATCTCCTGAAAGAAGAAGCATACTGTGCCTTTTTTTTTTTCCACTGGCCTACTGCCTAAGGGAAACATTCACTGGCAAATCTAAAACTTGTTCAAAACCCTTTGGAGCAGCAGACTATTATTAAATTATTTATTTTATCTTTGAAGTGTTTCCATTTTTATACTGTTAAGGATTTCTCTGTAAAAGCCAGGGTGCCTGAGAATATTTGGCCTGTAGTGATCTCTGAAACATAAGCCTCTTTTTTTCTTTTTTTTTCTTTTTCTCTGTCTTTTCTTCTCCCCCACTCTCTTCCTCCCAGTTTCTTCCCAAAATGAATGAGGATCTGTCTGATGCAGAGAAGCTGTAGTCATTGGGGATATTTAAGGAGATCTTTAGTAGTTGGAAACAACTAGAGCTTGGTTTGTGCTGTCTTTTCTTAATTATTTTAAATTTTTTTTAAGAGTAACAAACCTGGCAGAATCAGAAAGGGTGGGAGACATATTTAAACGCGCTCGAGCTCTTATTAAAATGTTATGTAATTAAATGTTAAGATCATGCCTGTAGCAGTGCCTTTTGAAATAACTGTACTAGCTGTGCCTACTGAAACCAGCACAGGAAAGCAATTCATTTGCAAGGTTATCGGCCACTGAGGCATATGCCTTGGGGACCTAATTTCATGGGAGAACTCCCATTGACTTGCGTGGGCTTGGACAGGGCCTGAGGAAAACCCTGCTGTTGTTTCTCAATATGGTCCTTGGAGACTTGGGGCATAAAAAAATAAATAAATAGAATTGCATAGCTCTATGATGAGCTCAGTGCTTTGTGTTGGGGTGAGTTGTTGGTGTGATCCTGAGGGGGGTAGCAGCAGAGCTCAGGAAGGATGCTCTGCTGGATGCTGGATGAGGTACTGCTGCCAGCAGGAGCTGCACTGCTTGAAGACACAGGGACCATCACTGTCTCTGCAGGATTTCCTACTGGATAACAGAAAAAGGGGACAAAGGATATGGCTGATGTGTGAGTCTGGTTGAAATGTGCCTTTTAAAACAGCACTATGGAGCTTCCCTTTCCAGTGGTGGCTTCCCAGTTGCAGTGAGGAGAGTATCTCTATTAATGCTGCTTCAGGCTCAGGGAGCAGAAAGGGGCTGAGTGTTGGGTGAAATGAGTGTCAAGGTGCAGCCTGAAAGCTGTAAGCACCCATGTGTCAGCAGATTCACCCCTCACTGTGGGAGGTCCCATGCTTAGAGAGTGAGTTATGTGGAGTTGCATGTGTGGACGACTTAAACAGCAAAAAGGGTTGGGTTGTCCCATTGGTGGGGGAAGAGCCATGTGTGAAAGGGAGTGTTTTTGTGCTGCTGGGCTAGAGATGAGCTCAGCAGGGAGGAGGGAGCACAGTGCCAGCAGGGCAGGTCCCAGTGCAAAGGGACTGTTGGTGCTGCTTCCTGCGGTGGCTAACGTGCCAGCTAGTTCTAACCCATAATGCTCGATGACCATCGTGGGGAATTCCTAGCTCCCAAGATTACTGGTAGTGAGATGTTTTCCCTTTTAGCAGCTCTCTGATTGAAGGGCATAGCTAAAATGCACTGAAAGCCTGTACCCAATGCTCCATTTATATTGCTGAACTTTATTCCACAAGGGAGGGCTTCTGTGTGGGTCTGCTTTGTCTTGTGCAACCTCCTTCTTGCTGTCTTAACTGCATACGATAATTAAGTAAGTGAGTCTGTTCTTTCCAGTAAGTAATGGGGATCTTCACTCTTTTAGAGCAGTCTGGGCTACAGTGGATCATCTCACACTTTTTCACTCAGCACATTATTGCCTGTCATTAGAAATCTGCTCAGCTTTCCTTTATTTCATGGGCCAGTAAAGTGCACAGGGCTGCAAATGCCTTCAGGTGCTGCTTCTGCTCTCACACCTCTCCTTTTACAAAATATTTCAAACTTAACATGCCAAAAGTGCACCTTGTGAAGGGGGACTCTGCTGCTGCAAGTTTAAAGCCACACTCCTATAATGGCTAAAATCAGGTCTCAGCAATGCCAGATCAGCCACCCTTCCAGACCTGGGGCTGAACAGCCACCTCTCTGCACTTTCATGAACTGGCAGGAATGGGACATGTTAGAAATTACACTCCCATTGTCTTGAGGAAAGACTGAACACTTGATCTGGCCATGCAATTCCTGATATGGAATCTGTGAATAGTTTTGAACAACTAATAGAGTCCCTAACAGACCAGTGCTGTGTGTCACATGAGTCTTTTGATCCAGCAATTTGGCCCCCAGGCCAGAAGGGATGTGTCATCAAACCATGGCTTAACCTTGCTGCAGGACCATATTGTGATGGGGAAGTATAAGCCTGTAATGCCAGGCCTATGACAACTTTATTTTTGTTGTGAAATAACTCAAGTGGGTGCAAATAATGACTGTGGGACACAAAAGCAATGTCAAAGTGTTAATAATTGAGAGGTTTCTGTTATCCTGAGTAACCAGGACAACAGGCCAGCTTGTGGTTCCAGGGAAATCAGGGGAGGCCAGTGAAGCCACATTTCAGCCCTCAAAAAGACCAAGTTTGGAAGGGCCCCATTAAAATCAAAGGAATTGCATGTGCCTGGGAGTGTCCCTGAGGCCACTGCTTCTGCTGGACTGAAGGATTTGCAGCATAGGGTACGAGGAGAGGAGGAATGCTATTTTCCTTGTATACAACCTAAGAATCAGATTCAATAAACAACATTATTTTTGGGTCCCCTGAACAACATTGGGTTGTGGGTTTTTTTAAGCTTCTAACATTTTCGTCTACTACTTGCAAAGCCCTCCAACTTTAGCTCCCTCTTAGCAGATGGAAATTGGAGAAGGGGAAGAAAAAAAAAAAAAAAAAAGAAAAGACTGTATGTGCTGGCATATCCATATGGCATTGAAGTGAGAAATCACTTGGAACATGGGGCCTCCTGTGGGGTCACAGCCTCCATACGTTCTTTGATGGGTGCAAAGGGTCCTGAAACTTGTTGCTGCTGTAACAGCAGGGGAATTAGGTTGGTATAGCACAGGCTGAAAATCCCTGACAGAGAAGGAGGGGAAGACAGGAGATATCAACTACCCCCAAGGTGTTTAGTTACCTATCTGCCCCTGAAATCTCAGGCGCTGTTGAGAAGCCAAGCCTGAGTGCTTCTCAATGATTTGCAGCCTCTTGCTGTAAAATGATAATTACAGCAGAGCAAATATATGCCAGCTTTATCATGCATAATAAACTCCATCTGAGTGAATACCTCTTCAGCATGGAGGATCTGCAGAGGATCCTGAGCTCTGTGTGAGGAAGGTTTAAGTGATGCAGGAGCCTGCTGGGTGCTTTCTACGTTACTAGAAGGACACGTGAGGCTTGCACGTGTTACAGCAGGAGCACGAGCAGATAAAAGAGACATTTGTGCACTGTTCTGAGCAGCTCACTAGTCTGCTCAAGTTGTCTGAGTGATTGCTTGAATGCCAAAAACAGACTTTGAGCAAGGTCTTTTATCCCTTTGCGTTATCCAAACCTGTTCTAGAGTCATCCAATACATCCATCTTTGGCTTTTCATTGACTTCAGCAGGTTTGGCATCAGCCCTGTGTATGCATGTCTGTCTCTATAAATCTCCTAGCTGTTTGCATATCTATCTTATATATTGGTCTTGGTATGTCTTATGTATTGTCTTGGTAATGGTTTCAAATTGAGAGAGGGGAGATTTAGACTAGATATTAGGAAGAAATTCTTCACTATAAGGGTGGTGAGGAGCTGGAATGGGTTGCCCAGGGAGGCTGTTGATGCCCCGTCCCTGGAGGTTTTTAAGGCCAGGTTGGATGAGGTTTTGTGCAACTTGATCTAGTGGTGGGGTTCCCTGCTCCTGGCAGGTGGGTTGGAACTTGATGATCTTTAAGGTCCCTTCCAACCTTAATGATTCTATAATTCTGTGATTCTATTTATTTTCCCTAGTATCCACCTCTGCAATATATAAGGCAGGAATCATCTTCCACAATGCCAATTTCTTTTGGCTTCTTTCCTGTGTATGTTTGGCTTTGCAGTTTTCCTCTAAAGTTAGGGCTGGGATTCTCAGCTATTCTGCAATGTTGCTCTAACTCTGCTCAGATGAAGGGTCTACCACCAGCTTTAACAGGAGCAGACTCACAGCACAGCTGAGTTTTTCTGGATATCCTACCCTGCGTGTACAACAGAAATAGCCTGGAGTTGCAGTTTATCCTCTGACAAACAAAAGGCAGAGAGGGGACCATGATTTTCCCAGAAAATCAGAAGGGCTTTGGAGACTCTGCAGATCCTTCCCCACCTGGATTGGCTGAAATGTCAGTTTTTGCATCTCTAACTAGAAGTTAAAGTATCTATGAAGGATAGCTTTTGAGAAAAGACTGTCATGTACAAAAAGAAAACCAGCTGTTTTCACAATTTAATGCGGAATTGTACCAAACTCCCATGCAGGGAAGTAAATCCAGGAAACAACACATTAGTTCATATTCAATGTGTCAAGAGGAGTCTGCAGAGAAATCATGGGACTGAAACACTGAGAAGACACTGGCACAGGTTGTTCAGAGAGGTCGTAGATGTCCCATCCCTAGAAACATTCAAGGTTAGGCTGGATGGGGCTCTGAGCAAGGTGATCTAGTTGAAGATGTCCCTGCTTACTGCAGGGAAGGGTTGGACTGGATTACTTTAAAATGTCCCTTCTAGCCCAAACCGTCCTGTGACTGCAGCACTTGTAGATCTCAGGTTCCTCTGGTGCCAGCTCTGGTTTAGCCCATGTTTGGTCCTTTGCCAGCTGCCTGCTGTGATCCTTCCAAAGCTCCTTCACAGGGAAAACTACACATCCAGTGCTCTGAAACTCACCAAAGCAATGAAGAGCCTTGGGCTGAAGTCCAGCTCTGTGCAAGACTTTCATCTGACTAGTGCTAGCTATTCAGCTCCTGGATGACAGATGGATATTAGCTTTGTGCCCCTCACAGCTTTTTCCTGAAAAAACTGCTACTCTGTGTGCCCTTATCTTAAAGGCTAAACTTAGTTACAAGCTCTGACATGGACTTCTCATTAGTAACCACCTACAAACTTGAACTGCTTCAGCTCACGTCAGTTGTTACTTCTAATTTTTCAAAAGGAAAGAGCTTTGTGGATTATCACCCTTCTCTTCATCTCTTTGCTTTTGCCTAACCAGCCCTTGAAGTACCTTATAAGAGGTGCACACCTGTAAGGATGTGTCCTTATGGCAATGAAACAGAGACAACAAAATCTAAATGGAACTAACACTTGTTAATCTATTGGAAGTCCAAAGAGCCAGTCATTACATATGGACAGCTTTATACCAGACATAAGTATTGCTTGGCATGAGTCCTTCTTTAATTGCATTATACAAACATAACAGAAAATTGACCCAAAGGGGGAAAACAATTTTATCCTTAGAACACTCTTCTGACTAAGTACAGAGCTTTTAATTAAATTCCCTATACAAAGTGACTGCCTGTCTCTCATGTTGAGCCTAATTGATATCAAAGCCATCCTTAAAATCAATATTTTTTTCCGGAAAAAAGAGCAAATACCCTCTCCACACCAACAGAATTCAATAAATAATTTGATAGTACTTGACTCCTAACTGTAATCTTTGTCTCATTTGAGCAGAATATAAAGTGAAAATTTGTCCCCGCCGCCCCCCAGCATTCCCATTGCATCACAAATCAGGCACCACAAAATGTCAGTATTCCTCCTCAGCAGGTCTGCTGTTTCCATTTTCTCTCAGTGAACCACGCTGAGCAAGGGAGGAATTTGAAATCTTGAAGTGGCAACACATTTATGCTGCTTTTGTTACCTATTTTATTTTTTTCACTTATTTATGATTACAGTTGCAATTGGATCCCATTAGAAGCCTCAGTAAGATCAAAGGCTTGTTAAAGCAGGCAGGTGACAAACCCATACTCTTTCAAGCCTGCTCAGGAGGGTTTGCAGTGCACTGTGCCCCTGCTGCAAGCCCGTAAGCAGGTGCTTAACTCTCCTCCTAGGAAAAATGCAGGCAGGTCCCTGCAAGACGGGGTCCAACTTTGATAAGGCAAACACACAAATCAAAGGAGCAGGTCTTGTTCGTTACCTTTGCTTTCTAAACAGTCTCCTTCAGCTGTCCTTCTTGCTTTGTGCAGGAAACCTGTCAATCTGTCTTGTCAGAGCTGGCAAGCAAGTTGGTCGCCTTTGCCAGGAGCAGCTTAGAAAACCAAAGGAAAAGAGCAAGAATTAAATTGAAGCTTAACTTTAGGGTAGCTGGTTTGGGTTTTTTTTTTAATTATTCAGCCAGATTTAGTGAAACAAGGTGCTAAAACTCTGGCATTGGTTACTGTCCCACAAAAAAAAAAAAAAGCCTAACCAGAAGTCAAAGCAGAGTCAGCACGTGCAGTCCTTTTGCGTCGCCTGTTCCTGAGAACAGCAAGAATAATCTCTGCAGAGGCCACTGCCTAGAGAGGGAGCAAAGGCTGGAAAGCTCAGCCCTGATCTTCGGTTTCTGCTCTGTAACATCTCTCTGTTGATATTGGCCCTTGGGGACTCTTGCTACAAGCACAATTTTCTTTCAAGAGCGTATGCTAATTGTGGCATTAGGGGTGTATTTATGATCTCTAGCTGGCTGTGGCAGGTAGGATTGGGAGGGAGGTGATACTGAATCTGCAGACATATCACACTCATAAAGCATGATTTCATGCTTCCCGTGCACTGTGACACCCTGACGCACGAGGGATTAGCACAAAGAGAAACCTGCCTTGGCATCGCTGGAATAAAAATTCATCCATGATTTAGGTAGCTGAGCCAGCTCCATGGACCTTGCAGCATCCTAGTGCACTGAGATAAGACCTGAGACCTGGTTTTCACAAGCAACCATCAAAGCAGCATGCTGTCCTGGGCTTGGGAAAGAGGAAAGGCTGAGGGAAGTCTAGAAGCACGGAAAGATTATGCTGTTTTACCATGTCATGCCTGGTCCTTTATTCCAAAAAGCATCAGTCATTTAGTCCTGAAAATTATGGAGCTTCCAAAGTGGTCCTGTGCCCTCACACCTTCCCGTGGTCCACTCCAGAAGCAAAATCCCAGTGGCAGCAGAAGGAAGTATCAGCCAACAAGCCCTCCTGAAAGGTCACCTTCTGGGGGGTTTCTCGCTCGGGATTTGCATCCCATGGCCCTTTTCATGTCTGGTTGCTGGTTCTGGCAGATGGATGAGATGGGATCATGGTGAGAGTTGGTTTGTGCTCACCCAAGTGGCATCCTCAGCTGGGTTTGCAGCTGGCAGTGGGGAGCTGAGCCAGCACTCGCCGGTGAGCACAGAAAACCCTTGTAGAGGGCATGTGTTCAAACACACCACTATTTCTCACCTAACATAAACTTGTTTCAGCTACATGCAATGCAAATAAAATATTTAGCAGAGGCTGGCGGTGCATCTGAATGCCAGCAGAAAGTGAGAAGGGCTGGAAACAAACATTGACATGAAGGTGCCAAGGCTCACGGTCAGTCAGGTGTGTGTGTCACTGTTACATAGGCTCTGCTGAATGATCAGAGCCTGACTCTGTTCCCAGCTGCAATGGTGTCAACCTGGAATAACTCTGCTCATGTCAGAGTTACACCACCCCAAAGCTGGTGTTTATGATTTTCTTTTCAGTGGGCATTTCAGTCTGAAAGACACAGATCTCCCTTTCTATTAATATTTATGCAGGACACCTTAGGCGTCTTTGGAAGAGTCATCATAAAATTTATGTTGCTGTAGGGAGAGCCCTGAAACAACAATTTGCAGACTGCTATTCTCATTATTAGAGATGGCAATTGAATTAGTAATTATTTTATTATTATTAGTAGTAGTATAATAAATATTTCCTGCCCTCCCTGGTCCTGCAAAATGCAGCCTGAGGAAATTTTTGTAAGAGGGAAGAGCTCCATTTGGAGAGAGCTTCTAGAAAAATTACTAGGTGAAACCAAAGGAAATATCCACGGCCACCCAGAAGGCAATTTCTGCACACTCTAAAATGCTGCAGAAAAGGCCAGTGCCAGAGGTATATTCTGGTTCAAGGAGGAGTTACACTAGGAGATGAAATTGTTGATTTATATGTACATTTATAAAATGGGTTTTGCTTCATCAAATATATGGCATAGAGTCCCCCAGTGTAACCAGTTAACTTGTCCTCGGATAAGCTGCTCTGAGTTGTGAGAAACATTTATTTGCTGATGGAGGTTTTGTGGTGACAACACAGCCTCTGAGGAAAAGCAGGTGGAAGGAAGGGTCCGTCTTGGCCAGTTTTTAGCACAAGCCCAAGAGCTAAGTGTTTCCAATACAGCATGCCAAAGTGATGCAGGGAGATTTGTCTCCTACCCAAGCTAATGATGGAGCCATGTCACCATATGTGTGGTTAGTTTCCAGCAGCTCCTCACTTTTTCAGCACGAATGGAGGATGACAGATTGTATATTAGACAAATTACTCTTCTCTCAAAAGCAGCAGTCACTGTGATATCCAAGAGCCTTCTTCACTCTCTCTTCACTGCACAATTTCTGCACCATCACTCAAAGCTCTTTGCAATAAAAAGGTGGTAGGTGAGCAAGAATTACAGCACAGCTCCATAACTCCCAGCCAGTGCTTCCTGAGGCTGCAACTGTACCAGTGACCACAGCAGGCTGCCATCCCTCCTCTGACCTTCCTGCCAACAGGCACAGTCGTGCTGACACCCACTTGGACAAACCCTCTTCTGAAAAAACAGGGTGGCCACATCCCAGGTGCCCACTGAGAGCAGCCCTGCCAGCTCCAGCCAAATCCCCACCAGGAAGGATGTTTGTCAGGACAGTGCCAATGTTGCCTAGAAAGGACTTGAGCCAGGCTGTGGAACTGTGTCCCCCCTGGGATGGATATCAGGGGAAGTCTCTAGGTGTAGCAGGGTGAATTGATTCCCTGGCAGCTGCTCCCAGAAAAGTTTCCAAAGGAGAAGATCCCTGAGCACTGTGGGAAGGAGAAGAATTGACATCCTCAGGGGAAGCCTTAGGGATCGCCTCAGGCAACGAATTCAGTAGTTGCCTTGGGGGCTAAAACTGGAAGGCAAACATGCTCCTTGAAAACATCATTTCCCAGGGCACACTGAGATGGAGATGAACTTTTTTTCACCATGTTTGCAGCTTTCAGAGACAGCTGGTGATTTCCCTTGCAAACTCCAAATTTTAACGCATTTCTGACATTAAGGACTCACCTCAGTTATCAATTGAACCTTGAGTTCCCAGTGGTCATTGCTTAAGGATGCTACTTGTAGGGTCACCTAACTGGTGATGACAACTGGTGTGTAAGGAAGTACCCTCTTGGCCTACCCTCCTTTGAGAACAAACCTGTAGATCCTGTCAACTACGTGTTGTCAGGGGTTCAGTGCTCCACGTTACCCTTCATTCATCCGTGTTTGCTTCTGCCTGGCATCATCCACCTTCCAGCACATCTTCCAGGCACCACCCAAATCTTGAGTTTGCTCTTTGGCTATCACTTCTGCCCTTCTCTTTGCCCTCTCCTCAAACTCCTGCTGCTGCTTTCTGCCTCCAGGACATCACTATGGATAATGCATTGCCCTCTAATGGATACATTTCAAACTGAGATCCTCAACTGACCAGAACTTTTGGTAGGATCCTTTGACTCCACTAATGAGGCAGGATACTTGATATCCACAGCCAGGCCACTTTATACCCCCCACTTCCCTTGAATAAAAATAAAATGTTTTTCTTTTTTTATTAGCACAGAATCAGATGGAATGTTGCAGCTATTTTTAAGAAGAGGCAGAAGAAATTTGTGCAGTGTGAACTCTGGTTCCTTTATGTCCATGAATGCTTTAATTGGCTTCACAGTTAGGAAAGCATTAACAAAGCTGATTTCTGTGATTCCACGCATCTGGATTTCAGAGTGGTTTTGTTTTTTTTTTTTTAGCTTGCTTAATCCTGCTTAAAGTCTTAAGATTTATTTGTATGTTTATAAGATGCTGCTTTTCTCATTATATGTACATTATAGTCACCATTAAAATACTACAAACAAAAGGAAAAACAGAATGGCCTTGCAAGCAGCTGATAATTAATAATGGAGAACTTTTGAAAGGGTGGTTTAGCATCTTAAGCAATTCCTTTTGTTGCCAGATACATGGGCTTGTTTCATAAACTACAATCAATCTGATGTTGGGGCGGGGGGGGGAAACTGCAAAATGAACTTAGTCATCTAAGCTCGTTTTCAGTGTCAAAAACTGAAAGGCTTTGGAGTAAAAAGTAGCCTCTTCTTTTATGTCAGTAAATAAGTTGATCTGTTTATATCATTTTCAATACAAGTAAACTACTTGCCATTTAAACAAGCTCAATCAACTGTGAAAATTGACATTTTTAACCATAAAATCAGGCTTCATCCTACCATGATATTAAATATTAAGGAAACATTTAAAGGACAGTATACATTTCAGAAACCTGCCTGAAGAAATGAATGCAAATTTCTGCCATTCAGAAATAACATACAAAAAACTGGCCCTTTGGCTTGCAGCCTGCTGCTCTGTAAAAGCCACTTTACAGGTTTATTCCAACATGGTAAATCATTGTTGCTCTGAGAAGACATTCAAGCTCCACATTCAGCCCTTGCATGGCAAGAACACACCCTCAAAGAGGATTGCCAGTGAGGAGGGATGGGGAAAGGACATCATACGCTGATGCTAGCCCTGGTGATGGCAGGTCTGGGTCTGTGGAAGGCTGTGTCAGGGCTCAGCATCCTCTGGTTCCTGCAGCCTGGGGCTTTGCCAGCCTGGGAGACATCTGCCCATCCCTACCTTCCCGTGGAGGTGAGTAGTGGGATTTCCAGCTCACCTTGCTCCTGTGTGTGGCTGCCCTCGCTAGTGGCACTTGGAAATGGGACATCCTTACTGTCATCAAGATTTCAGGAGGTCTGCACATACTCCTCTGGCCCCTGCCTTCTCTTTTCTTTTTCTTTTCCTTCCTTTTCTCCCTTACTTCTATCCGATTTTGGGGACAAAAACACCCCATGCAGCTTCTGACCAGGCCTACAAATGACACAGCTCTTCACAGCTCAACACCCCTGAGGTTTCTGCTGTGCCAAAGGGGTCTCATTGTGTAAGGGGTTTCCTTCTGAATAGGACAAAGCAAAACAGTGAAGCAGTGGGATTACTGGGCTGCTGAAGGGAGACAATGGGGAAACTAAACTCGGGCCGGAGAGACATTTATTTTTTGGAGGGGAATGGCTGCCCTTACACAATCCCTGTTAAAGTGCTGTGAAGTTTCTCTAACACAATCCAGTCCTGCAGCCAGGCAGAAATCCAGCGCGTTCAAAACATTTTCATTCCATCTTTAATTTAAAAAATGTGCATGGATTTTACTACCACAAGCTGCAGGGCTATTAAGGTATAGGAAGATCTAGCAATGGGCTTTGGAGTTTCTCTGCTTGAGCACCTCTGGACGTTTCAAGCTCTGGATTATGAGAGTAGTTGGTCCTTTCTGTGCTGACCAGTTGATGTGGAAATCTGAGTGAGTGCAGGTTTTGGTGATCTGCTGCCTGCTGACTGAGCACATCTCTGTTGTTCTCTGTCCCATACTGGCTTACTTTTGGTTCCCAGCCTGAATTTTAACTCAAAGTCCCCCTAAATGGCTGGAGGCTCTTTTATGTGGGGGCAAGGAGAAGGAGCAGTCCTCTCTTTGTGGTCACGATAGTGATCGGTGGTGGGGCAAGACTGAAAAGGGAGTGTTAGTTCTGGGGGGGCTAGGGATGCTGGTAGGGTCTGGGTTTGCTCCTTGATGGGGATTCAGGCTGTGACTGGGGTTATTTCCCTTGCAGAAATTTTCTCTGGGGCCTTTCCAATGTTGGAAGTTGACCATACCCATACAGGACCACTCCATGTTGTCTCCGTTGTCACAAATGTTGGGCGTGAGCCCCCCAGATCAGCCCAAGGAATTATTTTTTTCTCAGGTTCCTACTTGCCAAGCTACAACTCTCTCCTTGGCCTGGGCACAACAGGAAAAATGCTGGAGAGAGAACACAAAGGCATCCAATGGGGCTGCTTGCTCCAGGGCTAGCTCTTGGCACTCCTTTGTTCCCTTACAAAGGCGTGTGGGACAGGGAGAAGCCAGTCCCATCATAAGTCAACCAATGCTCTGAGTTAAATTTTTCCAATGGAGTCACAAATAAAGAACTATCATTGGAGAAGTCCCTGCAGACTCTGTTCTTGGTAGGGTGGTTTTAATGTTGGCAGCTTCAACAACTTTTACAGACATGTCAGAGTAAATAGCTTGCGATCCTACAGAATCTTAGAAAAGTCTTAAACAGCAAGATTTTAATGTTTTCATATTAGATAGATTCCTAATGGACATTCTGTTCATGTCTCCTTATTTTATGTAGTGTAGAAAAAATAAGAATCCCTGTCTGCAGGATATCTTAAAATGTACATCTTTAGTGATTTCTGAAGTAAGGAAGAAAGAACTAGCTGCCTTTTGGACAGAAGATGATCAGAGTTTTCTGGGATTTGGAATATCCCATAGCTCCTGCACCAGCCATTAAGGGGGAAGGAGGGGAAGAAATATTTGTTCTGTTTAACTTAACAAACAGAAATGTAAGTGAGACTTAATCACACTGTGCAGGTAAATTTCCTGATACGTTACTAGAAGGCTCTTTCATCTTGCAGATTAAAGGCTACCTGGGGAAGCTGCTGCACAGAGAGGTAAAGGGCACATTAACTCTCCTGGCTCACTAAGTACAAGGTGGGCCATTTCACTTTCAAAGTGGAGTAAAATTTTCCTCATGAGGAAATTTACTACAAGGAGTATTAGTACAGTGAGTTATATATTTACAACTTGCATTTGGGATAGAGTTGATTTCCCCACCCCCACAGAAGAGGTCAAAAACATTATGAGGTACCGTAGCTGAAAGCTGAATCTCTCAAAAGTCAACTTAAAAATGAGCACACAATCTTAACCATCAGTATTTTTATCTTCTGGAGCAATTTACCCAAATTCCCCTTCATCTGACAACTTTAAATCAAGTCTGGATGTGTTCCTGGAAAACATACTCAAAAATCAGCTCAAAGTCAAGAGGCTGATACGTGATTCCCTCAGGGAGGGTCAACAGCCTACGTTATGAGAGAAGTGAAACAAAGTGAGCAGAATGTTCTTAGGTTTACTGAAGCCAATGAACAACACATCCAATTGCATCTGCCTGCAGAGTGAGTACTTTTAATAAATAATATTATTTTCCTTTCTGTATCAATCGCTTGTTTCACGTCTGGAGCTTTCTCAAAGGGAATGTTATAGGCACCCAAAATCTTCACCCATGGCTGGAGTGCCAACATGGTGATGGGGTTTTAAAACATGGAGCCAGCTTTATTAAAGTCTCTGTTTTTCATCGTGCCTGAAACTCATCCCTGAAACCTTCAGACTGCTTGCTTTTCTCAATCTACTTCCAAGCTGACAGATGAGGTGAAACTCATCAAACTACCTTTGATGTCAATGTTGCTTGATGTCCACCTGACCCAGTCAACAAGTAGGGGGGAAAGAAATAAGCCTTTGTAAAGAGTGAGTCTTTTGACAATGTTAGAGTGAGGTGTAAAGTGTCCAGTTCTGGAGTCCTCAACATGGAAAGGACATGTTAGAGTGAGCCAGAGGAGGGCTACAAAGATGATCAGAGGACTGGAGCACCTCTCCTGAGGCTGCAAGAGTTGGAGTTGTTCAGCGTGGAGACGAGAAGGCTCCAGGGATACCTCATAGACACCTTCCAGTACCTGAAGGGGCTACAGTAAAGCTGGGGAGGGACTTTCTACAAGGGCATGGAGTGACAGGACAAGAGGTAATGGCTTTAAACCTGAAGAGGGGAGATTTAGGTGAAATACTAAAAAGAAATTATTCACTATGAGGGTGGCGAGACACTGGCCCAGGTTGCCCAGAGAAGCTGTGGATTCCCCATCCCTGGAAGTGTTCAAGGCCAGGTTGGATGGGGCTTGGAGAAACCTGGTCTAGTTAGAGGTGTCCCTGCCCATGGCAGGAGGGGGATGGAACTAGATGATCTTTAGGGTTCCTTCCAATTCAAACCATCCTGTAATTCTCTGATTCTATACCAAACCTGGAGATGTGACTGCAACTGAGATGAAGGCTCAACTATCTTGGGCAGACCACCATGCTGCTGTGGGTACTGTAACCTTGAATCAAACTAGTGCCTCAGTGTGATGTTGCAGTCATGTATATCAAGCCAGAGTATTCTAAAATAGATCAGGCATCTCACATTACATGGTATGTCAATACTCTAGTGTTTATAAGACTATCTAAAGAGGACTAGGCCAAAGGAATGACAGCCTGGGAATCAGGATAATTCTTAACTGACAAATCTCTTACATTGTGGAATGATTTTTCATGGCAGCTCTATTGCTTGGGATATTTAAACCTAGATCTGGAAACAGTAAAAATCAGTAATAGGATATGAGCACTTAAAAGGCATCCTCCATCTCTACTTCCATTGAAGCCATGAATGGAAAAATGGTGATGGATTTACCATCCTGACTAATTCTGAAGTAATTCCTGGCTGATGACACTGGACCTGATCTGAAAGTCTCTGCCCAGATACCACCATCCTTACTCCATTACAGAACACTGGCTTATGACTGTTACCAGCTGGTAGGTGAGCCACATTTCTCAAGCAATGTGATTGAAGGTGCTGAAGTCAAAAGGGCGTAATTCTTCTACCAGGATGTACCAAGGGATGCTTCAGATTATTCTGTGCATATCTATGTTGGCCCTGCTACTACGACATTCAAGGGCGCTTCAGCATTAAGAGGTTTTTTTAGGCAAACAGCAGGATAATAGACAGGTCTTATTAAGTGCTTCTAAAATCTCTACAGACAAATTTAATTCCTTAGTTCACAGAGCGTCAGGGATTATCTTGGTGGTTATTGTGTCTTTGAAGCTCAGAACAGGCTGGATACCAAAAGCAAAAGGCAAGTACCAACTGGAAGTAGATGGAATTAGGGTTGCTTAGTTGTGTGGAGATGTGAAGTGGGGCTGGGTTCAGACAAGGACCTTCTTGCTGTCAGGTTGGGATTTTCTTGTTTACACTGTTCTGCTTTGCCTCTTTCTGATCCAGCAAATCCATGGTAGCTAAGTCACATGTCTGCCTGCTTATAATAATTAGCAAAAATAAAGACTTGAGAGAGCTCAGCAGTAACCAAGGGTACCAATATCCCTCGACCAGTCCTAGAACTGTTGTATCTGGTAAATATGCAGCTGGAGCAATACATTAGGGACCCATCTTTGGATAAGTAATTTTTATATCTCACAGTACTAAGTTACAGTCTGCAGATCATGGCAAGTCCAGTGGGTCTATAAAACCATAGATCTTCCTAAAACACACGAAAGCCTTTGAAGAAAGAAGAAGCAAGTAGGCTAAATATGGGTTGACTTCCTGATTTGTCTCCCTCCTTTTTATCAAGGCCCACACCCTGTCTCATGCCCTTTGTGCTCTTTATACATCAAATGGCTGAACACCTCCTGGGAGTAAATCTGTCATTATAGCCTTACTTAGTGCTCAGACCAACTTTCCTGTTGGATGCAGCTTGTGGGATCCTAACTTTGCAGACCTAAGATGACTTGTGTAATTTGTGTTCATATGAACAGAAGCTTGTGAATTTTGAAATGTTACAATCAAATAATCCCATCTGTACTTGGGAGTCTGTAGCAGGCAGACTTAGAGTTGCCTTTTTGCAGCAATTATGGAGCTTCCTTGGTAGGAGGCATTTCAGCTGAGCCCTTGAATGTCATAGTAGCAGGGCCAAGATAGATATGCACAGAACAACCTCAGTCCTCTCAGCTTTCTCTTTCCTTGCAAGGTGGGATTTGGGAACCCAATAGCAAACTCTGCATTTTGCATTTTAATGATCTCTAGGAACACTCACCACTTAGTGACAGCATTTCGTACCTTCTTTAAAACTCCAGTCTCCTACACTTCAAAATCCCTGTGAGCATCTGAGGTGACAGGAAAGTATTTTCATCTGTAACCTTTCCCTGACTTTCGGAGATTTCAGTTTTTTCATTAAGTACAGTGAAGACACAAAGAAGATTGCTCTGATCTTCTAAATAAAGCTCTTCCCATCCTCTTGATAATGAGCTACACTGTTGCCTTGCTTTTATCCTCACAACATTTTTGACCATAGGTGGGATACAATGAAGCCTTCATCAACACAAACCATTAAAATAAATTTTCTCTGCTGCTTATTTGTAATTATTTGTACTACATTTTGAAACTATAGCCCAAGTTTGTTTTTTTACAAACTGCATTTCCAAGGGTCTGGGTTTGAGGTCTGAATACAGGATAACAAGGATTTTCTCCTCTTCCTGTCACTGGTTGCTTAGTATTTCTGAAAAATCAGATCTATTGCTAAAATGTGCTGCCAGACAGAATTTGATATCTATTGTTAAAGTTCATTAGACTGAAGCAAAAAAAAAATCACCGTCTGGTTTGGTGTAAACCTCTTTTTCTCCTGAGTGCCTTTGGCTACAAATTCTGCATATTCTAATTTTAAAGTATCATTCATTTTCTATTTGGTGATAAATGCTTTCCTGTGTAAGAGTCTTTTGATTGCTGTGCTAATTAAAGTGGATAGTTGCCTTTTATGTTAGGTGACTAGGCTTCTGGGTAACTGCAGTTTGCAGGGAACAGTCAAGGTTATGTGGCAGCGTTTATTACCTTCACTCTCATCAACAATGGGTACATGTTCTGGAGCTCCAAATTTTCAGCAAGGAAATGAATTAAGAAAATGAGGAATTTGTCATTTTGAATGCTTTTCAGGCCCCCTTTCCTAGGAATGGCTTTTTATCCACTTGGTTTCCCACATTCATTACACTGTGAGAAAGTTTTGAGAACTTAAAGGGCGCAGAGACAGAAGCAGGAATGGAACTTCCATGTTGTCCCCTTTTTTTACCTTCTGAGACTATTTTGGTCAGCATAAATATCTGTGATAGTTGCCCATGAATGTGTGCTAGGAGATTCATTTTTTTGGTAATGTTATTTTAATTGCCAAATGACACTGTCTCTTCACTTCTGCAAAAATGCCTGTCTCTTGACCTGAACTGCTCTGACAAGCACAGGAAACTTGATCTGAAATACTGGTAAAAAACACAGGAGAATGCTTTGATCAGAACAGAAAGTGGATAACCATGGTCAATTAGGCCAATCTATTCAGAGGAAAGCTTCTGCTGGTGGAGATCCGGCTACCACACAGAGGGCTGTTGTTTTTTCCAGGCTGGATTCTTCTGTGATGGATATCAGCAACAAGCTACCAAAGAAGGTTCTCAAAATATCTCAAGTGCCTGATAAAGGGCACTACCATAGACAAGCTACTCTAGAAGCAAAACTCTTTCCAGGGAAGTGGACTTAAAGCAGGCATAACAAAAGATCAAGGGGAAAATGTGGAAGTTTTGGAACCTCTCTAGGACATTATTCACATATTCAGGATGTTCTTGCCTGTAGGTGTGTGTTCCTGCAGGTCTGTAACTATCATGGTGTGCCTGTCTCAAGTGTGCACATGGTTTAGGAGTGCTGTTAAAACATGACAGTAAGATGGTTAGCTGTTTTCACACTGTCAAGGTGACCAGGAGCCCTGCTGATGGCACACAAGTGTGGGGTTTTTTGTGAGATGGAAGGTTCCTGCTCTTTCTAAAGTCTACAGAAGCTGATCTTCAAAGCTCACATGGAGTGGGAAGGGTTACAAGCCTAAAAGGCTACCTTCAGATCTAGTGTCTAAAGGGGTCTTAGACTCAACTAGATCAAAACTTATGGACTAAAGGGTTGTCATCATGATGATAGTTCTCAGGGAAGCTCTACCAACTATCTTACTTCAAGTAAAATTTGGAGATATCTGGAGACCTAGTCAGACTGTTCTTCTCTGAATGGTCAATATCCCTTTCAGACCCCAGTTTCACCTGTCCTGAGTAGCAGCAGAAATTGTGAGCCTTGCAGGCCAAATCAGTGAGGAAAAGCAACCATGGCTGCAGCACCTGTGTATAGGATAATTTGGTTTAGCCAGACTTGTGAAGCAGCAGGAACCATAAAGGGACCACCTTATAACATCACCATTTTCAGACTCCACAGGAATAGGAGAAACCCAAACCAAAGCTCTTTAGGCTTGAATGCTTTGATGCTCACAACACTCTACGTAACCTGAGCTGGGAGGACTTAAATCAACCTCTCAAAAAACAGACCTTTGAGATTATGAAGAGCTTGGCAGGCAACGTGGGCTGATACCCCCCGTAACCACGTCCACTGGGTATCATGGGAAGGGAAAAAATATTTTTAAAAATCCCAAAAAGAAAGGAAAACAAAATTTGCCCTGTTACTGGAGACGCAGCTCTCTGCCTGCCCTGATTAAGGTGCTGGGGTGCAAACTGAGATCAGTCCTACTCCACATGCCACCTCCCCCTTTGTACCCATAGCAGCAGACTGCATGACAAGCTGCAGTAGCTATATAGCTACACTGTGCACACTGCTTTGACTCATCTATAGTTACCAGGATTTTCCTTTTATAACCCAGACAGTACATATTGTCTATACGATCTCCCCAGAACCGTCTCTCCTCTTGTCTCTGTGGCAGAGCCACTGGGTGAATCACCAGCAAGATGAAAGAAGCTGTTCTAGTTCTCGTTCTTCATTTCCACAGATGTTTCCCTTCCTTATAAAAAGTAGCAGAAATGAAGAGTCCAGACCTCAGGAAGCCACACCACACAGCTTTCCGGGTCTCATTTACACATTTCCCATTTGCAGGAGCTGGTGACCTGCAAAAAAACCTACCACCTCCACCTGCAGAGACCTGTCTGGAAAGCAGCCCGCACTCAAACAGGGGCAATCATGGCTTTTGTAATCCATGTTTGCATTTGCATCTGCCATGGCCGGAGAGCATTGCCACATCTTCAAAGGTGGGGCACTCTCAGGCAGGTGCCTTTGAAACTCCCCTCCTTTGGGGGCTGGGTCCCAGGATTTTGCCGTCGCGTTATCTCTACCCAGTAGCTACTTTGCCTTTGCTGAGCAGTGACTCTCACTTTTGTTACCTTATTCTGAAACATCCCTTAAAATGTGGAGGGAAACCAGGAGGAAAAAAGGCACCGTGACAGACGGGTGAGTCTAACACTGCCACTCTGGCTTCTAATGACCATAAAGAGTTGTCATTCACTCCTAGACAGCCTTACAAAGTGCAGCAAATGTTGTTCACCTTCCAGGTATCCTCTTGTGGACATGATGCTGACTGCCCTGGGGAGGCTAATTGGCTATTTAGAAGTGCCACTTTAGGGTAATACGGTGCTAACAGGTAGCCAGCAGGTCCCGAAAAATAAATATTCAGACAAATAATTCTAGAAAGAAGAATCTCTCTGGATGTTATGGAGTCACTTTGAATCCTCCTAATTACGCATTTTCAGCCTGGTTGCATTGGTTCACTGCAACTATAATTCCAGAGCACCCGTAGAGCTGATGTGGATCTGGGGAGTTGTTTAACAGATGGTTTCCTTTGGAAGCTGGATAAGAAGAGCTGCCTGTTAGATGTAGGACAAGCAGCTGTGTGAGGATTTTTTAAGTGTTCAGGTAGCCTTCCAGCTCAGCACATCTCTGGATTTAGTTGCTAACCTGGACTGAGTGAAGGTAATGTTTAATATGGAATGGTATAGGTCTAGGAACAGTTCAACTTGTGTTCAGGTGGAAGATGTCTGATTTTAGGAAGAGTGTAGGTTGCAGTAACAGTGCATGGAGGGCTTCTTTAAGTCTGAGGCAGTAATGTTAGGCATAGAATAAGAGACTTGGGTCCAAACTCTGCCCCTTGGATGTAGAGGCAATTTCAAACTCTAAGGTCAGAGATATTCTCTAAGTCCTCAGTCAGGGTTAGAAGAAAATTCTTCTCTGTGATTCCCTAATCTTATAATGGGATGATTAATGTAAAGCTTAGAACAAACACTGTATAATTCCCTGTTTCTTTCTGGTATAGCATGTATCTGCATCCTGGGGTGTTTATTCTGAATTATTTAGGTCACTGAGGGAGAGCAATTGCAATCCTCTGCAGCTCTGCTAGAGCCAGAAGAGTTGGACTTGCACAAACCAGGTTCAAGATTTCTTAGTCGTGTAATGATGGAGAGGATGTTGGTCCCCACAGGAGCTGTGACGTTCATCACTGAGATTTTCAACAGAGGCTTCTTTCAAAAGAAGACTTTTAGTTGTTCCTGCTGTGTGAAGCCCTGGAGTCAAATTTACCTTCATACAGCTGTGTCCTTATCTCTTACAGTTCTTGTAACCACACCTCATTGGCAATGAAAGCCTTGTGCCATGGTCGTTTTTTGCCTTCTCTGTGAGAAGATAAGCTCAGAGCAAGGCCCACAACTGTGTGTGTGTGTGTGTGTGTGTGTGTGATTAAGGGGGAAGGAGTTCTCATTGGCTTTGATGGATGTTGCTTTGTGTTTGATATCATGCAGCCCAAGAGAGAAAAAGCTAGTTCTGGAAGAAATAATTGTTGCTGTTCATATCTCATTAGTCACTCCCCATTATGGCATGAATAAACAAGTGACTTGCCCCTCCTTGATGTGGAGACCTTTACTATAGGATGTTTAATGTCACCCTAGTCCAAGATCAGACAGACCCCTTAAATCCATTGCTAGCACAAGGACAGTATCATGATGAGCAGGTAAGTTTTGCTGTACTTGGAGTGTAATTGTAAAGAAATTCAAATCAATATAAGCCTAATCTAAGTTAAACTGAGCTTTAGGGATTAATCAAATCTTAATTACAGACCAAACCTCACAGCCACAGTTATTTCTAAATTCACTGCTTAAGCATTCATGTGGGTGCTAGAAACTAAATTTCACCTTTTTGCATTATTGTTATTAAACATTACACATTCATAACCTTTTTGGTTGTAAATTATTAATGTGTGTAGTTATACTTTTAATTAAGACAAACTCTTAGGGACAGATTTTACTACTGTTATTTATCTTTTGCCTTTTCCCATCAGGACCTCCCTTAACTTCAATGGGATGGTTCATGTGATAAAACATTATAAATTTGCATTTATTTTTGGAAGGGTGAATGGTGTGTTAGACCATATATTCAACAAGGGAACACTCAGGTCCCAAGCAACTTGAACTCTAAAATCAACAGGCAAGAGGGCACAAACTGAAAGAGAAGAAAGAACGATACAGAAAAACGATGGACAAGCAAGGTGGTAAAATTTATAGCTACCATCACTTCTGTGTCCAGAATAGGTGATAAAGAATTTCTGAAGGTCATAGCTGAATTAGGTGAGTGGACAGCGTGAAGGTACATGATAAGTTAGTATTAGCAGCAGTATTTTTTGTGGGCTTAGCTGTGGATCAAGGTCTTACTTTGTTAGGCATCGTATAAACCCAGATCAAGGTAAGGGCCCTTTCCCTGTTATCCTTCAGTTAAACCATTTGCTGGTGCATGTGAAATAATCTATATAAAAAGAGTGGAAAGGAATCTGAGTACACTTTCTCATTGCAGATGCAGTTGTAAGGCTGCTGCACTGACAGATGGCAGAGGAACTCCAGGTAATTTAAAGGGACTTCAAAATATTTACAAAAATCTTCTATTAATTAAAAAAAATATTAATTAAAGCCAAACAAACTGAGTTGTGTTGATTTACACTGGCTCAACACAAGCCCTCTGTGGGGGCTACTGACTGTGTATCTCTGCAGCCACTAATTACAGGTGCCTCTTCCACCCTGGAGGACCTGAGCTGCTGTCAGCAGTGCAAGGCAGTGAGCAGCTCCCTGCTTGGAGTATTGCACAAGGAAAGGTGAGCTACAAAGGGGAATACACTTGCAAAAATCTTGAGAGACAAGGAAGCACTTTAGTAACACCACTGACTAGCAGAAAATATCTCTGAATCATTATTGCGTCCTTCTCACTTAAGTGCTCAGCTCAGGGTACAGCTCCTGTCAAACAGGCAAGCAAAAGGTTAGGATGCATAAGAAATGGGATGGAGTAAATTTCAGCATGGTATAAAACCAAGGCTTCTCTCTCATCTGGAATGCTATATGTCACTGCCAAGGGAATTAAAGGATGTTCAGATAAGGATGACAAGAATAATTTGAGACCTGGGGGAAAAAAAATCTTATATGGAGAGAGATTGAAAAGATAAGTGGTGTTTATGGTGGAAGGGAGCTAAATAAGAAGGGCTGTGATGAAAGCTTGTGCTGTCAGGGCTGTGGCAAGGGAATGAGGGGGAATGTTGAAAAGGAACCCAGGAGGTGTGAGCGTGCCCAAGCCTATGGGCAGAGCTGCTGCTGAGCCTGCTCAGGGGGACATCAGGCAGGGTGGTAAGAGAGCCTCAGGCATGGGGAAGAAATCCTGCTAGGACTGAGGACATGACTTGGGCTTCAAGGAGAAGGGACATACACTGGTGGCAAAATCTTCCCGCCTTAATTTTATGCACTGCCAGAAACAGTGAAAAGGAGGCTGGCTCCACAGTGGTTTTTTAATGACTCCCAACACAAGGCATAAAATAGAAGAGTAGAAGGCAAGATCAGTCAGAATTGCTGCTGTGGAAAACACAATAGGTTTGTGGAGCTCAGTTCCACTGGACGTTGTGGTGACTGAGGATGTGAAGAGATTCCGAGGGCCTGACTACTCTTATGAGGAATTAAAACCCAGTATTGCCATAGTGAATGTGAAGAGACTGTTTGGAGCAAACAGACATTCTCCAGATCCAGGGGTTACACTGTCTCCTTGCTATAAAATCATGGAATCATTTGTGTTGCAAAAGATCTTTGAGATCATCAGGTCCAACCATTAAACCGGCACTGCCAAGTCCACCACTAATACATGCCCCTAAACACCACATCTACCTGTCTTTTAAATACCTCCAGGGATGAGATGGGATGGAAGTGAGAGGAGGCTTTCATGCAGAATGTAATCTCCAGAAGGTTTCCTAGCACACAGTTTGAAAGAAGGTCCAGGGCAGGATGGAGGCAGCAAGTTGGTTTCACTGCTGCCAGCTGCCTGTTCCTGAGATAGTCTGTGTGAGAAGGGTTGTCCTCCAAGAAGATCAGCTCTCATGCAATTATAGTTTTCCCCATGGCTTGGGGAAAGCAGGGTGACTTGGCATCACAGCTCTGAATGAAGGAGAGAAGCCGTGGGCTGTGCCCACAGCTTCACCTCTTGTTCCTTAAGTGCTCTTTTCCACAGCATGGTTTCCTCAAGTGTAAAATGGCGTCAGTGGCACTGACTACACTTGAAAGTTTGATGATCTGCTCCTAAAAACTACCTCCCAAGTGCTAATAACCTATATTTTTTTGTCACATAATGTGTGCTTAGCTCCACAGGAGGAATTTGCTCCCAGCAAGAAGATCCAGCTGCCTTCAGTGTCACCATCCTTACTCCAGACGGGAGTTTAGCACTTCCTCACCTCATTCAGGAAATCATTCCAGCAAGAGGCTAAATTAAATTTACCCAAAAGCATTTGATTTAGCTTCACTAAGACAGTTATCCTATGTTAGATAAATATCCACTGGGTTCTAAGAGCATATTTGTTTGAAGATTGACTACAAGGCAGAGTGTTTTATTCAGTGAGACAACTGGATTAATGAGGTGAAAACTGAAGCACCTATCCTATTTTACTAAAACTGATGACCTAGTTTTGATACTTTGGTATTTCAATTTTTTCTAAACCACTTCACCTTGGTCTTCCCCTTCTTCTCCTGCCTAGGCAAAGATGCTGACCTCAGTCTGTTCAGCTTCAGAATGGGGAACTGCTTAGCTAAAAAAAAGGTCAAGGGGGTCAATGGTATAAAACAAGTCTTTGGGATACAATCTGGGGTCTTCCTCACTCTTCCTCCTTCTTGCCCTGCTCCCAGAACTCCATCCACCTCCATCTTTCTACATTATAGGTTCTCTGCAGTCCTCAGTTTCTTCTGCCTTTGTCTCCTGAAATTTCAGTCTTTCTTTTTCAGGAGGTTTGTATTCATTTGTCCAATAATGTTGCTCCAAAGCAAATTGTTTCCATTAGCCAGAGGAAGGAATGGATTCATGGCTGTGCTGGCCATGCTTCAGTTGCCTGAAGATAAGTGCCTGGTGGCATCTGACATGGTCTAGCATCTCCCACTTGCTGCTGCAGAGGAGCACAAGTAGATTTTATATCATACTTACCTGCTCCAGATGTCCTGGATATCCCTACATCCATTTACAACTACCTGTTTTTGACAACTGAGTTGCGTATTTTTGTGCCTAATTTGTTGTCTCTTCCTTTACTTTGGGATATGAGAAAAATTAATGGGGATGTGTCATGGTTTTGGGCCCAACATGACAGCAAAGGAACAGCCCCGTGACTACTCACTCAGCTCCCCCCACACACGCACTCTGGGGTGAGGAGGACAAAATTCCTGGGTTGAGACAAAGGACTCAACTTGGGGAAAAAACAATAATTTAATCTCACACTAATCAAACACACACAGGACACACAGACACAGAGCAGGGCTTGCATATGTTACCCCACCCCTCCCTTCTTCCTGAGCCCTAATCACCTTGTTCCCTGTTTCTCTCCCTCCTTCCCCCCAGCAGCACAGGGGGATGGGGATGGGGTTTAGAGTCAGGTCACAGGCTGGTGGTTCCTGCTGCTCCTTCCTCCTCAGGAAGAAGGATTCCTTACAGTCCAACCCTGCCTTCCCATGGGGTCTGTCCCATGGCAGATAGTCCTCCACAAACCTCTCCTTCATGAGTCCTTCTCACCAGGTCCAGAGCTGCTCCAGCCTGGGCTTCCCACAGAGTCACAGGTGCTTCAGGAGCACCCAACTCCCCTGGCCCCAGGGTCTTCCAAAGCTGCCCAATCCGAGTCCACAGGCAGCAAATCCACTGGCCACAAAATCCAAGTCCAGTGGCCAAGTTCACCCCTCCTGGTGCCTTCAGGGAATGTTCCACCACGCTCCTTCATGAGTGCAGGGGGACAGCTGCCATCTCGCCAGGGAAACTTCTGCTTGGGCACCTTTTTCCCTTTCTTCCTCACCAACCACCAGCACCGCTCTCCTTCCCCAGCACTACTCTTCTCCCCTCTTCTAGCTCTGCTCAGGTGTTATAGCTGTTCTTTCTTATGTCAATAGCTGAGGTGCATCTATTGTCCCTCTAATGGATCTTTGGCTGGTTTTGGGGCAGAACGAGCTTCTCATCTTCTTACCAGAGCCACTCCTGTGGCTCTTCCCCCACTACCAAAAAACCCACCAAACCAAACCAGAACAGGATGTGACAGTATTAGGGCTGTAAAATTAAACTTTCAAAGCAGAGGAGCTAAGTGTCAGCTCCAGTTGATTTCCAGCATATTCTCTGAGTTTGTTCAAAAATACCAGATATGTTCCTTCCAAGGCCACAGGTAGCAGCACCACACAGAGCACCAACAGCACAGCATCCCAAACTGGCCACAATAGTCTTGCCTGAGCCAGTTTTGAAGAGCTGCTTTAACCACAAGTCAAAGCAAAAAAAAAAAAAAGAAAATAATCACCTCTCCAGTGATAAGGAAATAAAAATCTTTACTCTTCCTCTAATCAGGGAAATGTGGGGGAAAAGACAATTGATATTCTAGAGCAAGGACATGCAGAAGACTAGTCCTTATGAATATTAGAAAAATGGATCTAATTCCATATTTCATTCTAGTTTGAGTGGAGCTTGGGTCAGGGGGCCTCCTGCCTTCCCCATCAACTTAAACAGTCTCATGTTTTTTTTATGTGATGACACATGGGAAATGATGAGCTGGTTGGAGAAAACAAGAATAAGCAGTAAACTAGAAGAAGGGCAAGGAACTAGCATGAGGAAAAATGACCATCCTTTGTGCTGAGCAGTGAACTCTTCCATGGGACAAAAGATACAGATGGAGCTTGACACCATAGGTAGAAGAGAGGGAAAAGAAAATGTGCTGGTGACATAGAGTTGAGAGGTATTGTCAGATACTTTTCAGGATGGCCTGGATGACCTCACAGACTAGACCAGCATAAACAGGAGGAAACTCTAAAATCCTGAATGCATGACCTTGCACTTTGCACGAATTCCTGCCACACTCAGGTGTTCTGTGGATCCACTGAGTTGCAGAGCAGAAAGACCCAGATGTACTGGGTAATCATGAGATATCTGAGCTACCAACAGCATGTCATGTCAGACCAATGCAATGCTGAGACACGTTTCTAGCTAAGTTGCAGCTGTATTGCTGAGGTCTCTTCTGGAACAGCATGTACAGTTTCCATCACTGGTGTACAACACTGATGAATTCAGAACAAGAACCACCAATCAGGGAAAGGAACCAACTGCTTTGCAAGAGGAGATTACAGATTTGACTCCTTAAGCCTAGGAAAGACAAATGTATAAAATAGCTTCTTAAAAACTTATCAGGGAGGTAAATGCCAAGAGGAGGAAAGACCTGTTAGCCTGAAGGACATCATTGGCACCAGAATAAACAGGAATGAAATGGCTATAAATTTAAGCTAGTAAGTAGGAAGAAGTGTGCAAGTGACAGGAGAAGTGAGTCTGCAGCAACCTCTTCTCTGAAACATGGAGAGGAAAAGCCTGGTTAGGAATAAGTGGGAGCATGATTGTTTCTAAAAGGGGAAATATGGAATCTGCAACTGGTAAAAGAAACAACCAACAGAGGCACTTTTTTTTTTCTTTTTTTATTTTCAAGTCTACACCCCACAATAATATTGCATGGATGTGAAAGTGGAAGATTCCAGCTGCAGGATGCCTTCTAGGCTATCCTCCATCATCTAAAAGAAAGTCCTCATTGACAGATAGTGCTGCTGTTGCTCAATTGTTCTTCATATGCTGAACCCGAGAGCTCCATTTCTGCAGGCATTCTGCAAGTGCACAGGGGCAAAAAGCTTACAAACAAAGATAGGACTTGTTTTATGGTGTCTCAGGATACTTACCAAGCCATTGAAATAAATTCACAATATGCTTTTAGTGTTTGACTGATATATTAAATTGGATCATGGACTTGTGTCATAGGAAATGATGCTTGCGCTTTAGTTCCATTAGCCCACTTTAAACATTGGTATTAAAAGTGGATACTTACTTAAATACCAAACTGTGCCTGGGTTCTAATCTGTTTCTCTGATATCATAGATCATTTGCAAACCACAAAGCCCCTTTGATCTTGCAGAATGCTCAACTGAACTTAAAAGGAAATTAAATGCAGAGCTCAATTTTTCATTAAATTGTCACCCACTGTTTTAGAGTTATGACTCTTCAGATCTGTTTCTTCTAACAGGTGGACAAACAAAATGTTAATACCACGGTATCTGTGGAGTTATAAAATCTGCACTGAGCAAGATATTTTCTAATTATTACTGCTTCCTTATTAGCAAGACTAAACTCTCATTTTTCCAAAAAGTCTCAGGACACTCTAAAACACGACTGAAAAATCAGGGCTTTAAAGAACTGGGGACAATTCTGTAGCCTCAAATGGTTTAAGGCAATAAGAGCTAAACAGACTTTATAAAATTGGAACTGCAAAAATCAAGGCTTATGTGCCATTAAAGAAGGCCTTGATGGGTGCTTTGCTTTTATAAAATCAGGTATGCTCCTTAGAGATGCAAACTTTGATTCTGAACCTAAAACTGCAGCATTAAATCTTGCAGGTGCTTTTTCCAGGGACATCAATGGGTGCAGAACCCACCTCCATGAGAAACTCCCAACTTGCTGTTTCTCAGTGGGCAGAATCTTAGCAATTGTTTTGCACCCTAAAACTGTATCTCCAGCTCCCTCAAACACAGGCTGTGCAATACCTCTAAGAGGCAGAGTTCAGAAGCCAAAGGTGTGTGTTGCATGACTCTCTTGCTACCTTATTCTCAGAGAAAAGATCTATTACAGCTCCAGACAGACAGCCTTTGGTGTCTTTAATCCAAACTGTTGCAGCTCACCATTTTAGGCTTGAAAGCCTTCAGGTTTGGCAATGATTGTGGTCGTGATAGACTTATCAAGGTACTTATTAAAGTCACAGACTGGCTGGAGGGAAAGAAAGAGGTTAGGAAGCTGCCTGTTGAATGCATCCATTAGTAAAATCTATTCTTTAGGATCAGAGTTAGGGTTGAGTTGTGCTACGAGCTAAGTAGAATTAAAAACTGACTTGGGTCTGTGAGTTACCTGTGCTCCAAACTCCAATTTATTCATACCAGAAAGCTGGTGGTGAAGTGGAATGACTGTGGTGAGCAAGACTGTCCTGTGTTTGTAGAGATGCATCTGAACTGGGAACATTTCTCTGCTACTCCTTTCTTTGTTTTGTAGCTGGACTTTGTCTACAACTGGCACTTTAATTTATTTCTTTTTTTTTTTTTTTTACTTTTTAATTACAGCAATTTTGTAGTTGGAGGAATTTTGGGTGGGTTCTGTCAGGTCCAACAAGTCCTGTTCTTGGCAATCTGGTTGGTTTTTTTGGCAGGGTTATGTATCTCACTCTGGTTTCAGAAACCTTTCTCTTCTGAGAAGCTGGCTGAGCTTTTGTTTGTTCACACAGTCATCCCTCTCTCCCAGGAAATGTGTTTGGATCTAACAACTTCTTCCATGACCAGCCTGGGCTGTCAGGAACAGTGTGCTGACTGCATTTACTGCTTCTATACCAGAGCCTTAATGCTCTGATAAGTTGAGAAAAGAAGATGTTTTTGAACTGTGGAGGGAAGGAAATGGTGAGGGTTCCTGGGACTAGGTAGGGAGGCAGATAAGCCTTTTGATACTGGGTTTCAATGAGCCAGTGGAAACACAGCTATTATTTCCCAAAAGAGGAGTTTGGAAATATCGGGCAGATGCTTTTATTATAGTAATATTGTTAACACTAGTACAATAAAAATTAAAGGGGGCCGTTTCCTCTGAGCCAGAGAAAGAGAGCAGACACTCCCTGAGTGTTCTCCTGCCACAAACACTGATGGAAGGAGCAGTACTTTAAGATGCTTTGAAAAGCAATGGATTAAGACAAAAATGTATGAATTTCCATGTCCAAGACCTGTTGCACAGCAACGTGTTGCAAAGCACTGTTAGTGAGTTTTACAAAAGGTTGCAACTGGGGTCTGACAGCCCAGGTTTGTTTTATCTGAGCCCTGCAGAAACTAAGGGTTTTCACTGTAGCCTCACGGGAAAAAAAGCCCAGAGTTGCTGTTTCCGGGTATATATCTTCAAGACTGTAGCTGTACTGAAAATAATTTCCAACCAAAGAGTTGTAAGTGGATCACCTCTGAGAAATGTCCTCTCCACACTCTGACACCTGAGTGTAAGCAATTCTACTGATATAGACTTGGTTGATCCTGAATGATTTATCTGCCTGATTGATTAGAGAATCTTTCCTTAATTAGTAAATCAGTACATAAAGGAGTAGCTCCAAACTCCTTTCAGGATTGCTGTGGTTTGGGTCAGGCTCCCATTGGCATTCTTCTCCAGTAGCAATAAAGATGTGGCAAGTCTGGGAGTTTCTGTTGAGGTCTTGCTCATCGATCACCCATTGATCCTCACTGTGCCATGGACATGCATATGCACAAACAGAACATCCCTGGATATAAGACATGTATTGGAGGAGGCTAAAAAACCCAAACAGATGGGTGCAAACATAGCAGGGAATATATGAGGCAACATAGTTAAAACTAGCTTGAAAATACATTGGACCTCCTGACTGCTACCACATCCCCACTGTGGTGTTTTAGATATTGTGTGCAAAAAACAGAGAGGAGAAGCTTTAAAATGGCACTTCAGTCAAAGAACTTTTTAAAAATTCTTTACACTTAGTCTTCGTTAGTCTTGTAAGGTTAATTAGGTCTCCTGGGAAGTAAATGTTCTTCCAGGACAGCATTTTTCTAGGAGACAAGAGTACGGATTGGAGGGAAGATGATCATTCTTTGGGAACAGAAGGCTCAGAAATCCTCTTCAATAATTGGCAGGTCTGGCTTACTTGAAGATAATACTTGTCTATCTGGGTGGGAGAACCAAGATCCAGGAAATCCAATAGAGAGGGCTAAGTCCTCTGTGTAGTTATCATTTTTTAACTTCAGAAAATAATGTCTCTGTACAAACCAACCCTTAGCCTCTAGCAATTTGTTGTTGAGGGCTCCTTAGGAATCTGACAATAATTGGTAATAAGTTTGATATGTTTAATGCTTAGATCCAACTATCTAGCTACCAATAATTAGGCCTTAACCCACAGTGCTTGGCTTTTGAAGTGAGAGGAGACACAATACACAGGGATGCGGCAAGCTCCTCTGTGTGTTTCTGTCTAGGTGCTTCAAAACCTGTAATAACAGGAAAGGCTCCATCCAAGGAGATGACCATTGGATCATGGTGCTTAGAGTTTCTTGATCCATTTAAGCAGTACCAAGGAACAGCTTGCTGACAAGTAAAAAACTTTACCCCATCTTCCAGGCTCAGCAGAGCCAGGCTACCAGCATATCATATGACTACAACACATAACCTCCAGACAGAATACATTATTAGGATTTATTATGTTATAATCCTTTTTTGATTAAAAATTATAAATCAGCTCATGTTTGATGTTAACCCATAAATGCATAGCACATGTCAAGCAAAGCTTAGTACACACAGCCCCTGGCATACATGGAGGAGCCCACCCTGCTGCTTCCAGCCCTTTGCAGAAAATATTGGACCTGATCAAAGGAGTGTGGCCTGTGCTGTGTTGGGGACATGGCTTTTGAGAGGTTAACTCTCAGAGATGGAGCATGCTAAGCTGTTGCGTTTGATTTATTGTCCCTCCTCTCTTCTTATTTCTCCTTGAAACATAAAAGCTTGCAGTCCACAGACTCTTGACATTTCCTTTAAATGCTCTTGTCATTCAGAAATTGCCACAGACATCTCCCTTAACTTTGCACTTAGTGTTCCCAGCCTGTTTGGAGTTACTCGCAGAAGTTAAAAAGGAAATACAAATAGATTACAGGGCTCAATCCTGCAAGGTGGAGAGTCTTCTAGCTCTGAACCAATAAAGCACTTAACCATTTACTTTACTTCAAGGGTGGGAGTAGTCTGACAGAACTCTGTTACCACTAACTGAATTATAATCTTGAGAATGAAATTGTCAAGTTGTCTGCAAAACAAACAGCCACTCTAGCTACCGAGGGCAGGTGACACTGTGTGGGATTTGTAAAGGATCTTCTTGATTTATGAGCACAATTATGGCTTGCACTGGAACCTGCCACTTAAATGCTTTTCTGAAAATCTGCCTCCCTATCATTTGAGGGTAGGTCCCTGGGCTCCTCTCTTGCACAACAGGGCTGTTTTTCTGCTCATCCTGACTGTACCATGCAGGTTTCCCTCTTTCTAATAAATGCTAATGAAGGATGGAGAGTCTTTCAATATGCAAGACAGTTCAAGAGGTTTGCAACTTATTATTCCTGACCCAAACAGCTCCATGGGAAACTCAGGCTCTGGCATTTGTAACCACCCAGAGTTAAGAACAGAAGTTGAGGACTAAGAATAGAAGTTAAGAAAATCCTGGATTTTTGGGAAAGCACCTTTATTTACTTCAACACAGTGCAGGAATGCCAGGTGGTGCTTTCATCCAAACATGAGCCATTGAACTAAGAGCACCTTTTTTTAGCTCTATTAGCTACTTATATGAACAGGGATAGAGATAATCAGCCTGTAAATGGTTCTACATTCAGTATGAAAACAAGCATAATACTACCTTCAGTATTACCTTCTGAAAGACAACCAAACAAGCAAAGACACCTATCAGGAACTTCACTGATCTCTGATTGATAGGAGAGGTCCTGTTCTTCTGACCTGGGTGGTGCTACTGCTCACAGAGAGTACTTGGGCTTGGCTTCTTGCCTGATGTGAACATAATCATCCATCCAATGCTCATCTCCAGGAAATATTCCCCATGATCTAGTTTTTTTTCTAGGAAATACTCTTGATTTATCATTTTTGGTGGATTTTTTTTTTTGTGACTAATGCTTCCAAAAAATCTTTTTCTTTCAGCCCTGAGCACTAGAGAACCTGAATATTAGCCAACTATTCCAAGAACACATGGAACTCCTACTTCCTAGCTGAATCCTTACAGTTCACTGGGCAGGAATTACTTTTTTTTTCCTTTTTTTTTTTTTTTATCTCATATTAGCTGTAAATTGGAATAAAAATCTTAATTTTTTTCAAGTTGCTTGTGGCTGAATGTACCACCTGTTTCAATGAAAAGGTCATGCAAGAAAAGCATGACAGAGTGGTGGCAGATCAGGGTTTTAGACCTCTTCAGACAGTGGAAAGGAATGGACTCAAATTTTCAACTTCTTGGGTAAGTGCTTGAAGATGAGGTTACTAAGGAAAGTGTGGTCCCTTCTCTTTTCACTGTACCCTTTCAAATGTAGCTGCTGCTGGAGTCCAGAGAACACCTTACCTTCTGGCTAGCCCATCCCAGGCATTTTGGGCAAGTAGCAGTGCTTGTGGACAACAGTGTGGGTATGGGACCTGGATGGGCTTAGTGAATACAGGGACATCCCCTGGCATGGGGAACAGCAAAGCTTCAAAGAGTCTCCTCGGAAGATATTGCCAGGGAAATGGAGACACAACTTTGCAGGCACCCTAGTGGGGTGGCATTATGTTTTTTTCACAGCTCTCTCAGTTCACCTGAGGTGCCTTGTTTTCTGTGCAACTGCTGTTTCAAATGTTGCCCTTCGTGATTGGCAAGACGAGGCCTCAGGTGGCTTCAGGAAGCCACGCGGCAGCGAAGAGGCACAGCTTGCTCTCATATTCCTGGCTAAGATAGCAGGGACAAGTGACATGAAAGTAGCATTTTGCATGACGTATCTGGAAAAGCCAATTATGTGTAATTAATGTTGGTTAGCTGCTTTGAAGATGAAAAGCTTTTATATAAGTGTGATTAACATCTATTCTGTCAAAATGATTGTCTTTCTAATGTTTTAAGAAGCTTAATAACATGCTTCAGCTTCTCAGTGTTTATCTCTGAGATGTGATGACCTTATGTAAAGCATTCACTAGAAAACTACATAAGAAAGGCCTTCAGTGGGAGTTGATGTTGGCCACAAACCAAGAGTAAAGTCTGAGACACTGTGGGACAGAGATTATTCACCTGTCAACAGCTCAATTTCTTACAAAGGTTCCTAATCAGCAAACCAGTTGAGCGATGCTAAAGCATTGTCCGAATACAAGGTCTTAAATTGTGAATGTTCATTGAAGAATGGTTTCTGGAGCCTATGAAAAGGTGGTCTGTGCATGTTGGATACAGTTTTAGAAGGTGCATGGTAATATGCTCCAATATATTTTGCTTTCCACTGTAAATAAAATGGATCTCATTGTAAACCACTCACAGGAGATGAGAAACAATAAGGGTCGGGCACTGAACAATAGGTGTTCTGAGAAAATAGTGAGTTCATCCGTTGGCAGTTGTTGCTATTTTCTGAAAATGAGTGCAGATGTTTTAGCAGGCTGAAATTACTCAAGATTTTTATGGCAGAAAGAGGCCGAGGAGTAAATAAACTGGTGACAGGTATAATGAAAGGCATTCAGTTTATTTGCTTGTTCAGAGT
This sequence comes from Apus apus, assembly GCF_020740795.1. NCBI lineage: Eukaryota > Metazoa > Chordata > Aves > Apodiformes > Apodidae > Apus > Apus apus. Next base: position 6,289,339 of record NC_067283.1, on the reverse strand, counting down.
TATTTTATTCAAGGGAGCCCTGTTTTGCCTACCACAGGCAAATCCCTGAGACCATCTTGAAGAAATATCTCCCTGGAAAAAAGTATCATGCAAGATCATGGAGCAAGCCAGGGCTTCTGGATGACAATCAAATGGGTTACTTAATTTTTTGTAAGCAATTCCTAGAAAGCATTGAATCCCAGAACAGACATATATGAAGGCTCTGCTCTTTATTCAGTGGTGAGGAAACACAAGTGCTGTACCTCTGGTAGTGAGGAGGATGCCATTTGAATTGTTCCTGCTGATGTTGCCAAGAAAAGAGCCCAGATGTCACCCAACATCATGCTGCTATTAAATCACACAGGTAAAGGTCAAGGAGGTTTGCAGGGCTGTAGGAATGGACAGAGACCATGCTCCATCAGTTAGCTCCCCAGATGAGCTGATCACCTGGTGGGTTAGGATCAGTCACTGAAGGTTTTTCCCTGTATGGTGGAGGTTGCAAGAGAGCTCCGAGAGGTGGGTTGATGGGATCATCTTTTCTCAGGCAACCTACAGAACTCTTCCCTGCACTGTCTCCCTGGCAGTGGTTTGGGAGAGGGTGCTGGGATATGTATTAACATCAGTTGCAGTGGAGTTTGCTAACAAGTACTAGAGCAGTGTTACTCTGAGCTGTCATCCTTCAGTCCAGAATCACAGAATCCTCAGAGTTGGAAGGGACCTCTAGAGATTGAGTCCAACTCCCCTGCTAAAGCAGAATCCCCTAAAGCACATTACTCAGGACTGCATCTAGGTGGGTTTTGAATATCTCCAGAGAAGGGGGCTCCACAACCATATCCTGTCACTGGGAACTACTGAAAAAATCTGGACACCTCTCCTGAGGTTCAACACAGAAGTATCAGTGATGGGGAAGAAGGGCGTTCAGAACTCACCAGGTGCCACCTCTACCCAGCAGGAAGCTCTGTACTTCCCTTGTCAGTCTGCACATGGAAAACCAGGTGAGACAACCCGAGCTTTTCTTGGACCTACTAACACACACAGAAGATGGATGAGGTCCTCAGGACTTATCTCTGTCAGTTCACGTGTATAATACTTTGGCTGCTTTGCCTGTGCTGGGATTTTACCTCAGGTTAATTACTCTGTATTTGCTAATGCCATGTAGGAACATGCATTTTTTTTCCTGCTGGTGAACAGAAGCTGGATCCAGAGAAGCACTCACCTTCAGAGCAGCTCACGGGAGCATTGGCAGCTTCATCTTTCAAAAATGCAATTGGTAAAAATGTCAAAACCATTTCCACGAGGCTGTTGCCGCAGGTGGGGATTCACACGTTCTCCCACCAGGCAGTGTGTTTCTGGAAGGCAGGCATTGCTCAGGCTGGACCCCTCTCTGGCATTTCCCGTGCATCAGATTTTCGAGTCCACCACCTTTCATAACCACTAAATGCCCTGAAAAAGAGTTTTAGAGGAGAGAGCTGCAAGACAACCTACCTTTCCCTTGAAGGAAGGCATATGATAACTTCAGCTTTTGTTCTTGTGACCTGCCCTTGCAGGACTGAAAAGAGCTTTGAGCACACACCCAGGAGAGCAGGAAATCTTTCCTATGGATCACTTGTAAAAAGGCCCAGTTTGAAAAACACGCTGAAGAAAGAATGAAGCCTGACTGCAAAGGAGAGAGGGTTCTTTTTTTTTGTTTTGTTTTTTTTTGTTTTGCTTTTTTTCCCGTGAATAGGATTTCAAACTAGCAGCCAAAGTGAATCATTATACATCCTTGCCATATGCCACTTTCAATCAATAAGGCCTTATGCTCTGCTAACAATCATCCTAAACTATACCTATTAAGAAGAATGCACATTTTCATAGAAATATTCCATGCACGTCACCACACACAGACTGCAAACAGTCGAGAGCGATCGCAGCCAAAGGGAGATGGAGTTTCTGAAACAAGGGGCTAAGTGTGTGGACACACCCCACGCTGTAGAGGCTGCCACTCTTACACGTGTAGGCTGGTTTTTGCTTTTAATGGCACACGCTCCTACAGACTGATGAGGTTTTTTTCCTCTCTTGCAGGCAGACGCTTTCTTGATGACCCAGCCAGTTTCTATCCTGATGACCCAAGACCTTTGCAGAAGTGGCTGGTGCACGGAGGATAAAGTGCAGCAATAGCCACAGGGGGATGAGATGCAGCTTCAACAGGAGGCCTTCGGTTTGGAGGGAGAGGGATGACAGCAATCCTCGTGAACTAATCATCAGCACTAATCATACTGATGATTAGTTCATACCTGAACTAATCTCTCTGTGAAGACATGGAAACCCAGTATAAATGAGACGCAGGGTTTGAGGGATGCAGGGCAGGAGGTGTGGGATTTATTTTGTAGTGATTACAGGGCACCCATTTCCCACTCGCTGTTTCTTTTGTCTGTTTACATTGCAAACTCCTCCTGACGGGTGTCTCTCCTCCAAAAATACTGTGCTCGCCACAGAAGCTATTGACTGAAATGCCACAGTCTGAGCTGCTCAGAGCAGTCAAGTCTTACACTATGGGCACGAAGCACTTGGTAGATTCACCCAACTGCAGCAGAAATGTGCACTTGAGCTAGTCATCCGTGGCTCCCTTGCTAGTCAATGGAGAGCCAGTCAATACAGTCGATGGAGTCTACGGTGATTCATCTCTTCCTAAAGTGGATGGTTAAAACAGATCAGATGAATTGCATAATAAAAACACTTGCTTCTTCTTGCTGCCTGGGAAGCCTAGTGTGACAGCTCTTATCTAGAAGAGAACTCTGTAAGTATCAGAAATAAGGTGAGTCTTATCCCATCACTGCCCTCACGACCTTCCCTGTCCTGATGCTTACTGTGCACTGCAGGCATTTGCTGGTGCAGCTCACTCTGTGCCCTGTACTGCAGAGTTATGGATAGGTTGAGGGATGCCAGAGCAGCTCCACACTCAGGTAGCTAAATCTTATCACCTCTGACCAACAGCCCACAGACCCAGCCCCCTCCATGTGTCCCCAAGCCCCAACCCCCTCATCCCACTCTGGAGTCACAGCCGTGACTTCAAATACAGTATGTGAGCTGTGTGTTGGGATTGCATCAGCCCTGGGTGGCTGGTTGTGCAGGAACTCAGGCTAGACTATACAAAGTTCTTATATCTACAGATCCTGGATTAGTAGAGCATGTACAGTATGGCATGTCCAAATACAATGGTCTTCAGATTCTACCACATAAAACCCCTTCTATCTTTCTCTCAAAGGGTGACTTTAATCTTTGCTTATTTCTACATTTCATAACTAAAGGCTGTTTCTGCAGCCCTTAAGTAGATACTTGCACATGGTCTATGTGATACTTTTGATTACTAATCCTTGTCTGTTTTGCAAGGTTCAACATAAAAATTCTTTGCTTATCAAAGGGCATTACTGCTCGGATGTTTCTGTGCTGCAAAATAACCTCCAGTCAATCAAAGCCCTTCCAATAATCCCTGCCTATGCTTATTGCTATGCAACCTTGTTTTCTGTGGGTGAAGGTGGGAAAGGAGAACATGCTTAACTTTGAGCAAAGACATGTGCAACTCTGGTTTTCAGTAATACCACCAAAATATAGCTGAGGTGGTGCAGTGCCTCTTAGTTGGCTTTCTGTGCAAGCATATACCCGTAACAGCATAATTTGTTGCTAAGATTTCCCTGAGTTTCTTCCTCTCTGGAACAGAATGTATTAATTGAATCTTGAAGTTCTTATTCCTCAGACAATTCCTCTTGCCTTTGATGAAGATTTGTAATCCTGGAAGGGCTGTTCAAAATTTATATTACTAATTTTTCATATTTGAAGACATTAATGATGTACAAGTTATAGATTCAGTACAAGATAACTGGCCAAATTGCTGTAGCCTATTTTATATGTGAAGCAAATATAAGTAATCAAAGGATAACTTCTGGCTCAAAAATGCATTAATACTACTAATATCAGCTGAAGTAATTAAACTGCATGTGTTTGTTTGAACACTTAGTGTTGCTGTTGACCCTCTGGCATCCTCTTCCTTTTTTTTAACATCCACAGACGTGTTGACATCAGTGGGATCTTTAGGAATGAGGGCAGTAAAGCTGGACGGAAAAGAGTTTTCCCATCACAAAAATGCTCAAGATCATGAAATAAACACACCTGTATTCCAAACTGGGTTGAAAGCTGAAAATCACAGCCACAGAATTCAGACCTGGCAAGGACAAAACCACACATGGTCCCACCTAGTTTCATATCTGGAAATAAATGGTCAAATATCCCCTAAACTTTTTGGCTGCTGTTTCTGGACTTATCAGATGTGCTTGCTCCCGAAGCAGCCCCGCATCCCTGGGGATCCCAGGAAGGCACATGATGGGGGTGCAGGCACTTCCTTACAGTGGCTACACAGGAATGAGTTCAGAAGTTGACCTTAGCTGGGTCTGAACAACCAAGGTGGTGGATATTTCATATGGAAAGGTTCCCTTTATGTTACATTAAAGGGCTGTAGCTGCATCTGCCCATGGTGATTCATCCCCACGCTGTCCCCAGGCATGATGTATGTGTGCCCAGGTGGCCAAGAAGGCCAACAGCATGGTGGCTTGTATCAGGAATAGTGTAGCCAGCAGGAGAAGGGAGGTGATTGTGCCCCTGTACTTGGCACTGGTGAGGTCACACCTTGAGTACTGTGTTCAGTTCTGGGTGCCTCACTAGAAGAAAGACACTGAGTTGCTTGAGCAACAGAAGGGCTGGTGAATGGTTCAGAGAACAAGTCCTGTGAGGAGAGGCTGAGGGAATTGTGATTGTTTAGTCTGAAGAAAAGGAGGCTGAGGGGAGACCATAGTGCTCTCTACAACTACCTGAAAGGAGGTGATAGGGAGGTGGGTGTTGGCCTCTTCTCTCAAGTAAATGATGATAAGACTAGAGGAAATGGCCTGAAGTTATGCCAGGGGAGGTTTAGATTAGATACTAGGAAGAATTTATTTACTGAAAGAATAGTCAGGAGTTGGAACAGGCTGCCCAGGGAGGTGGTGGAGTTACCAGCCCTGGATATATTTAAAAACTGTGTAGATGAGGCACATAAGGAAATGCTTTAGTGGGCTTTTTTTTTGGGAGGAGGATGGGGGTTGATGGTTGGACACAGTGATCTTAGAGGTCTTCTCCAACCGTGACCATTCTGTTATTCTGTGATTCTCTATTGCATGGTTTGGGACACAGGGCTGCTTTCTTACACGTGTCCTCTGTGATTTTTCAGAAAGGACATCAACTACCAAAATAATTATTTTGTTCCCCATACTACACCCAGCAATGCTGTGCAATCTCATGCTCTTGGCCTGTTTCAGACACAGCCAGTGGGGCTGGCTATTCCTGGACATGTTGAGCTGAAGGACAGCAAACTCAGCTCCCTGTGCTGCAGCTCATTAGAAGGTACTTCCAGTGGGTGAGACACTGGAGAAGAGCTTTAGCCGTGGCAAACCATGATCTCCAGCCAGATTCAACTCCACACCCCCCAGCAACTTCAGAAGCGTGTTCTCTATCCCATGCAGATCACATTTATTAATATTCGTGTGTCTTCAGTTTTTTCACCCTTCATTTCCTCTTACGAAGTTTTCTTTTTCCCAGTCAATAAGAATGATTTTATTCTTCTTAATTAGATTTTTTTTTAGGTTTCCCATAGTAATTAATGCACTTTTCTTCAGCAGTGTAACCTATCACAGTAGTTAAAATATTAAATCATGACTGCTGCCAGATCTAAAGGACCAAGAAACATACGTTTTTCAATAGCCACTTTGTCTTCATCTTTTGAATTAGTTTGCAGCCTGCTTTACATTTTTGTGCAAGTAATAAGATTTGTTCATTTGAATGAAGAATGATATAAAAATAAATTGCATTGTACTTTTAATTACATAGTCTTCATTTTTGCAGTGACACTCCAGGCTTTCATATAATATTGTTTAATGTTTACTTCTCTTTATTGATTTGATAATTTAAATACAAAAAATGTAATTTAATTTGTAAACTTCTGCATTCATCGTTGGGGTGCTGTGCTCTGTGCTCATTAAGGAATCAGGGGAATTTTGTCTTCTCCCCCACCTCCTTCATGCTGACACAGGCATGTATGTTCCATATTTGCTTTTTCTTAGGCACCAAATCTTAGCTACAGAGATGCTTTTCTTCCCCACTGTTGTGAGACTGTGATCCTCCCTCTGTTTGACATTTCAGACCTGGGGACTTGGTGTGATGTGGGCTGCAGCTCCAGGAAGCCCTTTTTGGGGGGCTTCTTGGAGGTGGTTGAAGATAATGGTGAGTAGGTCAAAAGCCACCATTGGACATATTAGCCTTGGTTGGCTCTTTCTTCACCCAGGAATCAAGCACCCTCACATCTCTGAGAGTTACCTGAGTCCATCCATACCCTGCAGAGGACATGGTGGAATCAGATCTTGCAGAAGTTCACAGAAACTGTAGGATGAGACCAGTTTGGTCTCCTTTGGTTTTGGGTGAGGATGATGACCTTACTGCTCTCCAAATGCATTCAGAAATAGGTATGAGAATGCAACAAACATTGCAACTTGGAGCACAAGAACTATGAGGAGAGTCTAAAGGAACTGGGGGTGTTTAGCCTGGAGAAAAGGACGCTGAGAGACCTTATCACTGTCTACAACTATGTGAAAGGAGGTTGTAAAAAGGTAGGAGTTGGTCTCTTCTCCCAAGTGGCAAGTGACAGAACAAGAGGAAATGGGCTTAAGTGGCACCAGGGGAAGTTTAGATTAGATACTAGAATTTATCATTTTTTTTTGCTGAAAGGGTAATTAAGCACTGGAATAGGCTGCTCAGGGAGATGGCTGAATCTCCATCGCTGGAGGTGTTTAAGAGATGTATAGATGTGGTGCTTAGGAACATGGTTTAAGCTTTGGACTTGGTAGAGTTAGGTTAATAGTTGGCAATTGGGTTATGGTTGGACTTGATGATCTTAAAGGTCTTTCCCAACCAGAATGATTCTGTGAAGAAACCACCCACAAATCTTCAGACCTTCCTCCCCCCATCAAAACAAACACCTCTAACCTACCTCTTCTACTCACCTTAGCTCTCTCTGAGAGGAGCCACAGACACCACTCCATCCTGCCCCAGGCAGTTTGAGGCACTTGGCTAAATCCCAGATTTGTGGACAGGTTTTAAGATGTTTGCCTTTTAGTTTTGGAGCTGCAGGAATATTTTGGAGTTTCTAGAAGTTAAGCAAAATTAAACTTTTCTTTAAAAAATCCATCACCATAAAAATGTTTTCCCTCCCTCTTCATTAATGATTTACTTTCTGTGGAATAAATGCACCAACTGAGGACAGAATCATTATTAAAATCTCAGTTAACAACACAATATTACTTTGGTCCTTTCATTTCCTCCACTATTATAAAATTCAAGATTCATTTCATCTATTAATATTAGCAATCTATTTTTTATTTTTTTTTTAATTTTGACCAGGCACAAATTAAAGGAGGAATGATATTGTGGAAGCAGCACTAGAATTTATTCCTTTTTCTGTAAAATCTATTTTTTCCTTTCCATTAGTTCTTTCTATGCATCTAATATTGGCTTCTTTTGCATCGATATTCCCAGTGACTTCATTTGATACCTGGCATGACTCCCGTGGAAGCAAACTGGAAGAGGCCAACAGACTTCCTTGGAAGGTGATTAAAATTAAAGGTCAACGAAGAGCTGAAGACTAGCACATGGGTTTGGGAGCAAGGGAGCCTTGCCATAAAATTGCTCTGTAACCCTGTGCTAGTCATTTTATTTCTCTGTCCTGCAGTTTCCATGCTTTTAAAATAGGAACAGGAGTGTTTGCTGCTCATTGTTCAAGCCTCCTAACAAATATAACATGATGTATATGAGCTAACTGAGCAAGAAGGCACAGATCCTTCTCTCAGGAAATCTGTGTCCTACAATAGCAGCAGACAGTGAGGACTGGGGCAGCACGGAGATGTACCCCATTTTTCCAAGAGCTCACTAATTGCTCCTTTTCCCTTGATAACAGATCACTGTCAGCGGGTTTGAAGGAGATTTCCCTTGTGCCTCTCAAACACTAAACATAACTGAGATTGATTTGCAATATTTTACATGGAAAAGCTCCGCTCATGTGTAGCACATCCTTGGATGGGTCTTTAATGCTGTAGAATAACCAACTTCTACATTTATGGCACACTTATTTCTTAGCTTGTTTCTGTACCTCTGCAATCCCAGGAGCTGCACACCAGCTAAATACACACGGGATTGCTCTTGCAATCTCCCTGACTGCAAACAGGGAGCAATCCTGCAAACAGGATTGCTATTGTGGCAGGTTTTCCCAAATGCTGAAGTGCTGAATTCCAATGATTTCCTTGGCAACTGGAGGAAACAGGAAAAGAAAGCTGGATAAAGCCTAAAGTTGGTTAAAGAGGCCCCTGGTATAATCAACACCACCTCAAACATCCCTGCAAGATCTTTGTCTAACACCTTCCTGCACTGACAGTTCCACAACAACCAGTGGGAATATCCCTGTGCTGAACTATCCATAGCACTGGAAAGGTTTTCCCAATCTTTTCTCTACATCTTACCTGCTGAAGCTGAAGCCCATTACTCACCCTAAGTACAGAAGGTACAAGGGCACACTGTGCCATTCCTCTTTGCATTAGCCTTGCATGTATTTGGCAACTTGCTTTGTCTCACCTTGGGAGGTTGTCTCACCCTCGTCCTCTCCTCAGACCACACACTTCTCTCTCTCTCAGCCTTGCCTCAAAGGCAAGTTTTCTACACCTCCAATCACTCTTTTTGCACCTCTTTAGGCTTTTCCCAGCTGAGCCATATCTTTCCTGAGGTGTGGAAATTGTCCTCAAGCCAAGATCCTGCCATTGCCAAGTTGAATGGAAAGATTGTCCCATGCCTTCTGAAGCTTGCCCCCCTGAACAGGCATCCCAGGAGGACTGATGGAGTCTTGCAGCTCTGGATTTCTGCTGTGCTCCCAAGCATCACTGCCCTATATCTTTTTCTGCACGGCAGCAGCCTGGCCAATTGCTCCTCTTCTTGTATTTGAGAAATTGATTTTAACTCCCCTGCCAGGGAGTGCAACATTTTAATTACTCCTCTGGATAAAGCCCGTTGTTCCCATTCTGATTAGGACTTAAGAGATAAGTAAAGCAAAGCCTATCAGAGATCCTGAAGAAGCTTGAGCTGGAACCTGGGCCACCGAAATACCCCCAAGCAGTGCCTCTGCCATATGTTCTTCACCCTTCTCATCCTTGTCCCATGCCAACCTTGTTTTTTAAAAAACATTTTTCTTCTCTCTCCATTATTACTGAATTATTGTAAAATCTGGTGTTAGCAGGCACTTGCAACCATTTAAACTATGGTAGATGAACAATTAAGGGTCTGTGCACTATCCCACAGCACAGATAGGCCACAAAAAATGGGAAACAGATTGGGGGCTTGCTGGATTATTGATAATTTCCCTGCTTCTAATTCCTGATTCTCAACACAAATGAATGGAAGTTGCTGAAAAAATAAAGACCTTTGGGAGCAAGGGAGGCTGAGTGGATAAGGTGCCAGGAAAGTCAAGTGCAGCCTTCTTTCCAAAGGACCTAATCCCAATTTAGTGAACACAAAGGCACCTACAATCAGATAAAAACTTGAGACTGGCTACAAAAGCATATTTCTGTCTCTTTCTTCTGCAATCCATGGAGAGACACTGCCCATGCCAGGAACCCACAATACCCTGGCATCACAGCCTGCAGGGCTGGCTGCTTTCACTTGTGAATACATTTATCACTGATAATATGCCAAAATGTCCAAGAGTTGAACGCCAGGAAGTGCTGAGAAGGAAAGCAGGTTCTTCTCACAGGCAAGACCAAGTGCAGCAAGACTTCACTTGCATCTGTGTCGGCAACATCACTCCTGTCTGTACAAAATTGATGGACCAGTGGTTGGATTCTTAACAGAATAGTTTTTATACTTTGTACTTTTCCTGACATGTGGCTTGCTCTATGCTAGGAAGCTAAGAAAATAGTCTGAGAAAGGGCATTAGGGCAGCTGGGCAAGAAGCAGTTGATAGGAAGGTAAAGAAGTAAGACTAAGGTGGAAGCCTATTAATCCCAGAAATTGCTTGGATGAGCCCATAAGGGATCCCTTCAACAACCCCAAGACCTGTACCGTGACTGGGAAGGCTGAATTGAGAGAAGTCCCCCAGAGCAGAGGAGCACAAGGCCAGAGATGGTGGCATTGGGACTCTAGGACTACAGCAACCATGGAAGCTGTGGTGAATGTTGTGAGGCAAAAAGGCCTGTTGCAATATGACAAGGGGTAACAGTTTTAAATTAAAAAGAGGGGAAGTTTTGACTAGATATAAGGAAGACATTTTTTTACAATGAAGGTGATGAAACACTGGAACAGGTTGCCCAGAGAGGCAGTAGATGCCCCATCCATGGAAAAGTTCAAGATCAGGCTGGATGGAGCTCTGAGCAACTTAATCTAGCTGAAGATGTCCCTGCTCCCTGCAGAGGCATTGGACTAGATGGCCTTTAAAGGTCCTTTCCAATCCAAACTATGATATGATTCAATGACTCTAAGGGAATTCAGCCCCTGAGATATGGCCCAAGGGAAGGAGCAAGGGTCATGCTGCACAGCCAGAAATATAAGGACAAATGAAATGGCAAGTTTTGGCTTTGGTGGACTGAAGAGAGACAATCTTCCAATGTGTAAGAGCTGCAGCAGAGAGAAAAGAAGCAAACCATCCCTCATGTGCTCAGTAAGGACCAAACTGCAGCAGGGCAGGGAAGGCTGAGGACATGCAGGAGGGAAAATGTTCTGCAAGCAAATCTTGTGCAGTCCAGAGAGCCTGAAGCACCATGAGGTGCCCATTACAGCAGAAAGAAGTTGGATGAACATTTTGCAGGAACGACATGGGTCTAATTATCACTGCCAAAGGAGGATGGACAGGATGACACCTGAAGATCCCTTCCAACATTAGCTCCCTGCTTGCACACTGCCAGCTACCAGTATGTGGGATGAGTTTCCTCCAGGTAATTTGTACCAGCATTTCCCCACGGTGAGCAGCAGAGACAGACACTTTATGGTGTAAAAACAATCTCTGGTCCCATTAAAGACACAAGGAAAACTACCTTGCTAGTGATGCCCAATCCATTGCTCAATACCACATAACAAAATAATGTTGCATTTTAAAGCTTAGTGCAGCTGCCTTACTCTATTTATACTATGTCTGGAGTGTTTATCACCTCCTAGTAATGGCAGTAGAGTATTTGCCACAAACACTTAATTATTTGCTTTCTTTGAGAGGGAATTTTTCCTGATTAAAGCCTTCCTGAGCAACACAGGATGCACTCAGCCCCACCAGGCATTCTTATACCCTAACCACCGAAATCTGGGACAAAGGCCAATAATCTGGGACAAACTCTAAAAATACACAAAACACTCCAGGACATGTTTTATTGGTCCTTCTGTACATGCCTTGAGTGTGTCAGGAGGCACAAGGCCACAGGTAAGAGCAGTGAAAATGAACCCTCCAGTGCAGTCCAGCTGGCTGCAGGAAGGATACGGATGCTTTTCTTAGGCACAGACATTTCAAAGAGAGATACAGCACCTCCATGTGAACCTTTCCATTGTTAAAGCTTAATTTCAACCAGTTTAAAAACCCTGAGTCTGGCTTTTTAAATAAAATACTGGAATTTGAAAGGTGTTCTCTTGCCAGCAAAACACCTGGGGAGGGAGGAAGGCGAGGGAGCTGGAGAGATGACAGGTCTTGGCTCTAGGCTGCTGTAGCCACCATATGCACTTTAGAACACCTGCATTGCATTTTCAAGCAAAACATCAACAGCTGAAGACAATGTGGGTAAATACCTGCTATTATTTTTTACAGAGGATGGTAACTTAAACAGATAAGGTTAGGGAACAGTCCAAGGGCAATGACTGAAGATGCTGTTCTCACTCTGCAGATTCAAGGGCTTTTTTTTTTTTTTTTTTTTAAAGGTGTTGCAAAGCCCTGTGGGATCTGCTGGCAGCCACCCAAAAGAGTGTAGCACTCGAGGCTGCCCTAACCCGGTCCGGACACCCTCCAAGCTCAGAGGAGGTCTAACACTTTGCCCTTTGCCTGCCTCCCCCAAAGGGTACCAGCAACCTCAGGCATTGCACAAAGCAAAGTGGAATGACCAGGGACTCAGCAGCTCCCAGGCCAGCCTTGCCCCAACGATGGGAGGATTTTCTTTTGCCCTTCTGCTTCTCCATCTCATGTAGAGGTTTTGTAGATAACCTCTACACATGCAAAATTATCTGACGATAGGACCCATATTTATTTACCTTTAGCTTTTAACAAAAGGAGGACAGAGAACTTTATGGACACAGGGCAAGAGATTAATTGATAGATTCCTATTACTGGACCCTGTCACTGGGATTGCCACCAAGAAGTGAGTCCAGGATTGCTGCCACCAATTTGGGAGCACGTTTTCCTGACAGGCATCCAGGCAGTCTTAAACATTTCAAACAGAAGGGATTTTGCTGCCGTGGCACTTGGTAGTCTGTTTGAATGGTTCAGTAACATCGGCTGGTAGAAACATCTTCCTACCACCACATTTAAGATGCATTGACTTCAATTTGCTGCAAGGCACTCTCAGAAGTTAGAGAAATACTTTTGAGAGCTAAGCATCACCCATGCTGTGGTTGCATTTTACAGGGAAACTGAGGCAGAGAGCTCAAAAGCAGGACATAAAAATGAATGTCTGCAGTTTGGCACCATAGTGCACTTACAGTACTCTGCTTTCCCTGACCCCTGGTTGTTGGCTTTTGCAACAGCTTTTGCACCTGAGGTTCAGGGAAGTCCCTCTGTGAGCTGGGGAATCACCCCAGCCTGGTGGTTCAGAGGAATATGAGTGCTGGTTTGTCATCACAAAAAAGCATAGTAGTGCTCAAGGGCATAAGACAAAGCCAGTACGGTGAATTGCAATGAAGAAAATACATTAAAGGAACCTCCAACACCAGGCAGACCTTTGACGCTATGTCCTGGGTTAAAAAAAGATAGAAAATGCAGTCCTTTACCAATTCAGCATATACTGTCATTGCAGAATCAGTCATATGATGTTCGTAATCCTCCTTGTCTGAGCACAGAAGTCTCCAACTTGAGCGTGGGTGTGCTCTGGTTCCCGGCGAGCTGGCATGACTTGGGGGTAGGGATTAGAGCCTGGATTCTCCGTTTGCAGGGAAGGCAACAGGCTCACGGTACCGCTACCATCCAGCACCAGCTGTCCTCTGGAGCCCTCCTGGAATTGAGTTCCCCACCCAAAAAGCCCGGACAAGTTCCCCCAGATTGAAAGGGAAGTAATTATTTGAGAACTCTGCTGGTTACAGTGGTAAAAATAATGAGCCACGTCCCAGAAGTCCTAACAAAATTCATGGAGAAGTAAAGCAATGCTGAAGATCCAACCTGAACAAAGCCTTGGCATGCAGCTCTGGCACTGGCTGACACATGCCAGTTGCTGCTATTTCATCAAAATACAAATGAAAACCAAAGGAAAAGCTCAAATTCTGGAAGACAGTAAAACTGCACGTTTATGGTCATCTTTGGTAACAGATCCCTTTGCTTGGTATATTCCCTCCTATCTGTCAACAACTGATGCCTTGCTCTTTAGTCTGGAGCTAAGAAAAGCTATAAAAAATACCTTCATAGAGTTTAGGGCCCACTCTGTCTGCCATATCAGTCGCTATTTTTACCAGCCGCACCGGAGCCAGACCTCAAAGGGCAAATTTGTCAACATGGGTGGGCTTTTTTAGTGCGAAAACCAAGGGCTCGTACAGACAGTAGCAAAGACCATCTGCATCCACGTCTGGAAGTTCAGGCTCTAATTTCAAGCTGCTTCAAATATAGAAATTCCAGCAAAGTTAACTGTAGCTGCGTTAAGGGGAGGTGACAGCAGCGAGTCCTTAGAAAGCCGGGAAAGGTTTAAATCTGCCTCGGCTCGGCTCCCTTTAGTTAGGCAAGGCCACTGGGAGCAGAGACAGGCTGACACTGGGTATAAGTCCTACTGGGAAATTCTGCAGGGGAGACACTGACAGCAACAGGATTTCTTAAAAATAAGGATGAAGTTCTTTAGCATAACCACCTTTCTCCACGTGTTGAGAAGTGTGAAACACCTCCCTGCTGTATTAATTGGTCTGTGCTTTTCAAAGCTTCCAAATTCTGCTCACAACCAAAAACTTCGTTTACTGTTACATTAAGAAACCACTTCACAGTGTGGGTTGGATATTACTGGGAAGCACTTAATTACAATAAAATGTGTAGTTAAAGTGACAATTTATTTACTCAGTGTTGTGAATACAAACTGTTTTTTTCAGGCACTTTGAAATGGGAACTTAGAGGCTCGGATCCTGGGAGTTTCTTTAGGCTGAGTGATTTCCTACAAGCAGCTTTAGGAACTGATACGGGAAGTGCAGCCTGTGAACCAGTTTGCTGTCTTGGGGCCACAACACACATTTCTCACCTGTACCAAGTAATGCAAGTTTTGCCTAAAAAGACTGGAAATGGGTCCCTTTATTTGCATCAGACTTCTGTAATCTCCAACAAGCCAATGCCGAGCTGAAAAATAAATCCTTGTTGATGAATACGTGAAGAGATAAAAGAAACACTGGGTCCCCTTCCCCCCAGTATTTTCCATGTTTTATAACACCTCTGTCAGTACAAATTTCCATTCAGTGAAGAAATTATGTTTCACAAGAGCTACAATAGGATTTTAAGATAAATGACATGCGAGCACTGCAGTTTTGTACAGGCTTAAGTGATCCAAGTATCTTTATCACGTGCAGGGTATCAAAATACATGAATTTGACTTGTTCCAACAGTCACACGAGAAAGACTGAGTGTCATATGAGGCTGCAAAGCATAAAACCATCTCAGTTAAAATTTATTTTAGTACGAGAGGGGTTTTTAACTGTTAAGTATAATTATTTAAAAATGGTCTGAGCTGTGCAGTTCTGATAACTGGAAACAAAAAGGCTCTTGAAAACACCGCTTGTAAGGGCACTTCTTGCAAGCACTACCTGCACTTAACACTTGCTGCCTCTGTGCATCGCTATTCCTGAAATTCTTGGAGCCTGACAAAGTTTTTAAGTGTCATCTTGCTAAGGCTGTAACATTATCTCCACTGACAATACTCAGTCCTGGGCTTTTATGTTGCAAGTAGAGAAAACATTTTAGCTTTTGAGGAGGGAATACATCTCCCTGTGAAACAATGTAAGCAAGATGGACTGCAATTTAATAAATGAACATTCAGGGTATCATTTATCTCTAGGCAAATGAAAAATAAATAAAATTGTCCTGGCTCCTTCTCTCTGTTGGTTTGCTCTTTGCAGCACCCAAGGGAAAAAGGCCACAAGACACCTGCCTTGTTGGGTGGTTTTGGGGCAACATCTGAGGGGCACTGGGCCTGTTTCCTCAAAAGCAATGACAGGCCTGTGATAAACGCACTCCCAGGTCTCTGCCTGCAAAGCACCAATTCAGGTACCAGAACATGGAGGATCTTCATAGTGCAGGGATTAAAAACAGGAGCAGCACTGGCCAGGGGGCATTTCAGCCCGGGTGGGGATACAGGCCAAGTGATTGCTAAGTTAGCCATGCTGCCTGCTCTCCAGGACTAACATTTCATTGGGATGAACTGTCCTGTTTTAGCTAATCTTGAGACGCTGGTACAATGAAACACGGGGTTGTATTTTATTGCCCCATGCACTTCTCTGTCCTTCAGCCACTTGGTAGCTGTTAATGAACTTATTCCTTGAATAAAATAAGCACAAATATTGATTGTTATTTGGTTTAAAATGAAATAAACAGCCTTACAGGAAATATTGACCCATTTTTTGCCTTTTCTCTTGAAGCACCCCAAGCTGCTGCAGCCCATGGCCAAGACATTTACTTCTCCTTTGACCAACACTTCACATTTCCTTTTGCACTCTGTGTGGCCTTCTCAGTGCTTTTTCCCACAAGTGTCCAGCGACAAAAATCAGTCCTTGATGCCTCTAGATTAAGGCAGAAACAGAGGAATAACACTAGCCCACTATTAAACAGAGTCACCAACAATTCTGAAAAGGCAGACGTCCTCAACACCTTCTTCACCTGTCTTTACCAGTGCTGTTAGGTCACAGGCCACAGGGACAAAAGTCCAGGTTGACCCACCGTCAGTGAAGGAAGAGTTGGTGTGTCAACTCTTACAGGAGCTTGACCTGTACAAATTGATGGGTCTACCCTAGGGTGCTGAGAGAGCTGCTGATGCTGTTGCAAAGCTCCCCTCCATGATCTTTGAGAAGTTGTGGAGTTCGGAAAACGTCCCCAAGGATTGGAGGAAGCCTAATGTCACCCCCATCTGTAAGAAGGTTTCAAAGGAGGACCCAGGTAATTATAGACCCATTAGCTTACTTCAGTCTGTGGGAAAGTCATGGAGCAAATCCTCCTGGGGACTGTCACAAGTCAATTGAAGCACGTGATTGGGAAAAGCAAACATGGATTTACCAGGGGCAAATCGTGCTTGACAAACCTGATTGCCTTCTATGACAAAGTAACCCACTCAGTTGATGCAGGAGTGGTGGACATTGTCTACCTGGACTTCTCCAAAGCTTTTGATACGGAGTTTCTCCTGAGGAAACTGACTTCTTATGGCCTTGACAAGTGGTCTGGGTGGTGGGTGGTGAACTGGCTGATGGACCGTACCCAGAGGGTGCTTCAAACTGGCAACTGGTCACAAGTGGGTCCCCCAGGAATTGATACTGGGCCCAATGCTGTTTGACAACTTCGTAAGTGACCTAGATGTTGGGATCAAAAGTACCATGATGAAGTTTCCTGATGACAACAAGGTGAGTGGAGAGATTGATACTCCAGAAGGGAGAGCCACCCTCCAGGATGACCTAGACAGGCTGGAGGAGTGCACTAGCAGGAACCTTATGAAGTTCTGGGGAGAAGTGTAAGGTCTTGCACCAGGGAACACATAACCCAGGAGCGCAGTTCAGACTGGGATCCACCTGGCTGGAGAGCAGCCAAGTGGAAAGGGACCTGAGGGTCCTGGTGGATAACAGGCTTAGTATGAGTGAACAGGGTGCTACAGCAGCAGAGAAAGCCAACAGGATGCTGGCTGCATCAACAAGGGCATCACCAGCAGAGATCAAGAAGTCATCATTCTGCTCTACTTGGCACTTGCCAGACCACACCTGGAGTGTTGTGTCCAGAGAAGGGCCACAAGGATGATTCGAGGACTGAAGGACCTGCCATATGAGGAGGGCCTACTGGGTTTGTTGAGCCTTGAGAGAAGAAGGCTTAGGGGAGACCTATTACCATGTTCCAGTACTTAAAGGGTGGCTACCAAGAAGATGGAGACTCCCTATTTACAAGGAGTCACACGGAAAAGATAAGGGGTAGTGGGCACAAGTTGTTTCTGTGGAGATTCCAATTGGACACGAGAGGTTAATTTTTCCCCATGAGGACAATCAAGCAAGTCTCCCAAGGGAAGTGGTAGATTCCCCCCCACTGGACAGCTCCAAGTCTCAGCTTGACAGGGTGCTGAGCCATCTCATGCAAACTATAGTAGTACCTAGAAAGGTTGGACCAGATGATCCTTGAGGTCCCTTCCAACCTGGCATTCTATGATTCTGTATTTCTATAATAGATTAAAAAAAAAAACAACAAACCCAAACTCTACTTGTGAACATTTGTTTTTTGAAAGAATAGGGATCAATCTGACCTACCCCTTTGCCAGAGGGGCTTCATTCTTTTCCATCTGTGGTTTGCCTAGCTGGGTGACATTACCCACTTACTTTTTCTGTGCCACAGACCTGACCAGCAGCAGCTCTTCAGGTGCTCGTTTTTGCTGGTTTTCACTTCAAAAAATATTTTCTTGAGCATTTTTTGTAGCTTTCCCAATTGCAATGCCTGTCACTGCATGCTCTGGCTGTAACTTTCCCCCAAGAGTCTCCTATTTGCAGTGGTGACCACTACATGCTGATGCTTGACTCCTCTGTGCTTACAGTAACATATGAATGAGGTATGATACCATGAATGATACTATTAATCAGTGCCTTGCAATTCCATTTAAGAATCCCATTACAAGTTAAGACCTTGTTATGTAAGTGCTATACTTCTATTAAAAAAAGTTTCCAGCTTCAGAGAGGTTCCAAGCTCTTTTAAAAGCCTCCTGAAGTTTCCTGTAAAAAAAACCCAAACAACTCGCGTATTTCTTCTCGGAACAAAACGCTTCTCAAACTTTCAAAAGAATGATTCATATTTACTCTTATCTCCCTCCAGAGGAAGAGGCAAATGGTTTTAGGAATATTTTCAGCCTTACTCCCCATCAGACAAATTAGCAGGAGCTGACCTGCCATTCACGACCGTGCGCACAGTGTCCATGCAGCAGCCTTTTCTCCTGATGAGTCACTGGACCTCACAGACCCAAAGCTTTGGGAATGACCCAACTTCAGCATCTTCCCTTCCTCTTCCTTCCCCTTAAGATTCCTTTGGTGTTCCCTAATGCCGTATTACTTAGTTATAATTAAAATAAATTGCAGAGGGAGTTCAATTCCTGTAACCCCGGCAATAGAGGAAACCCTATTAAGCCTGAAACGGCCTGAAAATTAATTCTGCTGAGGTGCCTCTTCAGCCCTGGCAGCTTGGACATTGTCCCTGAGCCATCACTCCTGCGAGGGTTCAAGGGACTCCTTTGGGTGCAGACGGCTCTGGGGCAGATGGGACACAAGCAGGGAAAACATTCTCCCCAGCCTGAAAGAGAAGGATTGGTTTATTTGCAAGGACACGGTTTATTCCTACCCCCAGGGGAGGGGGGGGGTCTGCACTGCTCTCTCCTCTGGGAAAGCAGCGGGCACGGGGGACTTCCCAGCAGCCACCTCCTTTCTCCAAGAGGATGCAGTGGCTTCATTCTGCGCCCCTCCATCCTCCTCCTCTCTCCCTCGCCACTCCTCGTCCCGACCCTCCCCTCCTGCCTCACCAGCCCGTGCCCTCGCCCTCCCAGCACCCCCTGCCCCTATCCCCCCTCTCACCACCCCCTGCTCCTCTCCCCTTAGCTCCGCCACCCCTTGCCCCAAGCCCCCTGAGCCCCTCTCCCCCCCTCCCGTCCGCCCCGGACCCCGGGCCACCCCGCGGGCGGTGCGCGGCCGTGACGGGCACCGCCGCTCCCCGCTCAGCGGCCGCGGAGCCCCCGCGCCGCTCCGCCCCCCGCCAGCCTCTTTGTATCAAACATCCGGGTTTCCCCCGGCTGGCTCCGCTTCGGCTTCTCCCTTTTTTTTTTAGAAGCCATTTTGGACTCGGTTCAGGTTTTTTTTTTTTTTAATGATTTAAAAAAAAAAACCCACAGAAAAAAAAAACAAAACACCAAAACAAACCTCCCCTTCTCCCCCTCGTGTTTTGTTTTGTTTTGTTTTTTTTCGGTTGTTGGTTTTGCTGGGGTTTTTTTTCCCACCTTGTTTTCCTCCCCCCCCTCCCTTTCCCTGTACATGGCAACTCCCGACCCAGCCTCCGCTCCCGTCTCCCCCTCGCTCCGCACCCCGCGCAGCCCGCGATGCCCGCCGCCGCCAGCCCCTCACCGCCCCTCCGCACCCGCTCCGCGCCTCCTCCGCGGGAGGCCCTTGCCTGCCGCTCCGCAGCCGCCCTGGATGCGGGGGTCGGGAACCTTGCAAAGTTTCGCTGCCGGCGCTGGGGAAGGCGTGTGCGTTGCACGGGGAAGCGGAGGGCGCGCGCGCGCGTTGCACGCCTGGCACACGGCTGCGCGGTGCCTTGCGCGGGGCTGCGCGTGCATTGCGCGGGGAGGGGAGGGGAAAGGAGAGGGGTGTGTGTGTGTGTGTGGGGAGGGGGGGCGGTGTGTATGTGTGCGCGCACGCGAGCGTGTGCGCTCGCCCCGGCTGCTGGGGGAGCCGGAGGGGCTGGGTTGGGAGGAGGAGGAGGAGGAGGAGGAGGAGGGGGAAGAGGAGGGGGAGTCGGTGTGTGGTGCACGCCGCGCTCCCAGCACAAAAGCCCAGGGAAAGAAACTCTTGGAAAGCTCGGAGCTAAACGCCGGGGCCAGGCAGGAGCAGGTCGAACCGTCCGCGGCTGTTCCTCTCCACTGGATACATTTTGCAACTGCGAAGGAATTAAATCCGATTTTAATCTTTTTTTTATTTGTTTGTTTGTGTTCAGGATTTTTTTTCTTCTTTTTTTCTTTTTAAGACACAGAGGGAGAGAGAGCAGAGCCTCGCTTCTCTCCCCCCCCCCCCTCCCCCCCTCTCCCTTGTTTCACTCTCACTCGAGCTTTTTATTTTTATTTTTGTTTCCCTTGGGGATAGAGGAGCACTCGAGGAGAAAAAAGTAAAGGAATATGATTGCTTCGTGGCTGACTTTCGCCCTGCTTTGTGGAACTTTCTGTGCAGGTAAGTGCATTTCTGCGTGTTTACCTCCCGCTCGGGCTTACGGTCGCTTCTCCTAATGCAGAATTGAATGGGCCGTGCAGTTCTTTGCAGCCACCTTCCAAAACAGAGCAGAGCACCCAGCGAACCTGCAGACTGGGAATAACCCCACCGCTGCGATCTGCCTTGTTTTATTTAGTATTTTCTCTTTTTCTTCTCTCTCTCTCTATATATATATTTTTATTATTATTTTTATTTTTTTTTCCCCTTGCACCCGCCTCCCTCCGTTTTCTCCCGGCTCTCAGGACGAGCCTTCCCGTGCTGCTTTTTGTTCCCTTCAGGCAGCCTGCGGGAATTAATGGCAATGTAAACACGGCGCGGTATCGAGGAAACTTTACAAAAATGGGCATTTACTTCTTGGCGGCTGCTGCCGGAGTGTGTATGTGCGTGTGTGTGTGGTGGGGTATGTGTAAGCCGGAGGGGCTGGGGGGAGAAGTTGGGAACAGAGGAAGGAGACCTGGGGGTTGCTCCGAAGCGGTGCGGAACCGCTCAGGTAGTGGCCATGTGTGCGTCCCGCTCCTGCCGGGCTGCGGCTGTGTGTCCTGTGGGGGTGGAGGGGAGACCCCCCTCAGTTCCGAAGGAACCCCCCCCCCCTCCGGTCTCTCAGCCCCCCGGAACGCCGCGGTCCCGTCAGGGTTTGCCTGTTAGCACGAAACGAGCTGTTTGGGGCTGGTTGGCGCTGCGGGGAGCCCGGAGAAAGTTGAGAATAAAAGGGGGTACCCCGGGGGTACATTGTGGAAGCATCCCCCCTGGGAAAGGAAGCTTTTGCGGTGGGGAGGGGTGTTTATTTTGTACGCTCTTCAGCCCGTTGGTTGGATGGAACTGGGCTGACCCCCAAACTTCAGCTTCAATTTGCGGGGTGCGCGTTTTGCCGAGGGACGCGGGGTGAAGTTGGACGGGCATGGCCGGGGGAGCAGGAGGGGGCACCCGGGCAGCGCAGTGCGGGGCAGGAGGGGGGGTCCACAGGGTGCTCCATCCCGCGGCTGTCGGAGAGGCGGGAGCGGCCAAGACCCCCTGTGTAGTCCCCCCCACCACCCCCGGCAAGCATTGAAAACGCGGGCACGCTTGAAATCCCCACGCTCCGCGCTTTCTCTCCTTGCTTTCGTTTATTATTTTTTTAAATTGCTATTATAAATCTTTTTCCCGTTCCTTTTTATTATTGCTGCATACTCTCTAGGAGAAGCCGGGAGGGCAGCAATTCTGACCCCCCCCACCTTGTTACCAAACAGCTCTTCGACCCCCTTCCCCTCCCCCCAAGGGCTGAGCCCCCCGCCCCTGCGCTGGGCAGTAACTTGTTACGCTCCCTCCATTCCCCAGCCCGGGGCGGGGGGGGGGATGCGGGGAGGGTGGGTGGGTGTCGAGGGTCGCTGAGGGGGCTGTTTGTGGCCGAGGGCTGCCCGGGGGCAGGGTGTGGGAGGCAGCGATGCTGCAGCCGTGCCCTTTCCCCGCTCCGCGATGGGCAGCCGGGGAGTTCCCGTCGGATTTGCCGTCGCTCTTCATTGTACTGCAAAACAAGGAGGGGGGGGTGTGTGTGTGTGTGGTGTGTGTGTGTTTCCCCTCGTGTGTTTGTGTGTCCCTCACGCCCCCGCCCCCGGGGGAAGGGGCTGCCCGGTGGGGCCGGGGCAGGGCGCGGGGGGGAGCGGGCGGTGGAACCGGCCCCGGGGCGCTCCTGCAGCCGGGGCTTCCTTTGTTCCGAGTGCCCATTAAATATGCGCTGCCACCGCCTGCCTTTGCCATCATAAACAGTGCCAGCGCTTCATTCTTTTCTTAAGTCACACCGCAAGTGTGAGGCGGAAAGGTTCGGGGAGGGGTGTGGTGTGTGTGTGTGTCTGGGGGGGGCAGGCAATAATAAGAAAGCGGGAAATAAAATTAATAATAATTAATTTGATGGTGAGCAAAACCAGCTTGGGTGTGTTTTTTTTTTTAATCTGGTCGCTGGGACACTTGTACGCAGCTTTGTTTCCGTGTGTTAGGAAAAGGGGGTTGTGCTGGCTTGTATTTACATAGCAGTGCTGAGGAAGAGCAGGTATTTTGGAAGAAGCAATGGGGGGGTGGGGGGTGTTGGTGTGTGTGTGTGTGTGTGCCATCAGTATTCGTGGAGCTCGGCGTTGCTATCATCACAACAGCTCTCTTGGCTGGAAGATTCTATTATGTGCATAAAGGAGATTTATGGTCAATGTATTTTCTTTCCATATATCTTGGAATCCTTTTATCTCGGGTGATTCAATGAAAGAGATGGCTTCCGGGTTTGGTGGGGTTTTTTGTTGTTGTTTTTATTTTGGTTATGGGGTTGGGTTTCTTTTTGATTTGTGGGGTTTTTTTTTTAACCTTTTCCTATGGCTGTGTGTATATAGTGCTAGAAGTCTAAGTT
The DNA here is from genome assembly GCF_020740795.1 of Apus apus. Lineage (NCBI taxonomy): Eukaryota > Metazoa > Chordata > Aves > Apodiformes > Apodidae > Apus > Apus apus. The sequence goes on along the minus strand of NC_067283.1, from coordinate 6,266,547 downwards.
GGAGGAAAAAAGCAGTTGCTTTTTAAAAAATATGATCCCTCAGAGCTTCCTAGATGTCATGTTATGAAAAAGATAATCTTAGAGGACATACCAACGCTGACTTTTTCTCCTCTCCTGAAAATACAATAAAAAAACCCCAGAAAATGGATATTATTCTGTTTATTTGGAAGGGTCCTCTTGAATCATTAAATCAGTGCATTAGCAATTCTGTAAATCACTCCTTCTCTTTTAAAGCCTTTTCTGCCTTTCTTGTGTTTATCAATGTGATCTTTATTGTCCAGTTTTTCCTAAAGCTGCCCAGTCAAAAAAAGAAAAAAAAAAGAGAGAAAACAACCCTGAATACCCAAAGTTGTATTGTGCTGCTGGGATTCATAGCATTGGGCTTTGCTTGAAGTATGTCTTTTGTGTGTGCTCGTGTTATGACTGTGTGAAAGTGGTGGGCTTTTCGAAAATGGCTTGACCTCCATTGTTGATGCTTCTCATCACTACCTTGGCTGACTGTAACAAAGCAAGCAAGGGCTGCTATTCCTTAAAAAAACAAAAAACCCACAAAAATCTGTTACGCTTAATTTTTGGAATACTGAGGATTCATTGAGGAAAACATTATGTTCATTTTTAGCCCTTTGTTTGCAAATTTTCTGCAGCCCAAATGTTCAGAAATCATGTTTTAATCTATGAGGTTTAGAAAATACAGAAGGTGTAAAAGGATTTGTCTTGCAGAATGCATTGCTAACACGTTATCCCGAGCCATTACATTACTTTTATTTTGGTACAAGTTTAAGTAATGCTATGCAGCAATGAACTGTGCTGCAAATGGATCTGGTCTCCTCTTTCACTGTCTTGTATTTATCCTCCTGTGCTTGAGAAAGGGAATAAAACTGGCTTCATTAGCTTGCTAATTAAACACAATGAAGTGCATGGCCCAAGGTTAATGGCAATGGCCTTTAAAAACACAAAACTCTTGAACAGGTGTTTGGGATATATATTTTTTTAATCTGTCATCAAATCTAGATAATGATACCACAGAGAGAGCCATTGTCACAGTTCTGTGGAGAAGAAAATGCTATGTTAGAGATGGAGTGCACAGTGTATTATTTTTAGTGGCATTATTTATAAACATCTCTCCAGGTCCTGCACAGCCTGTGGTTTTGCTCCCCCCTTCTTCCACTCTGATCTATTTCAGAGCATCTTCTGCACCTCCCCTTTGGGGTAGGTTTGTGGGGATCAGGCAGGGTTAAACATTCAGTATCCCTGCACCTGGGCCGAGGTGAGGGTCTAACCTGAGCCTGGGTAGTTAACTAAAGTATTTATGCTGAAATTCCTGCCATTTCTTGTGTCTTTGAGCAGCCGTCCAGGCTGTATCGCTCCTGCTCGCTTGGTGAGATACCAAGAAGCAGCCAATTAAAGCAGAGGTCTCCTACTCCCCGTGCTGGAGCTGTCACCAGCCTCCTGTCCACTCTGGTCTCCATCAGCTAAAACATGCTTGTCAGGTTTTTCTGTGCTTTATGTGACGCAACAGTTGTAGACCTCCCCTTCTGCTGCTGAATAAATGGTAGAGAAGAAAGAAACAGTCCAGCCACACTTTTTTTTTTTTTTGGTGGTTATTTTTGTTCTCTCCCTTCCACCATCTCCCCCTTTCCCCATCATGCACACCCTCCTCGACTTGCAGATCAACCTAGGGGGGTTTCCTCCTGGCTTCACCAGTTCTGGTTAGCAGGACACAGATTCAGATGGAAGAGTGGCAGCTTTTGGAGCATTGGTAATAGGATTGTTGTTAGGGTCAGGCCAGGAATTCCACTGCTGTGGTTTGCTTCATACCTGTCCATGGGATGGGTTCCTCTGCAGAAGATGTTGAAAGGAGGAACTAAGGGATGTTTCTCTTAATTTGTCAAGAGCAAAGGAGGTGGGTGGAAGAGATGGTTTGAGGCTGGGCACCATGCAAAGGTATGTCCTTGTGTGCTTTGTCCACATGGTGCCTGTTCCTAGAAAGCTAAGACACCTTTAAAATAAGTAGAAGTCAAAGTTATTCCAGTTTTGGGCCTTGTAGTGGAACGTCTTTTGACTGTCATATTTCAGGGCCTATTTGTAGAGACATTTCTAAAATTGTTAACACTAAATGTATTTTAACTAAATAACTAAATGTTAAATGCTAAGATAACTGAAATGTTAGTACTAGTTGGCCATGTGGAGCTGCACTAGAATAGTCAGAATTAAATGGTATTTCAGTAGCACTGCATCTTTCAAGCCCCATAAAATATAACACCCTTCTACCAGACACACTCAGGACAGTTATTTCGAGCTTAATGTAATAGCTGTAGTCTAAATAGTTGCAGAAGTGACTGATAACCCCCCTGCTTCTGGCTGTGCATGGCCAAGGCAAGGTAATCTGCTGGATGCTGTTTCTCCAGGGAGTACTGCCCCCAGGGCTAGAGGAAAGGCCTCTCCTTATGGTACCTTCTGTCCTTTGCCTGGGAATCCATGTATCCAGCCATGTCAGCTGGCACTGAAGAAGTGTGGCTGTAACTTGGAAAGGTGGAGGCAGGGGAGAGAACTTCACTGAGTTCAGTGCTAACCAAGATCCAAGTGGAAGCCCTGATGGGTTCCTACCCTCAGCTTCAGTGGCTGAAGAACTGCTTATGGGCTGAAAAAGTCTTGCAAAGGCAACTCTTACGAAGTCAGTGTTGGTCGGTACCTGCTTTGGAGTTGGCTTTCTCTCGGTGTTGGACTGGAGGAGTGGTGTCAGGCAACAGAGTTTTCCAGGTTCCTTGGTCAGCTGTGGGCAGGGGTGTGGGCAGTGTGGTTCCATGCCTTGGTGCTCCGCAGTACTGCTGTGACAAATCATTGTGGGAGTGGAACACCTCCCTTATGAGGAAAGGCTGAGGGAGCTGGGTCTCTTTAGCTTGAAGAGGAGACTGAGGGGTGACCTCATCCATGGTTGCAAATACGTTAAGGGCGAGTGTCTGGAGGATGGAGCCAGGCTTTGTTCAGTGATGTACAAGGGGCAATGGGTGCAAACTGGAGCATAGGAGGTTCCACGTAAACATCAGAAAAAAACCTCTTTACTGTGAGAGTGACAGAGCACTGGAACAGGCTGCCCAGAGAGGTTGTGGAGTCTCCTTCACTGGAGACATTCCAAACCCACCTGAACTCGTTCCTGTGTGATGTGCTCTGGGTGATCCTGCCTGGCAGGGGGGTTGGACTAGATGATCTTTTGAGGTCCCTTCCAACCCCTAAGATTCTGTGATTCTGTTAGGAAATGGGAACTGTGGAGTGTAATCTCTGCTTTAAAGAGGTGTTGTCTTTCTCTTTTATCCCTCCTTGGCCTTTGATTTTAAAGCTAGCAGGGGGGTGTGATTTTCTTGCCTGGCCAATAGCGCTGCCTGGATCTGAATTATTCAGTGTAGCACTTGGCATTCTGCACCCTGTTCCCACTTAAGCTCTTTTTCTCCTGTTCCTTCATGTGGAGATTTTCACATCAGTGAAATTGGATGTGTTTAAGAGAGGTGTTTGTGGCCAAAGCATTCACCACTATAAGCTCTCCTCTCCCCTGCCTTTCCTCTCCATTAACCATTGAGGATCAACTAACGTCTAATCTCTTCTCTTCATTATTGCTTCATTCTGAACTAATTTTGTATCTTTTTAGTAATTTGTTCCTTTAAGGTATATTAAAAAATATACATCACTCTGCCTCCCCTCCTTAAATCTTCCTTGTAAGTTTTCTCAGCCCCTGAAGTGAAAGGGGCAGAGAAGTAAATTAAAGACTAAACACTGCCTGTGTTCTGCAGACCCAGCATATTTTATTTGAATAAAACTGTTGGTGTTTTTCACCAATTTCATGTTTTTTTTCTCTGTCATCTTCCTCTTTTACTATGATACAGCTTCAGTTCAAACTAAAAGTTAAGAGCAGCAATTGTCAGTGTACACTGTAAAATAATAATATTCTTCCCTCCAGCACACAAGTGCCTCTACTTTTGCCAGTATTTGAGTCTTGTTGCTCTGATTATGTTATTGCATGTGGCATCATCCATTGTGCTACTTAAGAGAAAATGTTACTGATGCTTAGGTGCCTTTGAAAAATTCATCTGCTCTTTTGCAAAGTACTGTTTGTGTGGAGAGAAGGTCCCAGCCCCAAAAACACTGCACAGAAGGGCCAAGCATGGGAAAATGTGAAAATCTGCAAGTGCTCCTTGATGAATAGTGAAGTGGCTTGCCCAGGGTCACACCAAATATTTTGTACCTGTACTAAAAAAACAGGCTGCTTGAGGAAGTGTTTCTGTATGGAGTAAAATCAGGCTTCAACGTGGTAGTGGGCTTTGGCCCCTTTATGTGATCTTTGAATTTTTTTCTCTTTGTTTGGTGACTTGGTTGGAGGTGGTTGGTGTATTTTTGCTCTTAGAGAAGATCATTTATTCCTTTTTGGGTTGGGTAGACTGCAAGCAGGGACTGGCTCATGCATGCAGGTTTGTTAATTTAAATACAAAAGAGAGACAGCGGAAGGAGTGTGCCTGTTGGTGCTCGGCTGGAGGAAGATGTGAATTACCCATTTCTCATTAATAATTCTGCAATTCCAGCTTGGTGTGCCATTTCATTGCAGGTTCAGTTTCAGATCTTGGGGGAGCTCTGCTGGCAGGAGGCTGCTTGGAGGGGGATGCAGGGCTGGGTGTGGGCAGGGCTGTCCTGGCAGGTGCTGGGCAGGAGGCAGCTCTTTCCAAGAGCATCGTTTTTTTGGCTCACTGATGGGTTTGGGAAGCAGGGGTGTATTAAGGAGCTGAAATTATCCTGTAATATTTGCACACAAGCTGCTAGAAGTAAAACTTGTGTCTGTGGATGTTTGCATCCTGTTCCTATAATCCATAAATTATGGGACTTAACAAAAGTTTGCTGGTATTCCCACCTCTTCTGTGGTGGAAGTGACTTCTCTGAGATCTTGGTAGTCAGTGGCATGGCATCATCTTGGGTTTGTGGCTGGTGCTTTGATCACCATATTGTCCTTTCTTGCTCACCTGGAATTATTTTTTCTGGGAAAAATGGAATGTTCTGTTAATTTTATTAAACTAGAGGTATCATTTGCTTGTCTTTCTCCTGTGTCAGTCTCATGCTAATAGACCCATATGTGAGTTCCTCCTCTTTATTTAAAGAGAATAAAGTGTGTTCATGAAAAGATGCAGTGCTTTGCAGCCTGAGCTACATTAATTTTCCATCCAAGTGGATACTCGTGCAAATTAAGACATGGATTTTGAACTTGAGGCTTCATGTCTAATAACTGCCCTTGTGTGACGACAGAAAAAGAGGCTCACAGGAGCAGAGGGAGTGTGTTAATCCTCCTCCACTAAAAGTGGAAAGGAAATGCATTGCTGTCAGTTTAATAGAGAAAGAAACAAACTTAGAGAGATGAGTGTGTCTCTGGCACTTTCCAGACCAATCCAAAATCCCAGGCCTCTGCTGAATAAGTCCCAAACCACAGTGGCAAAGATTGCGATATTAAAAGTCATTAAAAAGCAGCTGACACTGTAGTGTCTTAGGTGCTGTGACTGTCTCTATTTTTTTATTTTATTTTTTTTTTGTAAATTTAAAGCTTTTCCCATTACAGGATTTGTTTTCTAACTGATATCAGAAGTTTAAATTTTCTAAGTGGTGCCTATACTGCTAACCTAATGCTTCTTCCTAATTTATTGCTCCAAGGTGTGAGATTATAAGCCTTTGAGTGGATGAGAGGGATAAAGTTAGCTCCATTTGTGCCTGATCTATCAAATGGTCAATCTAGGTGGATAACCCTTCTTTCCTCCAGCATTATCTATTTAAAACACCTCACGTAACGTGTGCAACTTTTAAAATTTGGCTTTTTTGGAATCTTTTGCTTATACATAATTTACCTCCATAGACAAGTTTTGAATTCCTGGGGAGGAAGAAACGTAACCATTGGTCCGAGGTGACAAAATGTTTGGTCAATCTCTGTCTCCTTTTTGTGATTTCTTTTTTTTATTTTTTTAAAAGCATTTCATAAATTGTGTGGTTTGTCGTGTTTTTTTTTTTTTTTTTTTAAAGCCCTTTCAGTCTTATTCTCATGTTTTGCAGTCTCTGGCTTGCTTCTTCAAATTGTTGGCTGCTGCTGGAGTTTGGCTGAGCTGTCTGTAAACTTCTCTTTCTGGTGGCTCTATTTGCTGAGCTTTATAGAAGCCTTCCAGTACCTGAAGAGGGCCTACAAGAAAGGTGGGGAGGGACTTTTTACAAGGGCTTGTACTGATAGGATGAGAGGGAATGTTTTCAAGATGAAAGAAGGTTGATTTATATTAGATTAGATATGAGGAAGAAATTATTTCCTGTGAAGGTGGTGAGACACTGGCATAGGTTGCCCAGAGAAGCTGTGGGTGCCCCATCCCTGGAGGGAAGTGTTCAAGGCCAGGTTGGATGGGGCTCTGAGCAACCTGGTCTAGTGGGAGGTGTCCCTGCCCATGCAAGGGGGGTTGGCAGTAGGTGACCTTTAAGGTCCCTTCAAAGCCAAACCGTTCTGTGATTCTCTGATTTAATCTGTTAAAGTTGTAAGGAGCCTATGGTACCAGTCTTGGAAGATCCTGTGAGCTTTGTAGGCGTTTGCTTTGCTTGAGACCTTTACGCTTCTGTACAGATTTGTTGGAGTCCCTCTACTTGGCAGAGGGGAACTGCTGTTGACTTGAGATGTGGCTGCAGATTTGTGGTTTCCTTATGGCAAGTTCACTCTTGGGACAACTGAGATGGCAGCACAGCTTGTGGGCACGCAACTCACTTGTTTCTTCAAGTCTTTATTTTTCTGTCCCCAGTATGACAAAAGAAACACAGCAGACTTTTGTATTCCTGCTTTAGTTCCTGAGAGTAATTAACGGGTTAAGAATGCTAATTCCCTTATATATGTGCAGGCTGAGAAATTCAGTTGTCCTTGGGTTTTCATGGTGGGAGTATCCAGTTACAGCTCGGTGGCTATTGGGTAGCTCTCGGGTGCATGAAAAGTTTGAACTCGGGATCCCTTGCTTTTGCATGTACACACAATTTACCAGGCACTTTTATTTTTATAGGAAAGCCTCTGCTACAGCACATTCTTATGCTTGGGGCAAGGCGTTTTCCCAAACACCTATTGCAGCTGCACTGCACCACGCTCATGTGCTTGGCTCCTAAAAAGCAAGTTTGCTACGGTGATGATGGACACCCGCGCTGGCATATCTAAAGCAGCTCCCTGCTGTAAAATTTTCATTTATGTAAGGCACTTCTGATGCATGGGAGATAAAGCTTATCAGGACATAAAGGAGAAGAGCAGGAGGGTGTGTTTGATGATACTTGTTACTGCCTTACTGAAGTGTCTGGTCTGGCTGCCAGGAGGCGTGGTATGGGTGCCTCCGGTGCTGATCCCAGAGCTGTAGCTTCCTTTGAAATATTCAAAACACACTTTTATTTAAACAACAACAACAAAAAGCCCTAATGGAACAAACGTTTTTGTCCGATTTCTGCAGTTTTACTGCCTCGTGGTTACAACAGGCCTTAGTCCTTTTCTCTGGCTCCTGGAGCATCTTTTTCAAAGTGGAAGTGTAAAGCGGAGGCCTGCAGAAAGAACAGACTTGGCACACTTAGTTATAGGAAGAGACTCTCATTAGATTTTAATCTACTTTTAGTGTCTTGGAAGCAACGCAGTGGCCCTTCTTTCTTGATTTCCCAGCTCCTTTGCACAGGCGATAAAGAAAAGCAAAGCCTGATGGAGCATTTCTGATGAGCATACTTGCTGTTGCTGGGCAGTTCCCCTTGTGGGTGCAGCTCGGTGACACAAAGCTCATTCAGCCCGAATTTTGAAGGTGATGGATGCAAAGAAAAAAAAACAACTACACCACAAAAAAAAAAACAAACCCAAAAAGGGAATAAAAAAGACCCAACCCTGACTGAACGTACCGTCCCTGGAAGTGTGTGTCCCCGTGGCCTGGAGCCCTGGCACTGTGCCCGTTCGCATCGGCAGGGAGTTTGGCCCCGTGTGTCCGTTCCTAAGGGGGTATTTTAACATTTATATGGTACCTGAGATAACTGGGGAAGTCTTTTACAGATAATTTTTATGGCTATAGATAATTTTCCGTAGATAGCTTCTGCTGTCGTCTAATGGGACGGAGTTAGTGCTGCTAAAAGCAAACATGAGAAACCTTTCTCTTTTTTTTATTGGTAATAGCATTTCCTTTGCCATACAACGTGGTACAGGTTGGCTATTTATTATGTAAATAACAGCGAAAAGAAACCTTTCCAAGGTAACTGTAAGCCCCAAAGGTAAATGAGATCACTCCTACCCTGTTAGATAAGTGGGATGCAATTGTATCTGGCACTGTAACTGTGTCTGTGGGCTCCTTCTCAATGAATTGCTGATGAAAGAAGAAACCCCGAGCGAGGGACGCGCTGCTCTCGCAGCCGGTGCTGGAGAGTCTCCCCGTTGGTGTCCCTGGTGCTTTTTGGTGCACAGAAATGATTTTGAACCAGGCAATGTGCAAAACTTTGAAGTGTGGTATGACGAGATAAAGTCGACTAAAAATAGGTCTGAATACGAAAGCCAGGCGAAAACCTGGAGAGTGGGGAGCTGAGGGTCATTTTACAGGCATTGTTGATAGTGTTTCAGGGTCCTGAGAAGGGGGAAGATGAATGTCTTTCTGTTATAGTAACAGCTGCTCTCTGTCCATCGGGATCTGGTGTTTGCCCATCCAACTCATAATAATTAAACAAAAGAGTTATTTCATAGTAGCCTTGGTGGGGGATTTATGCTTGGAGTTTTATCTTTCTCCATTTAGGCTTTTCTTCGTCTGGTAAAGAAAAATACAAATTTAACCTCTCACCTAGACTGGGGTTTGCCTCTTGTCAGATCCAGCTACATATATTGGGAGGAAGCTAGCCATGAACTGGGCATTCAGAGTTACATTTAAAAAAAAAAAGATAAATCTCTAGGTTTCACTTATAGCCTTTTCCTTAAAGAGCTCTTGAGGGTTTTTCTGCCTTGAATCCTTGGGCAGTTGAGTGACTCTATTAGCAGTTCCCTAGTAGGACATGTAATTTCTGTCCTTCCTTTTCCTTATTTTTTTAGAGATTTTTCCCTTGCCACCCCATTTTGAGGGGGCAAACAGCTTCACGGGAGTCCAAGATGCAAAGTGTAGCAGCATTTCAGGAATGGTGCTACATCGTAGGATTTTATGCTGATTAGCTCTGCAAAACCCCCTGGTACAGGGCAGTCTTAGAGAAGGTCGAGAGCATGGCAAAGCTTAGTTGTTCAGTACCTTCTCATGTATTCAGTCACAACTTTTAAGACAATCTGAGGTTATAGCTCTGGAATAAAACAGTCCCTGGCCAAGTGTTGCAGCGTGGCATGGCACAACGGGGGCCACCTGCTTCAGTTCTTTTCCCACCTGAGCAGGGTTGGCATGTTTGAGTCCTGTCCCATTGCTTGGGTTGGGAGAGTCACCATCCAGTACTGTGTCAACTGTTTCTCCTCTTTGGAAATCTTTCCCACCATTTTCTATCACTGGGCTCTGTCCCTGCAGAGGCTTTTCAGAAGATTGCACCTAGAAATAACTAGTTTTCAGCTTTTTTTCAGCCTGATGACATAGCTTTTTTTAAAAATACGCTGAAGCTACTCTTCTTTGGAAATCAGACTTGAATTTATCTAGTGCTGAGGCATCACAAGAAGATACCTGAAGCCTAGAGCTCCCATCACAGGATCCTTTCCTGGGTCCAAATGGGATACATGCCTCCATGTAGCTGCCTTTTGAATCCTATCTATTAATTTAATACCATTTACCCTTCTCTGAAGGAGAACAGGCCCAGTTGGATGGTAAGCTTAAAACCTGAGCTGTGCTATGTTTATATTAATAATTTCCACTGGTGAAATACGGATCTGAGACTTTTCTCATTCATTTAAACCTCATAGTTAATAGGCAATAGTGGAAATGTACCATGTACATGATTATTGCAGTGACCTGGTTTCACGTGTATTTCTGATTTAATGTCTGTTTAAATAATAATTTTTAAAAAAATAAATATATATATATAAAATTGGGATCCCTGGAAAGGAGAAGGAAACCATTTATTTCAACCCCCAAATTCCTTTGAGCTGTAGAAACATTGTCAAAGTAATTGTAGCCTTTTCAGTTTTTTCTGTGTAGGTTTCTTTCTGTATAGTCTCAGAAAAACCAATCTCTGTTGATGGATGTCAGTTTTTTCACTTGTGACAAATATCTTCCAAGGTATTGTTTGAGTGATGTAAAATTGGTTCATGTGTAAAATTCTAGGTTTTAATGAATACTTTCTCATGGATATGTGTATGGTAGCTTCTTCTGGATTAAGGTGTTATATCTTTAGTGGTTTGCTGCAGGATATCATCTTAATCATTTTTGCTGTAATTTAGTCATCTTAATTAAAACTGCATTGAATTGTGGAAAGTAATTTGGGTCTGGAGAGCAGTGGGTTTTATATTTATTTATTTATTTCCTTTGGTCTCGTTAGGAGATGGTAATGGTCTTGGCAAGATTCTGCTAAAAATTAGCACAGTGTACAAAAACTCATGTTGCCAAGTTAGTACAGTATTTCTCCAGCTAATTGTGGCCTTGAAAGATATAATATAAAAGGTCATCTTTGTTAGTGAACTGCAGGTTTCTCCTTCAAGACAGAAATCCATGTCCTTATCGAGGATGAAATCTTGGCTCCTTGGTTACACAATTGAGCTTTGCTATAATTTGGACATCATTAGGCTCTTTATTAAAGCAGCAGAACACTCTAATCAATCTTTGTGCTTTGCTGTCTTAAACACACATTTGTATGTGAATTTGTGTTACGGCTTCCCTTTTTTCCTCATCCACAAGCCCCAGGAAGGGGAAGGGTTTGAAGATTAAGTTGGATGCAAAGATGCCATTTTCCCCTTCTCAAGGTGTTTTTTACCCAGAAGTGGTTTTGAGAGCTGGGATGTTTGACCTCTTATCACCTTGTGTTGAGAAGAACCAGGAGGGAGACCATTGTGGAAAGAGCAACCACTTGGTTTGTGATGTTAAAGTTAAAAAAAACCCAACAAAACAACAAATGACACAAAATCACAAATCTTCATTAAACCAAAATTTAATTTAAAAAGTGGCCAGCATTACATTTTTCTTTCTTTAAATAAAAGAAAAAGTGGGCTTTTTTTTGGGCTGGGGTCGAGAGGAGAGCCCCAAGCCAAAACAGAACTCTCTTTCTGTGGTACATAGTCATGGGGCAGAATTGTGGGGAAAAGCAAGGAAGTTTTGTGCTTTTGCCCCCCCCCGCCCCCCCCCCCCCCTTTTTTTTTTTTTTTTCTTTAATGTGTTCTGGGTCTTGTTTTCATTAGGGTGTTAGCACTCCCAGGAATGTTTTTCTGTGGCTCTGACTTCAGCACAGTAAAACAGCCAGCATTTGCCATCTCTTTGATTGCTGTTTCTTTAGCCAGGAGATACTTTTCTAGTTGGATAGACAAATGGATCTTTCCCACTTACTGGCCAGATAGATGTGATTTTGCAGAGCTAGAGATGTCAGATCCATGCTTTGGCAGAGCTTCATTCGCAAGGTTTTGAAGACTTAAATTTTGGTGCCTTTGATCTATGCTTGGCTTGATGATGTGCTGGAAGTGCCCGTGTCCTTGAGACACTCACTGCTGTTAGAAATGCAGAGGCAGGAACAGCAGTATCGAGTCATCTCTGTAAAAGACTGTCTTCTCCAATATCCCTGCCAGCTTCACTTTCGTACATATTAAAGATGCTAATCCAAGAGTACCACCCCAGTGGGACATGGAGGTGCTGTTATTCACATGCATAGATGAGGACTAGAGCAGAGACACATGCTCTACAGGAGCGATGCTTGCACCCTTGGTGGTGTTTTGGCAAGTTAAAGTCTGTGGTCCTTGATCCATGAAGACAGGGATTTGTATCTAGATCATCCCAATGTTCCCATGCTGGAACAGTTGTCATTATTTTAATAATGTACATATAGATGGTTCGACCTCAAGCACAGATGCTGTGGCAAATGCCTAGTTTTGCAGTTGGCTGGTGTATGTGCTGTGGCTCTGCTCAGAGTAACATGTTACACCTTTAAAAATAATTAAAAACTGGGAAAGAACCTGTGCTGTGCTTCTGGCTGAAGAGGGCTCTGTCCAGGGACTCATGGCATCCAGTAGCTTCTTTTTAGGAATCCTGCTTTTCCTTGAATCTCATTAATGAGGGCTCCCAACCTCACGCTAGTACCACTGTTAGCAGCTCCTTGCTAGGTGTGTGTGTGCTGAAGTGCTTGGTGGCATTTGAAATGGGTTGTGCACCACCTCATTTACGAGCCCCTGGTTGGTACTTCCCCAGTTTCTGCCTAGCAGATACATGTGCTCTTCAGGAGCTCTCCCCAGGTTTCACTGGTTCGTGCAAAAATTTGCTTTTTGAGTAGTTAGGAGAACTGAACGTTTGGGCTGCAAGTTTTTAATGAAAGCTTTAGGTAATGAATGTGTCATCATCTCATTACTGCTCCTTACCCCTTGGCATCCTGTTGGTCTAAACTAGTTTTGACTGTCTCCAGCCTAAATGGAGTGCTGCTTTCAGTATTTATAAACTCTACAACTGTTAAAACAAACCAAGCCTCCAGTTGCAGCAATGGCAGCAGGGTTGAAGACAAGGAGGTGTCTCTGAGGAATAGAGTCTATTATATGTTGGGTATAAATCAACCTCTGACTTGTGGGTGTTGGGAGGAAAATTTCCTTGGGGACTTGTAATCCAGAATCAGCCTCCTATAAATCTGCTTGGATCTTCTCCTGAAGCATGTGGCAGTGCTGGAGAGCTGATTATGGATGTAGACTGTGGACCTGGGAGTGTGAAATACTACTGCTCCTTCCCTTCCATCACCATGCTGGACAGACAGGTCCAAGGAGCAGATTATTTTCAGCGTGTTAAAAGTGATGAGTTCATTGTCCTGTTCTCTCCCTCCCAGTAAAACCTGCAGACTTGGCTTTAGATATTGGGAATTGAAAGCAAATAACAACAGTTATAACTGGGTTTGGTTTATTTGCTTTCTGGGATTTCAGGGGCAAGAACACACGTTGGTTGCATTTTTGTGCTTTTTGCATTTTTCTGTACCTTGAGGGCTGGAAAATATTTTTTTTTTAAATGGAAAGTGATATTTTTCACCTTCTAAATGTCTCTGAGAGATGAGTTTGTAGCAGATACAAATCCAGCTCATCATTGCCTAGCAAGAAATCCTGGGAAGGAAGAACAGGACAGGAACTGATGCCACCGTATCTGCAGGGACAGGCAGGCTCATGCCAGCTGGACTGGATGGTGTGTGGAGTTTGTCATTGCACTGTTTCTTCAAACAAAAGTGTTGTGTTTTGGGTTTTTTTTCTTGTCTTTTTGTGTTGCAGCCTAGATGCTAGAAGCAATCTTAGTGTTGCAGGTTCAGGTACTGCTCAAAGGATGGGTGCTGTGAGCAGCTCTAGTCCTTTGAGATTTGTGTGAAGAACAGAATATGGTCCATGTCCTCTCTGGAGTCAGGGAGATTTTGCCCAGAAAGGTGAATGATTCCTACAGCAGCTCTAAAGTGTCATCCCTCTTCTGTGCTAGAAAACCACCAGCAATTAGGGAAGCGTTGTTCTCTTCAGTTGTCTGGTGGGTTCATTGGCTTCCAGATCCAGGAGACTGCAGGAGGCACCTCCTACAAGATGTAGGACATGTCCACTCCTCATGTTGGTCACCCCTTCATCTCTGTGTCCATCCAGGTTTGCACACTGCTCAGATGTGGTGTTAAAAGGAGGTTTCTCCTAATTGGAAATGTGGCCAGTAGCAAATTATGTATGGGCTTGGGTTGTGGTTTTTATTAACCTTTTTCTTTTATCACTTCTCATGCAACTTGCCTGCTTCTTGCCTTTTTTTTTTTTTTTCCCTCGGTTGTGCTCTTTCCACCTTTCTCTCTCTTTAGAAGAAATTTTCTGTTCTGACTTCAGTAAATGTTTTCTCACTTGTCAGAAGAAAACCAGCTCAGGCCGGTGGGTTCTTTGTTCATGTGTGCACAGGGAACGTGTCAGGGTGTTCTTGTGGGCACTGCTGCTGAGCTTGTCAGCAGCGCCTGGGCCAGGAAAGCCAGGCTCCTTTAGAGATTACATATCTTTACAGATTTTGATCTCCATTTTGCAGGGAAGGGTAGCCTGAAGTCAGTCTTGACAGTGCAGTAGAGGAGAAGGCCATAACCACACCAGTCATGTAATGCCTTTGCCTGCTGACCCTGCTAGCAGAGAAGAGGGGTGACAGGCACTACAGACAGGGGGACTCTCTAGCAGCCTCTGTATCACCCTAGGGAAGTTGTCCTGCAGTAATGGTCATATCACTCCTGCTTTTGCAATGAACTCTGCTCCCTTCCCTTCCCCTCCCCTTGTGCTTGATGCTCCTCACAGCTGGAGGAGTCTAATGGGAAATGAAGAAACCTGTCCCTGCCCATTCCCCATCGGGGAAGGTCCTCTCTGACTTGCTCTTTGGAGTCCTAGTGACAAATGATTTGCCATTAGTCAGGAGTCCTTAAAACCATGCTCAATAACAGCTTTTTATTTATCTTTCTCTCAAGTGGCTGTTGGGGTGTGGATGCTTGCAATTCTTTATGCATATTTCTTCTGCTCCTTATGTTCAAAGGGCTCTGGAGAGGAGCTGAATCAAACCCTCTGGGCTGGAGCATCCACACACATCCCCTGCCCCTGCCCAGGGTGAGCTCCCATTCCCAGCCTGGCTGTGCTCCTCACGGTTTTTGGAAAGTCTGGGCAGAGTCTGTTGTGATCTGATGCATTTTGGCTGCAATTTAGAGATGTTACAGGGTCCTCCTGGGTGTACAGGCATTGACACTCCTTCCTCCCCCTCCTCCCCTGTGGTACCTGGGACACTGTTATCTGCAACAGTTCCATGTTTTGGTGGGGGCTGCGCTGACAGGACTTAAATTGCAAACAGGCAGCAGGTAACTGGACTGAATTAAAGTGGTGATTCCCTACTAAATCCCTTCGTCCTCCCCTCACGTTTTTGGAAATGCCTTTTATCTGGACTGTAAATTAAATTATTGTTGTTGATGTTGCTTCAAAGCAGCTGCAAGAATGAGTTAATAGGAGCTCCTGAGAGAGGTCTTCTAAGAAAATCTCCTCTTAGTAAAATGTGAAGGCATCTTTTTCCTCTCTTCCCAGTTTTCTTCTAATGCTAGAATAGAATCACTCTGTATTTCCAATTCAACTTCCATGATACATTTACAAAGGAAAAAAAAAAAGCCCTATAAATGTCTTAAGTATTATCTTTTCTTGCAGGCTTGATCATAAACATCTTTCTTGAGACCTCACTGGCTTGAAGCTTTGTGGTCAGCATCATCAAAGTTATGTTTTTGTTTGTTTCTTTTTTTAATGGCATTATAAAAAAAGGAAAACGACTTTCACAAGAAAGCCCTCAGAGCCTGGAAATGCTTGTTTCTCTGGCTTTTTGGTGTTTCTTTACCAGATATGAACCTGTAAAGGAAAAGGAGCTGTTCCTTTCTCTTGTCAAAGCTGTGCTACCAGCAGAAAAGGAATGTTTAAAACAGTGCTACAGTTCAGCAGTATACAAAGGTTTTTTCTAAAAAAAGATAAGGCTTAAAAGGCTTTTTTTTTTTTTTGGTTGTTATTTTGTTCTTTCTTTTAGGGAAAATGGTGGAGGGGGTGTGTGTGTTTGATTTTTTATTTGTTTGGTTGCTTTTTTAAATTATCCTCAACATTTTGGAGCTGTTTCGGACCAAGACCCAGGGAAGAGAAGGAGGGGGAACATGAACCATTCACCCAATTGGGAGAGGGTGGAGCTGGGTAATGGGCAGATTTGAAGGAAGAGAGACAAGGCTGCCTTTTTGGGGCTTCCTTTCACCACTTCCCTTACTAGTTTTGCTTCTGCTCCTCTCCTGCCTCCTGATCTTGGTATCCTACAATGTAATGCTTTTGGTATCAGAGTCTCCTACACATTTGTTTGTCACTGATAAACCTCTTCTATCAAAAGTGCACTGGCTTTTGTCTGTCAGGGCTGGACAAGTGGTAGGTGGGCATCTGGTGGCTCAAGGAAGATAGTGGGGTTAGAGCATCTCAGGGGACTGGCTTGCACAGTGGGCGTTGTTGCAGGTTCCCTGGAATGTGAAATAGTGATTATAAAGTAACAGGGAGATGTTCCTGATCTTTCTCAGCACTGATACCCCCTTGAATTTCTCATGGACAAATTAATGTTTGTTTTCAGACATGTTGCTGTAAACATAAACCAGCCGTGAAGCACTTGTGGGTCCCAGAGCACTGCTTGGAAGTCCCTCCTGTTAGGAAAATATAGGGAGAAAAAACAGCTTGGAAGATATTTAAGAGTCTCAGGATGGTATCTCTTTATGAGATGTAGCTACCTAAATTTTTCTTACTATTTCCTTCTCTGCAAAGACATGGGACTCACCACTATTGTGAGCTGTGGTGGCATTTAGCCAGGGTTGGAAGCTGGGGCTGATGCTGATGGTAATGAAGATCAGATTTTGGTGCAAGAAATGGACTTTCTGGAAGTGAATGACGAACTAATTCCCCTCATTTGCCAGTGAAAGTACAAACTTTGGAAATCCTGTCCCCATGCCAGCCAAGAAAAGACAAAAACCAGTTGGGGAGAGTTTCTCTAACGGGAATATCACTCCCAAAACCCAGCAGCAGTTTCTTGTTTCTTGCTTGCCAGAGCACACTGCAACCTCTCCTCCTGGAGCAGTCGTGGTGGCTGACACACACACTATTTTTCAAGTAAGAAATCATCTTTTCCAAGAACACAAAGGTCGCTGTGTGTATGTGCAAACCTTCCTCTGTGAAGGGAATAACGTAACCTCTGTCCTTTTGGGCTTCACCTCAGTTGATCTGTACCACATGTCCTTCAAGGTAAGCTGGGTAAGTGGCTAGCAGTCAAGGCAGGGAAAGAGAAATCCCATTTGAGGCTGACCTGATGCCATCTGACATTTTGCTTATTTGAAAAGAGGAGGTTTGGTATGGGAATGGTGGGACTAGCTCTGGGTTGCTGCAGCCCCTTACGATGTATTAATCTTCAGGGTGGATTTCAGCCTTATAAAACAAGTTGTGTTGTTTTTTTTTACTCTCTGGTAGACTTTTTCTTTCAGGGACCACCTAAGCCCTTGGATTCTTGACATGGTTGTGTGCCTCATTTGAAGCATTTTGAGAAGCCTTTGTATGCCTAGGCAAACATGTGCATTAAATCTGTAATGTTAAAGCCTCCTTAATTATCCTGCTACTTTGGTTTTATGGATGATGTGGTGCACATTCCCTACCTCTAAGTGGGGCCAGCAGATTCTTGCTCTCTCTTTAACCCTCCTTGGATAAGCTGAAAGTTTGCAGTGTGTTGTGAAGATGAAGGAGTTACTACTGTGGCCTGTCTGCTCTCCAGCAGATGCAATCCCTCTCCCTTAGGAAGCATTCAGCTAGAGGTTACAGAGAATAAAGCACTTCTCTGTACTGTAATATTTTCATTTTAAATGGGGTCTAGAATTTATAAGCATGGATAGGAAATTTAGACTGGGCAAGGGTTTCTTTTCCAGCTTTCCATGACGGTACAGTTTGGATTGTGCCACAGGCATGCAGCAGATATGAGTGGTCCCGCCTTGGTGTGGGAGCCCTTATGTGCCCTGCCCTTATTGCAGCTTCTGGGACTCAGCCTGGCAAAAGAGGCTTAGCTGCTGCAGTGAAGTTTAAGGCAATGAAAAGCCTGTCCTTGGGAATAGAAGTTACTGAAAGTTTGTGCTTTGCCCACTTTTGATTGGCATGTGCAATGCCCCCAGGAGGAAGGGCAGCATCTTTTCTGTTTGTCCCTTCTCTCCAAACATCCAGCAGCTGGCCAGCAAGGTGACTGCTCCTTTGTCCCATCCACACCCTGCTTGGTGCACCAGTGTGCTGGGCTGGGGTTGCATGTCTCATCATGCTTGTGCTGGACACACCCAAAGAGTAGGAAGAGCCAGAAGAATTTATTTGATGGTCACCATCCCACGGGGATGTAGGGAGAGCAGTGGTGTGGTCATGACTGAACCGGGTGCTCTGCTGTTAGGGTTTCTGCCCATGTCCCTTTCTGTAGTTGCATCTCATCCAACATTCCTGATTTTCCTTGGCCCAGCACTCATCTCTAAGATACCCCTGCTGGGTGCTCTTTAAAACATACTGTAGTCTGGATGTTGGCTCTGTGTGGTCTATGGGCCACTGGCCAGGCTGTGGGACAGGAGCTGCTCTCTGAGGCGAGGTCCAGTCCAGCTGTTGTAGGAGCAGGTGGACTGGTGCTGTGGCCTTGAGGACATCCACACGGCCATCCAGCCCCAGATGGATGTAGGGATGGGCCAAGGGGTGATAAGGACATAGAGTTGGTGGGATGTGAGGTGCAGTGGGAAGGTGAAGGACATCAGAGGGTCCTCCGTGGAGCCATTCCAGGAGAGCAAGGGTCATTAGCATCCACATGTGTGAGGTGTGCATGTGGCAGCTCTCCCATACCCCTCATTTCCAGGCAGCAGTGTGTATTTCAGAGAGCTATTCAGGATTTTCCTTCTTATAAGGAATTGCACTGGTTAAAAATCGCCACACAGAAAAGCTGCTATTGTCCTGGTAGGATCACATTGAGCGTGCCTTCTAATTTGAAATCACAGATAAACCAAGATTTGCATTTCTGTTTATTTTGTTTGCATTCCTAAAAATCATCCAGACTTTCTCTCCTCTTTAAAAGCAGCAGTCCTGCAAACCTCTCCAGCTGCTGTTACGAAATGAGTGAGTTATTCTAGCTAAATTGACTAGATTGGACTGTAAACACTTCTGGAAATACTGTGCAGGTTGTGGACCAGCTGTTGGCAAAGCTAGCCAGGGTTTCCTACACAGTGGGCCCCAAAAAAGAAAGGATATTTTGCTATAGTGATTTTCCACCCCCCTCCCCCTCTTGATTCTGCTACAAGCACAATCCTGCACTTTTTAATTAAAAAATTTGAGCTGTCTCAGCACTGGGAGAGGGCTGTAAGTCTGACACAAAAGGGCAGCCGTTTCCTTCATGGTTGCTGGTTTCTTTGCTTCCATCGGGCAGTTGGTGACCTGAGAAAACAGCACATGTGAGTGGAAAGAGCTTTTTTTCCCCCTCCAATAGCAGAGTTTTCCTTGCCTTTCCAACCCCCTTCAGGAGCTTGACTCTTCCTCTGCTGCACTCAGCAGGCAGCCAAGCAGCAGAGGGAGTAAGGGAAGAGTTTGCAGTAATTGATAACTCAGCAGAGCACCCAGTGGGGAGCAGGAGGGATCCACCTGGGGACAGGTAGAGACCCTTGCTGATCTTAATCCAGGCTGGCACTTGTCAACATCTCTGTTTCCTCCAGTGGTCTTTCTGTGTTTGACTCAGTCTGATGCTCTTGGGCCCAGTCCAGTTTATCTGAATTTTTCTGCCTTCCCAAGAGTATATGGTAACTCTTTAATTTAGGATTGTGCTTGTGCCTGAAGGCTTATGTGGCTCCTTCCCTGCCCGAGCAGCTGGGGCAGGTGCAGTGGGCTGAGTGGGCACCGAGTACCAAGCAGCCCCAGTGGCTTTTGAAGTATTTTTCTTCTGAATGCATAGTAAAAAAATTCTCCCAGCAGCATCTCCTTTCTTTCACAGGAAGGAATATTATGAGGCAAAGGGAGCCTAATTCTTCAGACTGTTGCTTCTCTACTTGTCTGTGAAGCATATGTCCTTTTTGACTGCCACCTTAAATGTTTCCCCTTTCCAGTTTGGGTCACCTCTTCATCCATCAGGTTTTCAACCAGAGGTACACAAATAGGAATTATGTTCTTGTTTTCTTGCTGCATGTGCTTGTTGTCTGCTCTCCCATGTCTGGACAGGTCAGCTGGAGCCAGGTGCTCCATCCTGCTTGTGCAGGAGCAGCAAAGTCCAGACACAGCCTTGCTACTGCTGCCTGGGGTAAGCTACCATTAGTTTCTGAATGAATTCAGCTTTCATGTCTTCCTGTCAGGGATATTTGAGTATAAGAGGTACCTTTTTGCCAATCTCCCAAAGGAAAAAGCCCTGAACACCTCAAAGCATTGTATTCAAGAGTCTGCAGCTTTCTCCAGTCAGTTGACAGAACTGGTGTAATGGTGCTGGTTGCATCCCATCTGCTATTGAGCTACTAACGAAGTTTTGACTCTCTTAGAGTAACTTGAATTAGTCTTTGCAGCTTGAGATGTTCCTGCTCTGCACTCAGCATAGCATATGAGTAAAAGAGGAGGTAGATGCTAGTAGCCCCTCTGTCACTGTTTCTGCAGAAAACCTACAGAAGTGCTACAGGAGGAACTGCTTCCTCCAGTTCACCAGTCCGCTTTGCCAATGACTTGTTTCCATTTCATGCTCTTTAGTAAAATATACCAGGGAGTGTTGGCAATTCAGTACTTGTTGCAGAGCAGCAGCTGTACGGTGTAAACTCTGGCAGTTAACTTTGTGGCACCAAATGAAGGTTTTAAAATGTTGCTGGTGGTCTTTAAACAATGGCTTTAAAGTAGGCCACACTCTGATTTTGGGGAAGGCAAAGCAATGGGGATCTGTGGTGATGTGGCTGAGGGAGGCATGTTGTAGCAGGGAGAGAAGCTGCTGCGTCCTCCCTTCTCTGCTGTAAATTTTACTGGGGATGAGACACAAGTAGCATTTGTGGTGACATTGTTAGGTGATCTCCCAGGACCATGCTTAACTGTGGGGGAGAACTTCCCTGCTTTGCTTTTGTGATGATTTTGAAGTGGGATAACTCTTACGCAGTTGTTAACTTACGGTGAAGGAACAATTTTTTATGGGGGGGGAATTTTAGCTGCCTTATCTTTACTTGCGTTGTAGCTTGAGTGAAAACACCCACTCAACTTGCTGTGCACAACGTTAGAGCCTGCATACCTCATCTGAAACCCAAAGGCACTTGGTGACCTCCATGGATAGCTTTACTGAGTGTACTTGAGATTGCAGGATGCTGAAACTATGCTTTAAAATGCTATGTGAGCTATTTGGCTGGGACTTTTGGTTGTGGGCTCCATGTGCTTTGAAAAGTGCTATTCTCCTCTAGGCAGGAAAAGGAGGATCTGAGTGGGCTCAAGTTGCTGTGATTGGCCTCAGGAATCCTCTGCTGGACCGTGCTGAGCAAGAGCCTTGCTCCTGGCATTGCTGGGGAGGGAGATTGCCCTTTGGAAAGGTTTCAGTAGCGTGAAATAATGTCCCTCCCAGCATGCCCACCCTGCAAGGCTGACTTTTTCCCCTGCTCCCTCTCGCCAGTGTAATTTTCACACGTGTAAAAAATTTGCCTTGACTTTTTCACATTTGCATTATCAACACAAGTTACTTTATTTTCTCTTTTAGGTGTAAGAAACAGTTTTGAATGGCTAGACTGCTTTACGAGGAGTTATTTAAGCGCAGTAGGTCATCAATGTATTGCACGTATTATGGCCATGCCTTGGCATTTGTTTTCCGTTTGTAATCCAACACCCAGCTGCTTCAGCCTCAAACTCCAGGCAGCTATTTAGTGGTTCAGCTAGTGCTGAGGAATGCATTGTGGTGCTGTTTACTTCGTTACATGCAAGGCTTGTATGGAGTACAGTGAGGTTCAGTTAAAAAAACCACCCAAACAAACAAAAAACAAACCCAGAAGTTGAAAACCCAGGCTAGGAAATGAAGGGGGGAGAAGGGAAGGGGTACAACAGACAAAATTTGTGTTATATTCTGCAGTCATTGCAAGCATTCTTGATGAGAGCAGAGATTACTTACAGTGTGATAGGGAACTGGACGAAGAAAAAAAAAAAGTATCCATCTACTCCTCTGCTGCAGCTGTTCTGTTGCTTCTCCATCTCTGGCTGAGCAAAAAGCACTGAAAAACCCCACCCAGAGCAGTAAATGGGGCTTTCCTCAGAGTTTACTAGTTTTTGCTTGTCCTGATCTAGGTTAATGTTTCAATGGTAGACTTGGCAGATGATTTCCCCCAGTGTTTCCTCATCCCCAAACTCTCTAGTTTTACTGAAGTGCTCTGGGGTCAATTTCCCTGTGCCTTTATTTATACCCAGCGTGGTAGTGAAAGTGTGTGAAGTCAAGGCGAATTGAACGCGTTATGTTTAGCTGGATAATTAGGATGCTGCTAGCTGGTTACGTAAAGGGTGGTAGTAAGCAAAGCTTTTGATCAGCTGATGGGGATTCTGCACGTATTCCTGCTGAGGCTCTCTAAGTCTCCCGTGGGTGAGGAGCAGTAGTGACTCTTAAGAGGATATAAGGTACTGAAATGTTGCTGCTCTGGGAGAAGGGGGAGAGGGCAGAGCTCTGCCTGCTGCTTAGCAGGTGGGGATTGTTAGGATGGTGTCTCCTTGGTCATGGAATAGCTTCTCATGACAGACAAATATGTTGTATCCGAAATGAGGAGTGATTAATGGGGGGCTATTCCCATCCCTGTGCTGCAACAGCTGGTGTTGGAGGAGGGATCTGAGGATACAGAGAAATTCAGGGAGCTCAGCCCCGGTCCCTGGCAGTTGGTCTCGTGGATGAATTTGGTGGGGTCAGGGTGAGGGTGGTTAACAGGACTCCCAGTTTGGGTTGACAGCGGCAGGGCCATGCACTTGGTGTTGCCAAAAATAAGTGGAAAAATGTGCTTTTCAGAACTGGGCGTGCAGCGTGTGCCTGTGCAGCCCCTTGGAAGAGCCACTGCACTGCAGAGGTACCTGCCAATGCTCCAGCAAATGGTGTGATGCTCAGTCACGGGGCTTTGCTGGTCCAAAGTGTTCATACCTGGCTCGGTCTGTTTGTGGTTTTGCTGGAAGGAGAGAGCAATAATCTCCTCCTGCTTTATAAAGCATGAGCCTGTTGAACTCTGAGTTCTTTAAAAAAAAAATAATGCATGACCTGAAAATAATAAAGGTGAGATTAGAATATAAATCTCAAGGCAGCTTGGCTGCGTGACCTGGACACCCTACACAGCAGGTTGTTTTAATTTTTTTAAATACTGGGCTAGAGAGCAGTCATTCCAGTTTAAGTGGGATTTTTTTTTTGTTTACCCATTTGTCATTGGGCTTTGTAATGATGATATTATCCTTTTTAGCTTCTCACTGTCCTTGTGTGGAAGAAGTAAGTGGCATTCCCTGTAATCGTACAAGAATACATCTAGGTAGGCAGTGAGGAGGTCTAGAGTGCTGGCTGGACACAGCTATCCAACAGAGCAGTTTTAAATTGCATTTGGTTTGATTTGAGCAAAAAGTCCCTTGGCATCTGTAGCTACATCTGACTTGGCATTTATTTTTTGGGTTCAGAGATCTGCTTTGAAGCTTGTAGATCACTGACGTGATTTTAGGGGATGCTGTTATATCCAGCAAGCAAACTGTGCTGGGCTCTAGGAAGGGTTTAATGAGTAAAGGTTGGAGCACTGACCTTTTCTACGTGTCGTGTTTTGGATGGGATCCTGCCATAAGAGCCTGGTGTCTGACTGCCCTGTGTTTGAGGCTGGAGTCAGGACTTTTATCAGCCTAACTCAGCGTTGCTTATCAAATCCCTAGACAGGACTTCGGTTTCAGTGCCAAAAGGAGAAACTCCTTTTTGGTGGTTTGTTTTTTTTTTTATATTTTATATATATTTTTCACCCCAGAGGAATGAAATTTGAGGGAAATGGGAGAGACTGTGGTATTCTGCTCACCTTCCCTGGGGCTTTGAACTGCTGGATCCTGGGGAGTGAGGTGGGATTCCTCCCCGCTGATCTCCTAAAAACAAGTACAGAGGCAGTATCTTCTAGAAGCAGATCTCTGCATCATGCTTCTGTGTTGAAAAGAGGGGGGGGGGGAAGAAATCTAAGCCTATTTGTAACAAAGCAAATAAGAAGAACTAGTATTTTATTGAGAAGGGACTGAGACATCCCTTAATTCCAATAAGCTCTTTGTCCTTTACAGCAGCAGCAAAGAAGGATCTTCCTGCCTCAAAGCTGATGCTTCTAGAAGGGTTTCCTCTGTGTACAGCAGCAGCCTTTAGAATCAGAGAGGTGCTGGATCCTGCAAACGTCTTCAGCTGCGAAATGGTTATTATCCAGCTATTTTTGTAGTAGAGGGCATGTAAAAGTGGCTGTGTGGATTTCATTTGCCTGTTTTCCCTGTCAGCGCAGGTTAGGTATCTTGTCATACCCTGCAGTGGCTTTCATTAAAGTGGTTTCCAAGCAATAGCACTTCAGTGGTTTTGTTTTCTTTCTTTTCATGTCTTTCTTTCTCCCCCTTCTTTTCACTCAGCACATTTCAGGTTTGAGAAGAGTTGAAGAAAGCTGAGCATGTTTTTGGTGCCTTCTCACCTAGCCTGTAAATCCTTCCCTGCAACTTGGGACAACTCCTACCTGTGTCCCATTTTTCCAGACTCCCAAACCTTTAAGGTACCAGGCTTTAAAAAAACCCAAAACACTTGCTGATGCGCTATGGGATAGTCTAAAAATAGTGCACTGCCCTTTTTAACAGAAGCATGTTTTATTAAAGAAAGAATGAATAGGTGACAGAACCAGAACAAAATCCCCCTTCTCGCTGAAGATGAGCTTTAAAAACCCCTAAGCCAAAATATTTGACCTCTTTGGAAGTGGGAGCTCCTTCTCTGGAACTGCAGTGGAAACTTTGAATTTCTCAGCTTGTGGCAAGGTGGTTGTTTGTCTTTGCAAATTTAGTACCCGGGTAATGGGTGTCTGCTGTTTTGTGTGTTGGTTTTTTTTTGTTTGTTTTTTTTTTACCTCCAAGAGGAGAAGCAGCAAGGATAGAGCTGGACCCAGCATTTTCCTAAAAGCTCTGCACCCTTGCCTTTCTGCCAGGTGCTTGTAGGTGGCTTAGATATAGTGGTAACGGGGCCAGTTGTATTTATGTTGCCTGGGACACGGGTATAAAATACTCCTAAATTGGGCTGGTAGCATCTGACACTGCACAGTCATTCACACGGGTGCTGCGGTGTGTAAAATGATACTGTGCTGCTGTGGTAGCATCTTCTATTCCCTGCAGACACAGATGAAGTGAACAAGATGCCCTGTGCCTTTCCTTGTCTGAATGACCGGTTGGGACAAATTATTGAAGGGTGTTTTATATGCAGCAGGCTCTTCTCGTTGGCTCAGTTTTCGGTGTGTTGCTGGTTGAATAACAGTGTGTATAATAAGCAATTAATGTCTATACATTTAATTTTAAAGGACACTGTAAATAACAGGTTTTACTTCCCTCCCTCCCCCAACTGTTGCATTGAATTTCATTCCCTTTAATTACGCTAACAAATGTGGAAAAAATTATAAATATTTATAGTGGACTGGGTGGCTTTATTCTATGAGTAAGTGAATGTCCCAAGGTTGATTATAATCTTCCATTCAATCACGAATCAAAAGTATCTATTATACAACTTCAAGAATGAAACTCTAAACTTCTGCCAAAGGCAGAATGAAATGACATTGGATGTCGGGAATATTGTTAGTGTGAACTGTGGTGTGGCTGGCCAATACATGCTTGTTATCCCTTTTTCTGAGCAGTTAAAAAGTGAATTGTGTGGCTGTGATCCTGGTGTGACAGTGCATTTAAGATGCTGCCAATAACTAATTTTTGGAAAATGAATGTCAGGCATTGTGCTTTGACATTGACTGTTTCAGTGTGTCTTTTAGAGTTTTAATTTGTTGAAAGCTATTTAGTTGGGCATATGAAATGATGGGTACACAACTATTTTTCCCACATTCCAAATTTAGTGTAAAGCTTCTAGTTTCAGCATTCCATTTATATCCCAGATTTCTCTCTGTCAACCTGAGTTTCTTCCTGCATCCTTTCCAGGCTGATCACAGTAGTAGTCATCCTCCTGGCAGACCAGAGTGTTACTGGGAATGCTGTATGTCCATTCTTCTTGAAAAGCCTCAGCAGCATAAACCTCTATATGTGTCCTAAAATTTTTCTCTTTACTTATTTTTTTGGTGTTTTTTTTGCTTGTGAAGTGCTGTGCCATTAAAGAGATGGGCTTTCTCTTGCTGCAGTAAGAGTATATAGTTTCAAGTGGAGCTGTGGAAGGGTTGAGTGTTGATCCCTTGGTGGATAATAAGAGATAAAAGTTTATGTTGTTTAAAACTGGTTAGTTTGCATCAGCATATGGCAGATTTTGCTTTATGACACTACAGCGGAGAAGAAAAGAAAAAGAAAAATCTCAGCTTTCACCACTGAACTTAGGATTTTCACTTTAGTGCTGTGGTCAGCTTCTGGTCGATGAGTTCTTTGGTTTATGTGCATATACATATATATAAAATATATATAAAAAACCCCAGTATGTATATAAAAATACATATATTAAAAAGCATTGCAGCTACATTGAGTTATGTTCTGTTTGATTACAATTTTCTTGAAAAGAAAATAGAGGTCTTTCAGACCTGTTTTTGGTTCTTTATTAGCTTGTATCATCCCACTGCTGTAAGCCAGGTGAACATTTAATGATGTGGATTGTATTCTATAAGGAGTCCAGCATAAAAGTGGCCTACCTGGAGCACATACTGGAGACAGTGATCATTATTGGCAATAAAAACTGGCCAACTTGCTGGAAGTGCCTCGTGATTTTATAACTTCAATTGTCTTTCTTACCTTATGCTTAAAGAAACAGGTCTCAAATTAGGAATCAAAGGCTTAAATTAGACTAATTTTCCCAGAAGTTTCACGAGTTTCATTTTGACTTTGGAGAGCTGAAATAAAATCACTTCAGTTTATTACTTCCCCTTCCCTTTTATTATTGAAGAAGATGGAAACAACTTGAACATATTTTAAATGTGTTGGGATGAAAAGCTGGTCATGTAACTTCTCGTTAGGCCCGTTCAACTGCAAACGGTTTGAGCAGGTTTGAGTTGAGGCTTAAGTAGAAGACATCAGACACAGATTTCCATCCTCTTAGTTATTTTTTTAATTGTTTTACTTTTTAAAATAAGTTGCAGTGATGGGCAAATGCCGTTTGTTGTCCTGTCTGTAGGCTTCTGGCATTTTCTCCTCTTTCCTGTCCAGCTACCCTTGCTGCATCACCTCTGTGAACATCCCTCAGCCCTTCCTTTCCCCTTGCAGTGTTTTCTCCGTTCTCATTATTACACCACCTTTTTTTAAGCTCTTTTTTCTCATCTTTAAAGATTCTTCATGGCTCTCTCTCCAGTCACTTAGGTGATGGGGTGCTTTTCCATGTCACTCAGATGATGCCTGCCTTAATCATCTGGTTGTCTGCCTCTCCTGTGGGTGTCCTTTCCTGCTCTTTCATGAGCTCCTTATACAGGTTTATGAAGATGCTTTTCTCCCCTTCCAAATTGTTCTTTAAGACTCAGGCGTCCTACAGAGTTGATATTCACACATGTTAGGAGAAGGGCCCATTTCATTGGCTCAGATAGGTTATTTAGGGAGTCCTGGAGATAGAGTTCCATAGGAGGCTGAGGGTTTTAACTTTCCAAGCCCCATGAATTTTAGATGGTGCCTGTGTTAAATCACATTATCTGTGTGACTTGTTTTGGATTTCTGGTTTTATCTATATTCTTTTCCCTTTCTATTGTTTCTTCTCAAATTAAATTGCAATGACAGGGTGGCAGCCCAGAGAGAGTGAAGAGGCAGGAATTTTTCCTTATATGCTTGAATGGATCTTACCACAGTAAAAGCTCAGTGGTGGTTCATACCTCTGGATGCTACTTTAATATAGATCTTTTCATTGAGTGGCATGTAATTCCACCACAGCACCATCCATTTGGACTTTCTTGGGGTTAATTTGTACTTCCTGCATGGGCAGGTAGTTTTCATATGTCTGTTGCATAGACCACAGTGACGTTGAGACATTCAACAACAACCCATTTTATTTTGTTATGGGCCCTTCCTAAAGTTGGAGGAAATTACTTTTTGGGATGGATGCTGATGAGGCTCCTGGTAGTCCAGTTCCATTAGTCAAATGAAATTGGTAGTGAAATGCTTCTCCTGTATTTTAACCTCAAGTTGTGCCATGCTGGGTCTCAATGGCCAGGCGGTGGGAACAAGGCCTGGTGCCCACCATGCTGGCGAGACTTGGTGTGCTCTGCTGTGGGCCATGGTAGCTTTTGTGCAATTTGTGCAATAAAAGTAATATTTACAGATCAGTAGCGCACACTGTCCCATTCCTGAATAGCACTGGTTTGTACTTCACAGCCCGGGAGGAACCCAAACGCGCGCCGAGGGTGAGAGTGGTTGAAGCTCACCAGGAGCCAAGTGCAAGAAGGAGGGGGAGAAAGCAAGGTCCTAATTTTTCTAAAGGGAAGCATGGCTGAACACCTGCTGTTCCCCAACAGAATAATATGAATTTGCATCAAAAAGGGGTCCCAATCAGTTGTGCTGGCTGCTTTTGAGGAGAGCAGTTGTGTCTGGAGGCATTCTGTTGGGGGAGATGCCTTCCAGTGAAAGCATTTTCCACATAACGGCTGTGGGGCCCACCCCGCGGCTGGCATTTAGAGAGGGGTGGAAATGCTATTTAAATTTCAAATGGCCTCAAGTTTTCACAGTTGCCATGTCAATAGATCAAGTTCCTTGAAATACATTTTAAGCAGAGTTTACACAGAGCCGCAGGAGCCCACATTGACTCCAAGGCCTGCCTTTATTGTGCCTCCAGCAGCGGTAAGTCAATATGGCACATTGAAAGCAGCCCTGCTCTGCTGCCGAGTGAAAGTTACCAAATTCCCTCCTCTCCTTCCAGCTCTTTTCTTGGGTAGCAGCATGTTTAACTAACTGAAAATGGTCTTTTTTTTTCTTTTTTTTTTTTTCTTTTTTTTCCTTCTTCTCTTTGACTTGCTTTGGGAAGTCAGTAATTGGATCAGGCTATCAAACTCATCACACCTTCCTAAAGGCCCATCCAGGCAAGGTTGAAAAACCAATGTAATATGAGGGAAGGTAACAGGAAAAGCAGCAGGAGGTGCCGTGCTGATAAGGGCCGACAGTTGCTTAGAACAGAACAATAGAAAATAAAACTTGGAAAACAAGGCGGGCCAGAAGAGTGGTCGTATTTCACTCTGGGAGCTGATAAAGGTTACAAACTGTAACTCCAGCGGTTCCAGGAACAACATCCTCTGGGAGTGACCTGATCTGACCCTCTCCCCAACTGTTGCCCTTGCCTTACTGTGGTTCTCACTCATTTATCTTCCCTCTCTATCCAAAATAGCTTCAAACCTCATAGGTCTAGGGTTTGCAGCAGGTGTCGGACAGAGACTGCTGGAGACGGAGTTGGCTCTAGATAGGTGGGATGGGAGCTCCCAGTGTGGCTGCTCATGGAAGAAGCTGTGAACCTTGTCACTAGCTTCCCCAACTGTTCCGTCAGGGTATGAATGCATCTGACATCAATGTCATGGGTTAAAACCACTTGATTTCCCCGCACTCGACTTCCCCTTACCCTCTCTCCCCCCCTCTTTTTTTTTTCCTGAGGGAATGGTGCATGGACCAATATGTTGTGCTCCTGCACACTGTTCATGGCTAATGCTGGAATCATAGATTGTCTCTGGTCTTCTGGTGTGTCTGCTTTTGATGCGTGGGTGCATGCAGTAAGTCTGCAGTGCTGGGAACTGTTTTCTTTGATTTCCACAAGACATGTTTGAAATGCTTCTGGAGATGTTGTGTGTGCACTTCTGTATCATCTGCTCATGCATGAAAAATAGTGATTTCTCTGTGGTGTGACTACCATACAGGCTGTCCCTATTGAAGATGCCTGTTAATGTTTCTTGCTGGGCATTCCCAATGGATACATGAATCTGAACATCCCCATCCATGTTGAGCAAATGCCAGCAGGTACTTCAGATTTTGAGTCTGACCTGCTTCCTTATTTTAAGATGTGGCACGTTGCTGGCTGTCTGCAGTCCTCTTTGCGCTGGTGTAACGTGTGAGGAAGCTGGAGCAGTAGGCAAGCTGGAGCCTAGGTTTTGAATTTAAAACACTTTCATATGAGTTTTGTTTCTGTTTGGACTGCGCCTACCACTTTTATACCCTAGTGCTACCCTGCCAGGAAAAATCACTGTTGAGGTGACTACACATTCCTTGAGAAATGCTGTAAGTAGACAACTGACCTGGCAAACTGCCATGTGATGTTGGGCACTGATGATGGAGCCTTTGATTCTGCAACCTAGTGAGTGTTCTTCTTCCTTTTCCTGGGCTCTGGTACAGCTCTGTGATTGTGGTACCCAAAAAAAGGATGGCTAGATTTACATTCTACCAGAAATAGACTGTGGCATGGGAGAAACATATGCCTTGAGTCCTAAATGGGGAAAAAGGAGAGTATTTAGGAAGGAAAAACAGTTCTGTGACTAATTATTTTTAGTTTTTTTCCTTATTAAAAAAAAAAGATCAAGATTGTTAGAGTGCTTCTTCCCCTCCAAAACATCTACAAGTGATCAGGCTACGAAAGAGACTAATTAGATGTCAAATAGACTTCAGTTCTTAAATTGGTTTAGTTACACAATGAAAAACATCACATTGGGAAGCAGATGGTGTGTCATTTTTATTATGTCTTGTAACTTGCCTAAAACCACTTCAAAGTTTCCTTAAAGAAAATATTGCTACTACTGACCAAAAGAGATGCCACTGATTATCTCTCAACAGAACAGCAAGATGTTGGGGCCAGTCTCTTGCAAATACTGTTGGTGCCTTCAGAGGCTTAGGAAGAGAGGGATCTTTTTCAAAGGGTTTATATTCAGTGGATAAAGAACTAGTGCTCTCTTAGAAAACTGGGACCCTTTAAGTTTGGACAAATTGGACACCTAAAAAATCAAGGTTATAATAGAATTAGTTTTGAAAAATTCATTCTGTATGCCCAGACTGTGTAGTTAATTGGAAGGCCTGTAGGGCCATACCTTCCTTAAAAGTGCCTGTGTTGCACCAGAATCTAAAAGACCTGTGGAATAGGAATGTGGAGAAGCAGAAACCCCCCAGCAGTGGGGGGAACTGTTAGCCTTGTTTGCAAAAACACAAAATTGCTCAGGATCTTGTAACTCGAGCCATTACAACATTAATAAAAGCAGCATTAAGTGCTGCCAGGCTGTTCCACTGCAACCTTAATTACTGAAAGAGTGTGAAATGAATGTTTGGGTGAAAAACAGGTTTAGGATTGTGGTGGAGATTAAGTAATAACAAAGAGGGGGGAGAGCTGTGCTTGAGTGATCCAGACTAGGAGATAACCTCAGTTATGTTTTGAATCCCTACCCAGATATGCTTCAGTGGCTTTGAAGGGTGTATTTGTTGCATAGATGGGAAAGTCCGTGACACGCTGATAAAAGCCATGAAAATGAAGTTGGTAGCAGGTGAAGAGATGAGATTTTTTTTATAGGCTCTACTCTACTTAAGAGGTCAGTGTAAGTATCCTCAGATGATTTAATGCTTGAAGAAACACATCTTCCCATCATAGGTTTCAGTAAATATTATTAGAAGAGTACCAGTTTGGGTTGGAGTGAAAATGAGAAAATATATCAGTATAGACAAAATAAGGTGGAGGGTTTAATTTATCTCTAATACTCTTCATTCATACACAGGATTTGTTTCCTTACTTAAAATTCATAATTCTAAAGAAAAGTGATAAATGCAAGGGATTAGTTCCAAATTAATATTTTAACCTGTTGTCTGAACTTTGGAAGTGCCTTCTTCTTTTATGACAAAATAACACAAAATAGTGGTGTTTCCTCTCTCCCTTCCATCCCTCTCTTCCTGAGCTCATAAGCATCAAGACAAGCAGGGTAAGCTTTGCCATGGGGCATTCTCTTGTGAAAGATGCTTAATTGCCTCCAAGTCTACTAATCTAATCTATGAACAAATACCAAAGCAATTAATTGTGTAGATATAAACCCCATTTTCCTCTCTTTTCATGTTCCCCTCCCCAAATCTCTTTCCATATTCATCCCATTGGCAACAGACCATCAGTTCTGAAATTGGGTAATTTTAACCTTTTTGGGTCAGAAAGCTGTAGCTTGCAGGCTAAGTGCTTTTTTAGGAGGAAAGGAGTGGATGAAGGAGTTGGTTTGGATGTGTTGGTGGTGGGGGATGCTTTCTGCTGGGATGAGATGTGATCCAAACCTGTGGTTGGTTGTGGAACTTTTCAGTCATCTCCACTGGAAAAGAGGAAAACCAAGCTGGATTACCCCTTCCCTCTCACTTCCCTCGACAGGGAAGAGGGGATCTGGCCCTTTTGAGTTGTTTTCGCGCCCATTAGTCCCCCTGCTGGTAACAGAGTTTATAATTAACCTCATTAATACGGTATAAAGGGCTTCAATCAATCTCTGGGCGATTGCTTCCAAGGATATCTTGCTAAAGGACTATACGATAAGCGCATTTGGCACCAGAACGTGCTGAAGATCTTTGTCCATGGTGCTAATTGCTTGTGTCATCCTTCTTCCTGCTGCCAGCTGCACATGGTTCTGGAGATTTTCCTGAATGGCAGTTTCCTTGGAAAAAAAATGAATCACCTTGACTGTATTTTTGGTGGTTTAATACAGCTGTGGTTGGTTTTCAGTGCTGCTCAGGGGGATTTGAGGAGGTGGAGGGTGTTTGGAGGGTGACCCTATATGAACCCAGGGGAAAGCTGGGTAGTTTTGAAAGGTCCTTCTCACCTTTGGGTGCTTTAGAAAAACTGTTTCTCAAAGGAAACAAACCCCATGGTGAAGGTGTAAGGCAAAACAAGCAAGGAGCAGGATCACTTGCCCTTTTTTTCTTGCTTCCCAAAATGAGAGTGCACAACAGTGTGGATCTGCATTGAGTTAATGAAGTTTGCAAAATAGCAAGCAGGTGGAGGAAGAGGGAAGAGTGAATACAAAAATGTTGGGATTATTTTGGAGTTTAGGGGGTGAAGTTGTTGTCTGGGGTGTTTTTGTGGCAGGATGCTTTCTATTGCAAGCAAATTGAGTTCTCTCATTTTATTCAGCTCTTGGCATGACTTTGTTTTTTTGATACCTTGTGGAGTTTCATCATATGTGGCTTTCTGGACCTTTCTACACTTTTATTAGGGATTTACAGGTCTAGGGGAGCACCTTCTAATGATATTGGCAATAGAGTTACTTTTATTTGCTTGTTTCCTAGACCCTTCACAAGTAGTCCTGGGATCCTTAAGAGTCTGTGCATCAGTAGTTTAAAACACCTAATCCCTGAAATTATGGTAGGGCTTCTTTATTTTTTTATTTTTTATTTTTCTTTTTTTCCCAAAAGACTGGAAGATTTCTTTTATTGCAGAGGAGTTATGGAAATTTTCAGGTCGACTACACTTTTTATCTCGCAGTAGAAGTAAAGATGCTGGAGTATTAAAGAGAAATCTGGGGCAGGGAGGTGGGTTCTGAGGTGCCTTTGCTGATGGGTGGCTCTGGGTATTTGCTCATTTTCCTGGTGGTCCTGGATTGTTGGGTTCATGCTATCCTGGTGAGGGAAAATCTGCCAGAGGAGGAAGGGAGGAGCAGCTCTTTTTCCCGGCTTGGACATTGATCCTACCTTGCTTGTTATTTTGATTACAAATGTTTTACTCATCTTCTCGTTTGCTGGACCCAGCAGTAGCCCCTTGACCCTAAGGGAACAAGGATGACCTGAGAAAGCTGACCTGCTGTTGTCTTTCATTCTCAAAGCTATTTTCAGTAGCTGCAGTTTTTGTTTGTGCTGCATCTAAAGGAAAAACCCTTTTAGCAGCCTCAATTGGTGGACTGCAGGAGGATGGGAAGGCCCTGTAACCACTTCCCCCATTTTATTTTTTCCAGAAAGTGTGAGCATTTTAAACACAAAACCTGACAAGTCATTTCCTATCATGCATTGTAATTATCTATTATAACAGGGAATAAAGGATTAATTAGTTTTCAAGCTGCAGATATGATTTAATTAGTTTTCAAGCTGTATCTGAAACACCTGTCTCGGCAAAATCAGAGTGCTTTAATTTAGGGGAAAAAAATAGAGGAGAGGAAGAGAAGGAGAGAGTGAGTTCAGGGTCACTGCTGACCTACAGGGTTGATCCCCATTTTACACTCTCAGCAAAGTGTGAAGTGTTTTTTCTTTTTAACTGTCCAATTTATGGCAAGGGTCTAATTGCAGTGATGTGTGCACATCTGCTCAAGATGTGTCATTGCCAGTTCAGGCCATTGCATCCCAGAAATCTAAGAAATTTTGAAGATCCTCTATGTGATGCATGTGCTGACCCAAGGGAGGTCACAGCAGAGAGAAAGAAACCAAAACCCACTGTTTTTTTGTGAAAATCTGAGCTCCAGTCACTTTGCTGGGGGTCAGCAAATGGTGGCTGTTGAATCTCTCATCTGGTCATTGATTTAGGGGCAGTTCAGTGCTGAGTGGTCAGTTCAGGTCAGAGGATATTTATGCTATATGTGAGGGGCAGCTGAAGTCCCTGTTGTAGGCAGCAGCATCTTTCCATTGGGATTAACTGTGGTTTTGGGAGGAAAACAGGTGTAGACCAGGAGGATTGACTGGTGGGTCTTTACCATGGCATTTTACCTGGCATTCTGGGGTGGTGTGGGAAGATGCCCCAGAAAATGCCCTGGCTACAGCTTTGCCTGGGAGTCAGCTCTGCCTAGGAGTGAAACTGCATCTGCCCTGCTGTATTTTCATTCCAAAACACTAATACTGCTACTACTAATAATAATGAAGCCGAGCTGCTTCTTCCTCTCTGCCCCCAACCAAATTTCAGGGTAACTCCATGGGAGGAGGTTTTCAGAGGAGTGAGAGTTTTGCCTCTTAAAAGTGGGGAAAAACAGACCATTCCTAAAAAAGGCTTTTTCTTCTTTGTGGGTGTTGTGGTTTGTTGGGTTTTTTTTTTCCCGTTATCTAAAGCTTTCTCTTGGCGCATCTATTTTCCCCTCCATCTCCCTTTCTCCCCTACCACTTTTATTTTTAATTCTGCCTTCCAAAGCAGTGCTACCTACCCAGGCAGGCTCAGGGTGCAACGTGCTTTCTTCCTGTAGTAGTAGTAAAGGTCACGCTCCCCGTGGTGGCTTTTTTGGCTGGGGTTATTTTTAACTCCGAACAACCCATCCGCGGCTTCTCCGCTCCCTCGCCCTCACGTCCGCACGCGATGGGGTCTGCGGGAGCAGGACATCAAAAGGGTTGCACTTGAGTTTATTTTCTTGTCGTTATGATTTTATTTCTTTTTCTCGTTGTGTTGTTTGGTTTTTTTTTCCTCTCTCTTTTGGAACCGCTGGGGCTGTGCGGTTGGGTTGCGCCTGGTTGCTCGCCAGCAGCTATAAATAGCGTTGTGTACAAGCAAGAAGTGGCTGAACGAGGTTGAGCGGCAGGAAAGGAAAAGCCCCTTTTGGCTTCCAGCTGGCTGCCCGCCAAGCAGCGCGTTGCTTCAGCAGATGAGTGTTTTGAGGTAGCGTGGGAAGGAGGGAGCAGTGAGTAAGATGGTCTTTCTCCGGTTAGAGGTGTGTGTGGATGTCTGTATCTTTTTGTTGTTGTTGTTGGGGTTTTATTTTATGAATGGCTGGCTGCGGGCAGGGATGCTGCGGGCTGGGAGCGGCTTCCTCCCCAGGTTTGGTGCCTCGAGGTGTTAGTGGGTGAGCCTTGGGATGGACGTAGTGGTGAGGATCACTGGCAAGGTGGTGCTGGCTCAGGAGTCAAACAGGTTTTGGTTGTGGATTTGCCTCTGCTGCTGCTGAGTTTTAACGTCGGTCAGGTTTCTTCTCCCTTTTTTTTCTGGTCTGGAAATACACAGCCACGTTCATGCTGGGGTGTTGCACATGTTGATGGGCATCCTATCTCCGATGCTTCTTGTGACAGATCAACGTCCTGGTGGGTTTCAGACTTCCAAGCTTAGAAAATGGGAATGGTCCTTCTGCAGCAGGAGGGATGGGACCCTTCTCCCCCATCATCTCTGGGGCTGAGCTCCCTGAAGGGCACCCGTAACCCCCACCCAGGCTCTTCCTTCCCTGTTGATGATTTTTCTGCATTACTTGAGCACTGAGCAGTTCCCAGTGCATTTGAGGCTGTAGAAATAGGCTAAAAGGAGACGCTCAAAATCCACTCTTGATAAATATTTTTTTTCCTTTCAATGCACAGAGAACTTAATTTTAATTAAGGGCTTTGCTTGAAATGTCTTTTGTCCACATACTCTAAAAAATAAATAAATATATATATAAAAGTTCCTTTAAGTGCTATATATAGAAGCATGGGTTAAATGGCATTATTACTATAAAATTAACTGGGTTTTTATCAGAACACTTAGAGACACTTTTTCAATAAACACTGGGGAAAACCTGACTTTTCTCTGTCCAGTTATTTTGCTCCACTGACAGGCTTTCTAGGAAGAGCCACAACTCAGCCTGTAGAGCTTGCCAGGTTTGTGGGAAGGAAAGAGGTTAAGGGGAGAGTTTGCTGTCTTTGGCTTTCAGTTTTAAAAAGAAAAGCAGTAAAAAAACCCCACCAAATTTCCTCTGAGTATAATCTATTTTGTTTTGTTGGGTTTTTTTTGGATTTTGGTCTGAAACTTCAGTGTTTCAGTGAGTTACGAGATATTAAAAGCAGGGGTGAGAAGCAGAAATATTTAAGGAATTTATTCCCATCCTTCTCCCTGTTATAATTTGTTTGCAAACTCAGTAAGAAGCAGTTATTTTAAAAATTGTATTCTTTAAGAAGTATAATTAGTGATTCACTTAACTGGGTAAGATTATTCTTAAAATCTCTAAAACTGATGAGTTAGCACTACAAAAAAGTAAGGTGGACGTTAGGGATGAGCTGATATGCTGATGAAGGCAGTGTTAGTTTTTAATAGCAGTGGTAACGAGTTAATGGTTGCTTATATGGCAGAACAATATATTCAAATGTTTATGCTCTGTGCTGTGTCATGAGTTAGCAGTTACTGTAACGATCATTGCCCAAAATAACCTCAGATCTCCACAGTCTGCTTCAGGTAAGCCATATTCTGTGGGGTTTGCCCTCCTCCTGGTTTTGGGGACTTTTCCTTCTTGGAAGCTTTGTGCTAATTGTGTTGATCATCTGACAATACAGATAATGCAGCATTACTTTAATAAATGAATAATATCTCCCTCTTTTTGGTTTCACAGCTATTCAAGGACTTATAGTTCCATGATATTGCTGGATGGTTGTTTTTTGTTTTGTTGTGTTTTTTTTTTCCTTCTGTAATTGAGTCAAGATGCAGAAATGGCACTCTGTTTATTTGAATAGTTAGAGGAAAACAAATTGGGCTATTTTTATGATGGGTTCTTTTGTGCCACAGTTTTATTTTCACTGTCTGATTTATGTAGCTATAGAGTAAGAGGACCCCAATCAAAAATCTGCTTCATTTGAATTGTTGATATGTCTTTTACAGAGGTTTAGGTTGGGATTTTGTAATTCGTGCTTTTGGAGCAGGATACAGAGAGCTGATACAGGGGAACCCAAAATCTGAAGTTTTCTTTTGTGCTGTTATGATCCTGTGGCTGCTTTGATCTCCCAGGATGAAACATAAGATGCTGCAAAATGAAAGGTTGCTTGAGAAACTGAGATGGGTTCCCCCCGCCCCCCTTACATTCTTCAGGCAGCTGATGCAGAGAGGGACCCTCTGGAGGGAGCAGGATGGGGTGGGGGCCGTAGGCTGGAAGTGCTGTTAGGGGGCTTTAAGTGATGAAGGTTGTGACCCGCAAGTCCTGGTGGGGCACCACTACCTTTGATGCTGCAGGATTGCGCCTGGGTGAAACTGAGACGTGGAGGGTTGGCTTTTCCCTTTTTTTGAACATTTTTTTTAGAGTTTGTTCTGCTGGGTGGTGTTTGCTAATCCAGGTCAGAGATCAAATGGCAGGCTGAGCAGGGAGGTTGTGTGTGGTGGTTTGGGAAGTTTGTAAAGAATTAGACGTAGGAGCACCACTTTCAGTACCAGGTTTGAAGCCTTCTCCTGAGTTGTGTTTTCTCCTGATGTTGACACTGTGTGTGGTTGTGGGAGGTTTCTGGAGGTGCTGCTGTGTGTACTTGAGCAAACCCAAATTTAGAGGAGGGAGTTTGATAGCTGGCAATTAATGACAGCTTGGTCATGTGAGTGTCCCTGGTTACTTGCCATGCCAAGGAAACAAGCTGGCTTGAAGTCCTGGAAGGAGACACAGGGCTGATGTATCTGCCTTCACCAAGAAGCTCCTCAAACCCAGCCCTTGTCTGGCTGCACCTGGATGAGTTTTGGGATTGAAACCCCCTTGGGATGGTCTTTCATTTCTCTGTCTCTGCCCAGCTGAGGATGGGGCTCCTGGGTAGTGCTGTCTGCACAGACAGTGTTGGGGGAGCAGTGGGTGCTACCTGCACCCTGTTATGCCAGAGCAGCCGGGAGGAGCGAGCCTGCGGTGGCCAGACCTTAGTGTCATTGCTTCTGCAGGTTTACAGCATCCTGCTCTGCCAGGTGAGTCACATATCTGGTGGTTTTCCTTCCTGTTGTGCTAGGATTTTAAGAAACCTACCCTTGGCTGAATTCCCTGGCAGGTTTGCTAATATATATATATATATAAAAAAACCTGTGGTCTGCCATCCGGAAAAGTGAGCTGTGCCAAGTGCCTGAGCTGGATCAGAGGCTGTGGCCCCATAGTGAGCAGCTCTGGTTTGATATAATCCATTTCAAATGTTAAAAGTTCTGCCCCTTTCCTCCCATCTCCTTGCTTGAAGGTCTGTAAGCACTGGAGCTGGATGCAAAGGGACTGGCTGCTCCTCAGCACCTCTATGATGCTGAGCTCTATCGGGAGGTCACCGGAGGAGCCTTTTCCGACAGCAAGAACATGATATCCAGGGAAATGCTGTTATCTCTGTGATAAAATGCTGTTTGCTTTTTTTGGCTAATAGCCTTCTTCCCTTATAGTCCTGACTACTAGAGGAGTTAAATCATCCAGCTTTAAGGAGTTGGAGCCAAGCATTTTGAGTGCTGCTGCCTGCTCGCTCCCTGTGAACTCCCTCTCCTTAGTGGCCTTTGCTCGTTTGTGGCAGCAGAGCTTGTTGATAGGGAAGTGTTGTCCTCTAATAAAGGAGAGATAGTGGATAAGAACATGTTAATAGTTGGAAGGTGCTGCATGAGAAATGAACACTAAAAGTGCTTCCCTTTCCGTGCAGACCTTGGTGCATTTCTGGGCTGCACAATTCATGGGACAGCATAAGGGTTGTTGGGAAGTTACTGTTAGCTCTGAGGCTAAACTCTGCTTTGTCTAATTATGGAACAATACCTCTACATTTTACACTGCTTTTATTATTATTTTTTTAAACCATATTAACTGTATTTTCTAGTTAAGAAAGTCTGCTGGAATGACCTGTTTTTTTTGTTCTCTAAGCACCTAGTACTCATTGTTAGCAAAGGCAGCCGGAAGACCTTCTGCTGTGGTGATGCTGTCTACCCAAAGTCTCACCACTCCAGAAGGGATTCACATCTAGTGCAGCTGAGAAGGTCATGCATCAATGGAGAGATCGAAACCACACGGCTTGTTTGAACTACAGGCAAAGCAAAGTATGAGAATTCATGCTTTACCTCCTCTGCTAAGTCAGAAAAAAAGAGAGTTGAGAAGTTAAGCTTGTTCCCACAAAACCAGCCAAACAAAAAACAACACAACCAACCCATAGCCATAGAGGTTTTATAGCCATATATATTTTATATCCAGTATTGCCACAGTTGAAGACCACCTCTACTGCATCCTGTTGAGGAGGGATGAACCAGTCATGAGAGCTCTGGGCAAGTGGGAAATGCAGGGCTGATGCCCTGCTCTCTCGCAGGCTTTCCCCTGATCCTTGATAAGACACTTTGCTTTTTGATGTCCCAGCCCCTAGTCTGTAAGCACAAAAAATGCTGGGAGGCCAAAAAGAATGTATCAGGGTGTGTAGGGTGCTCAAACTATCAAGTGAAGGTTATGTATGCCTGCAGCATGTGCATGCTGAAATTGTCTCCTAATTATGTGTACAAGAAATTCTCATTGTGATAAATCACACATGTGTAAGGTGCTCCTTTTCCTAGGTGATCAGTTTGGGTTGAGTTGAAGGACTACCAGGTCATGACAAGTTCTTCAGTGTGTGGTGAACAAGGTGCATTGTCCCCGACCAGCAAATCTCTTCCTTAATGCTACTCTTATGTACTTCTTGTGTTTTCTTATACATATATACATTGAAATTATGGAGAGGGTTTTGTAGGGTTATTTCAGGAGCAAAGCACTGTAAGTGGTTTAGATGCTTGTGGTCACCAGAGAGAGTGGTTTACAAGCATTGCTGGCTCATGTTTTCTGTTTGAAACTGAGGAGTCCGAGGTTGTACGGAGTTGTGTTTTTGAGACACGCAAAGCAGTGTATTTGAGTGTGCAGTGTAATTAGCAGTGTAATTAGCCTTCTAATTAATGAAAGCCTTGATTTTGACATCCAAAAGAGCATCCTGGTGGTTGGGAAGAATATACGTTTCTGTGGTGTGGTTGCACAGTGTCCCTAATGACTGTGTTGAGAACTGCTGGTCCGGGAGCTCCAGCTGAGCTGCCATAGGGATCCTAATGAAATACATGGGGCATGGATGTCTCCTGTTAGGAGAGTGATGTGGACACTTTGCCATGGAGGTAGAGGTTAAATCACTGTGGGCTAATGCAGATTGGCATTAAACCTTGCCAAATTAAATGTTCAACTTTTCCTCTGTCAGAGGTTGCATTAACCAATGGTGTAATTAAGAAAAAAAACCAACAATAATTTTATTCTGAGAGAGAGTTAAGAGGGA
The DNA here is from genome assembly GCF_020740795.1 of Apus apus. Taxonomy (NCBI): domain Eukaryota; kingdom Metazoa; phylum Chordata; class Aves; order Apodiformes; family Apodidae; genus Apus; species Apus apus. Next base: position 6,225,890 of record NC_067283.1, on the reverse strand, counting down.
TCTTCTGTCTTGAGTTGCAACAGGGAATAATGTCGATGTCTGGTGAATTTATCCTAACAGGTTTTTACCAGAAATGAGTTGGTAGGGAGAATTAATGCTAGTGTCAAGCAGAAGTTCCTACTGCAAAATACTATGGCTGAATGAAGTGGAGAAGGTGAAGTGTAGATAAAAATGCTCTTTTCATTAGTGGGATGTCAATGATATTTGTCTGTTTGGTGGTTGCTCACTGCAGACCAGCACTTTAGCTGCATCAAATGGTGCCTTCTTGTTATTTGTTTTTATAAACTGTAACAAAACCCCCACTCATTTCAAGCAGTTGAACCATTTAAACTAGATTTTGGGTTTGTTTGTTTCTTTGGCTCTGTGACATTTATTGCATCATTCATCATCCATCAGTGAAGTCTGCCAGTCTGGAGAGGGCAGGAGCTCCTCAGAGCAATCAGACTGATGTGGTGGCTCAGACCTTCACTGGATTTTTATATTCCTCCTGATGATGCTTCTTAAATTTTTTTTAAAGATCCTTTCAGCTGTAGCTGTTTGGTGTCATCTCATCAAACTGCAAAACTAAGCACCTTGGCTGCAGGGACATTGCAATGCTGGAGGGCAACGGTTTGGGTTTTGTGTTGGGATGAGCTATTGAGTACCTGATCCTTTTTCTGCCTGGTGAGAAAACGGAGTTGTCCCATTGCAGCTGATACTTTCCATGGTAGAAATAACAGAAGTGTGTGGCTGACGATATGGAGAAGAACACCCATTTTCATGGGCTGTGTCAGGGAACCAGTGTCAGTGGGGAACAGACCTGTTTCCCTGGGGTGGAGGGGCAGTGCAGACTCCATGGAGGTGGCAATCTGCTTGTGAGGTTACCATCAGCTGGTCTGCAAGAAGCCTTCAAGTGAGGTGAGACTCCCCAGAGCCATGTGGTTACTGATAATCAAGTCCAGGCTCTGTGAAGATGATCCCAGCAGCTGTGATGGTCCTTTCATTTTTCCAAGATGATCCAAGTGCTGTCACAGGTGTTCAGGTATTGTGAAAAAATTCCTGGTTTAATGACATGGACCTGAGGGCTGCAGCATCAACCTGAGCTCTGCCAGGAATAGCCCTTGTGGGTGTTGTTTGACTTGACAGATGGAAGGTGCTTGTTCAATTAATGCCGCATCATGGTTCACTTTCAGTAACGCAGGAGGTGTCAGCAGTTTTGTTTACGAGCCTCTGTGCTCCCCTGGTTTAAGTCATTCCTGACAAAAGGAAGTTTAAATGCTTGCATTGATTCCTGGCTCCGCAGTGCAAAATATCTGCACGTGGCAAAGATGCAGAGATTTTTCAAAGGAGCCTAAAGGATTTAAAGTGCTTTTAACATCTCAGGCATTGAGCTCCCAGATCTTGAACCGCTGCTTTTAAGCATCTGCAAGTCACAAATAGATTTGGAAGATAAAATGCTGGAGGCTATTAGTATTCTCAGCTCATATTTTAGTTGTTATTTCTTTTAAGGAGAGCACACTTACTAAATTGACCCTTTGTAATGTTTAGAGATTGATATGCACAGATTTGGCCCTTCTAAGAAGCATGTTGGGTTTTGTAACAAATGTTATGGCTCAGGAGCAAGATTTCTGGAGACTTTTTCATAAGTTTCCCTTTCACTGAATAAACTACCCAAAAATATGGTTCTTAACAATATAATGTGATGTATGTAAGACACTAAGATGCTTTTCAGTTTTTAGTTAAAAGGGGGAGATTTTGTGTGGATTTTCTTTAGTTGTTTAGTTGTTGTTGTTGTTTTTGAAATCCAACTTTTTAAAAGAAGTGGTTTGTTTTCCCCAGTTTTTAATGCAGTGAAAATCTTCCATACTTGAATGCTTCCTTTGACTTTTTTTTTTGAAGAGCCTAATGCTGTGTGTGCTGAAAAAAAATAAATATCTGAATATCATCTATTGAGAAGTCCTGGTATTTGGGGCAAAATGAGAGAGAAAATAAAAATAATTTCAATTTGAAACTATTTTACGAGTCAGATATATTGGAGTTAATTGGCTTTTGTATCATGTTCATCTGCAGTGGATCTACCAAAATAGCCTAGATAAGTGCTTTGCTCCATCTGGTTATTCTCTTGCTTCTTGTAATATCCTCGTGCCACCCTGTTGTGGCCAGCCCTGGCTGAGAAAAAGCTTGCTGGAGATTCCTGAAGATCTGCTCTGTTACACGTTACCAACTTGTCAGGGACTCACTTGACAAATTGAAAACTAGCCAAATGCTTTTCCAAGCCAAAAGTAGCCTGAGATGATGTCTATGCATCATACCGAGGAGCTCTTTTTAGTTCCTTAAGGTGACTGACTCCAAATACTCTTCGGATTATTAATAGTGCCCTAATAAACCTGGAGAGCGATCCTATAAATTTCTACATGTTCAGAGGTCAAGCAGTGAAGTCAATATTAATTAATAGTCAAATGCAGTGTTTTATTTCATGTAATCAGCCTCCTGACAGTCTGAGCAGTCTTGGAGGTTAGTTACGCTCGAAGAGTGGGAACGATGCCAGAGCATCCTGTGCTCCCTTGCTATAAAATAGCAAATAATCTGGAGCTGTTGCATGTAATAGCTGAAGATTTAATACATTGCCTGAAATACATGTCTGAAATTCTCCGTGCCCTTTCAGAACAGCCGCAGGAGTGATGCTCTTGTGGACCTCATGGTGGTTTCTCCTTCCTCTCCCCACCAGCTCTTGGCTCAGGAGCATTGCATAGGAATGGAAAAACTTGGCTTGATCGTGAGGGCAGGAGAGGGGTGCAAAGACCTGAGTGTCAGGGTGACCGAGGGTGATTCGTAGCTTCAGTGGCTTCATAGTGGCAGCTCCAAGGCAGAAGGTTGCCAGGAGAACACAAGGAGATGTGGAGAAGCTTTGCACTTGTAGCACAGGCGGAAAAGGAGAGGGGCTTCAGAGAGAGAGAATACAATGCCCCTGATATCAGCTCTAGTATAAACTAAATGATTTCAAAATTATTTAACAGGCAGTCCTGGGAATATTTGGATTAAAATATTTTTTGAGGGACAGTTGTGCTTGCATACCAGGACTGTCAGATTACTCTGCTCAAAAGCAAATCCATTTATTTACACTGGAACAGGTTGTCCAGGGAAGTTCTGGATACCTCCTTCTTGGAAGTGTTCAAGACCAAGCTGGATGGGGCTTGGAGCAACCTGTTTTAGTGGAAGTTGTCCCTGCCCATGCAGGGGGGCTGGAGTGAGAAGATCTTTAAAGTTCCTTCCAACCCAAACCATTCTATGATTTGAAGGAGCAATTTGTAGACTATTCTGCTTTTCAGTAGCTGATCTGCAGCTCCTGGAAATACTTCATTAACTCTTCTTTTCCTGGCCAGCAGTTATCATCTCACATGGATTTGGCCTTGGTTTAGAGACACTTCTCGGGGGTGGGAGATACCTAAAACTCATTGCTGGGCATTGGATAATATAAAGCCTATCTTGTCCAGAAGTTCTGCCTTTGCGCCTTTTCATGTTACCTTGTAACTGTAACCTACCCCAAATGCAGCCCTTCTCCCCCCACAAAGGTGCTGAGGGTGAAGAAAGGGAGGAAAAAGACAATATTTTTCCAGGCAGATCCTCTGATTCCTCTTAGCCAAAAATATTTGACAGTGTGAAAGAGGAATGCTTCATTCAGCTGTTTGTATTTTCTCTTCAATCCATTATTATAGTGAATTAGGATACCTTTTGGCCACCATCTCTTCTCCAAACAGTAGGCTTCTCTTAAGTTATTTATGTGGGATATGTCACTTTATTAGTTATATTCCTACATAACCTTACAGAGCTGATGCAAAGTGTTCCCCAGCATGAGGAGGATTCATGTGTGACCAAGCTGAGCTGGATCCATGGTGCTCATCTCCGAACCTGCACCATACTTCATTCTAGAGGAATAAAAATAAAAAATTTGCAGAGATTTGTGGCCAGTTGACCCAGGCAATACCTCTTTCTTGTGGAAGAAAAAAGATGATTTGTGGCCAGTGAAAGGTTTACTATAGGACTTTAAAAATCTCAGGTGTATACACATGCACACCTAAAGACACGATGTGAATATAAAATAAACATATATTCACTGTCAGTGCTACTGGTGGTGCTGATGGTGTTTTAATTACATTTGAATACATTTTGGCTGCCCTCTTGTAGCTGGAGTTGCCATCTCCAGTGTCCTCAATGAAATCCCTCACTGTAGGGCAGTTGGATGGTTGCCCTGTAGGGTAAAGCCAAGTGTGTTGCTGTTTTTAAAGCAAAACTTCTCTCTTTTTCAGGTTGTTGTTTTTGTTTCCCCCATCCTTGAATCTGATTAATTAATTCAGAGAAAATGATCTTTTCACGGAAGAAATGATCTTTTGACTGAAGTCTTCCCATGTCCCAGTTTTGGACCCTGTTCAGTAGAGCACATCTTGTGATTCTAGTTTAGAGATAAAATATTGTTATATATTGTCCTACTGTCGTGTTTAAGGCCTTTACTGAGGGATTTGGGCTGAAGCACAATATGTGAATGGTCTATGAATCGGGGTCTTTAATAGCATTAATGAGATGTTAAGCAGCCTATTTTGAGTGGATGGAGGGTAGAAATGGCAGCTCTTTCTATCATGCTCTGCTTTCCTTATGCTTAAGGACACAGTTGGTCATCATCCACATTCCTGTGTCCAGATGCAGATGGAAATAAATGTTGCTGGTTTTAACGATTTTTCAACAAAATTGTTTAACTGCTCTCTGCAAAGCTCAGGGTTTCCTTCCATAAGCTCTTCTTATTCCAAGAAGTTTCCTAAAGGAAATGTTGGGGTTTGTGTCTGCCTGCTTTGCTCCCTCTCAGCCTTTTGATTGTGGTGCCACCTTGATGGATGAAGTTTTCAAAGGTAACACGTATTTCTATGCTGCTCCCAAGAAAGGGCTGCTGGAGTCAAAGAGTTGTGCTTCCATTGTCTTTGTGACCAGGTGTTTTCTCCCATCTGGACTGTTTGGGGTTATGGGTTGCAAACCACAGCTGAGGAAGGGATTGTCCCTTGGGCCAGCCCTCCAGCCACCAGAATCTGTCTAAAAAATCAACACAAACCTCCAACTTTTTTCAGATATGCCTGGGACATGAGTAAATAAACAGCTCAGTGTTTTCCTGAAGGACTAAATACGTTCCAGAAGTATACCAAACCATCCAGTGAGGTGGTACAGCTCAAGTTACATCAGCCAGGGATCAGATTGCCACAATGCTGGGGAACATGCAACATCAAATGTTTAAATAGCTGCTTTTTGAACTAAATTCTCTGTTGTAGGTTAGGTGTGAGTGGATGGAGGCTGATTAATGCCTGCTGTTAAGTTTGGACATTTGTGCCTGAACACCCAAGTATCATTTTTTATGATGGGGGAGGCAAAAAAAACAGCTGCAGGAGCTGGTTTAAGTGGTGAAGTGTTGCTGTTGTGTGGGAGTGAGGAGCACGGTGGCCAGGAGACCAGGGTGCCCACCTTGGCTGCACTGTGTTCTCCAGGGTGGGAAAGAAGTTGTAGACTACAGCAATAAGAAAAAAAATAAACACTTAAACATCTCAGTATCTCAGCAGGGCTGAGTCTTTTAGCTGGTTTTCTAAAGAGAAACCTTTGAATTCAGACCCCTTCTGTGATTATTGGGTGTAAGTGGTATCTATCCAGGCACATCCAAGTTTGCAAGCTGGTGTTGGAGTTTGGTCCTTGGTCCTCATGTTTGTTTTTTTTTTAATTGACTGCCAAGAGGCTTTGGGTGGGATGCAGAGACACCCTTTCTCCAAGTGGGTCCCTCCTGTGTTTGCAGGGGAGCTTGAATGCACATGTAGGGACATGATTTAATGTGATTGCATCCTCCATTAAAATCTGTATTCGGTGGAAATAGAGCTGGTTGGACTCCCCTGGTCTCTGGTTTGTGTGGCTGATGATGGAGAGTCTTGGCCTACTTTGAAGCGAGAGAAAGGGAATGTGTAAGGGGAAGCAGGAGCTGGAGTTGCTAGGGAAACACGAGCAGGGATGCTTGCATGGCTCTCACCTGATCCCTGCTGCAGCAGCTCCGCGGCACAGGTTCCCTTTCATACAAGTGTCATGTAGCCTCCTAGGTGAATTCACGGGCACAAAAATCTGCTCAATTGACCACTCTAGGAGCACTTCTCCCCTTTAGGCTCAAGGGACAGCAGGACCCCAAGATGGAGAACACAATGGCTGCTCCAGGGATGCACTGCCACTGGCATCACGGCCAGTCCCCGAGGGTTGCGCTGAGGAATGAGGCAAATAGGGGTTTTCTCCTTCTGGGATCACTTTTGGGGATTTGCAGCTCCCTCTCACTAGGAGGAAAGGCAAGAGGTTTGGTGGTTTCTCCACTTGTGCTCATATTCCAGGACATGGGGACAGTGCTGGACACATCTGGGTTGTCCCTATTTTAATTGTTCTTGCCATTGTCGTTTTATTTGTCCCTCTGGACTACGAGTCCCAGAGTACTTTGCTATTTGAATAATTTGTGCCAGGCCACGTACCTACTGCTTAGCACACTCTGTGCCAAGAAAGATGACTTTCATTGAATTTATGATTATGCAGGTATTTCCTTTCCTGCAAATGTTTTATTTATTGTAACAGTTATTGATAGCTGCACTCTACCAATTCTGTTGAGGCAAAACAACCTTCCACAACTATTTGGTTTTGTGTTTTGTTGTTTTTTGTTTTTTTTTTTCCTTGCAGCAAAAATCAATCCTGGTAAAAATTCAAATATCTGGATTCTTCCTGGCTTGCCCCCCTGCCTTGTATGATTTAATAATAGCTTATAAATGTTTTCATCAGCTGCTCTGGTGTTCTTTAATTGAGTACAGAGGAATGAATGGGGTTTGTATGACTGGTTTTATTTTTTCGTGTGTAAGCAGTGAGTGCTTTGGGGGGATGGATGCAGGACTGTTTGTAGTATGATTATTTTCTTAAGTTTAGAATTAAACAGTTGAGGAGGAAAGCAATTGAAACTTTCCCATTCTGGTTTGTTCCTTGGGAAGCATGCTGCTTCCCTGTGCAGGAATTGGAAGCAGCTGGCTTTGCTTTATAATTAATCAAGGCAGTGATTATCTTCTGATAATCTTGCCCCCTTCATCTCCTATTGCATAAGTAAACACAACTTCAGCTTGTATAAATTGAGTTTTGGCCTTCCACCTGCTGCTGCCAGAGGTGAAAATTCGAGCGTGCTGTGATGAGCTGCCCCTCCAGCAGCTCTGCCTGGCTCATCATCCCCATGGCTCTGGGACAGGGCTGAGCCAGGCTGGCTCTGCCAGGAGCGGGGATGGAGCCCAGTGCCAGCTCATGCTGGCTGTGAGTGGGTGAGCCATCCCTGAACTGGTCAAGCAGGGACCATGTTTCACAGCCAAACAGCCACACGAGGAGAAGACATACGTGGATGCTTCGGCTGTGCTCCAGTAACTGTTTGTTGTGTTGTTTTTTTGTTTGTTTGTTTGTTTTTTAAATACAGCATTTCTGGCCAGAGGCTGCAGCTTTGAGCTTCAAACAGAAGAAAGGGGCCATTAAAAAATGAAAGGCACCTTCTAAGGGGTGAGTGTGAGGCTTGTGCTCTGGTGCCACAGAGTCCGCACCTGGAGTTCAGTAAAGTGGTGCTGGATGAGGTGAGCTCAGATTAGCAGCACTCATGTCCTTAAGAGCTTTGGTTACACCTGAAGTTGCAGTGGGCTTGAGAAGTGGTTGGCACGCACATGGCCAGCTTTGGGGCAGGGCCTCAGATGCCTTTTGGCCAGCTTGTCCAAGTGCTGCCAGCGGATCAGCATTAGAACTTCTGCAGATCCCAGCACCCCAAGACAGCACTTTGTCTTTTCCAGGCTGCTTTAAGGTCCTGTTTAAAAGGAAGGAGAAGGCATATCTGAATAGCAGACTCTGCACTCATCTCTAATTTTATTCCTTACTCTTCCCCTGCAATTCTTCCCGCTGGGAAGGTGAAACCACGAGCTGGAAGGAACCAGCTCCTTGGCTTGTCAGTGGCGCCGGTGTGGCCCGTTTGCTCGCCCGGAGGCTGGGAATGCTCAGTGCCAGCTCCTGGTCAAAATACATTTGGTTTCTAAATTAAGATGGGGATTCTGCTGAAACACTTGGTGAGTTAGAAAAAAGGTTTTAAGGCTAAGGAGGTTATTTATACTCTGTCTTGCGTGTCTAGCCCGTGTTTGTGCTAAGTCGTCTATGTTAATTTCACAGAGAAGGACCTCTACCATAAATACTCCTCTAACCATCAGTCAGCAGCAAGCGTAGGGTGGCCACAGAGCACTGTGTCCAGCTTGGATGGAGGAGTCTGACTTGGGAGAGGGGTTTACATGGCATACAGCCCATTTCCAAGGACCGTATCCTGTATCCTTCAGCAACTGCTAGGCAGCAGCAGGCTATGGAGATTGAGCAGTCCTGCCCTGTGTTAAAAGTTAGGGTATCCACATGCACATGTATATGGCTGTCCCCAGCCTCCCTCCTCCATCCCTGGGTAACTTAATTTTGAACACTGAAAAGATTTGAAGGCACCTTGGGCTGGGAGCAGTCACAGGTTCATTCATATGGTAATTGTTTAGCAGGTACTGGTGTGTTTCTATGAGACCTGCTTCACTATGGCAGTGATCCCACATGTGAAGTCCCCTGGGAAGTACTGTTTAATATACATTTTTCTCCTCTGGACATAGCTATGAACTGGCCATTGGGCACTTAGACTAGTAAAAGCGGTTTGGAGGTGCCTCTTGGTTCAGGGGTGGAGAAAAAGGGTTTGATAGGAGCTGAAATCTGTGGGGTATTAAAGAAAAATCCCTGTCTTCCCTTAAATGTCTGCAATGGCATTTATCCTCTCATTTGTCTCACAGACTTTTAGTGGAAGAGAGTTAAATGTCTAGTCATGTCTTCATTGCCACAGCCTTGAGGAGGTTCCTCCTCCTCAAGAAATAAACGTAGCACGTGTTCAGCTAAAAATATTGCAGGAGGAATCCTTCCTTGGCCACAGCCCCGATACAGAGAGCAGCTGTGAATCATGGGGACTTTGTCTTTAAACTTTATCTGTCTTCAAAGTGATGCTGTGGTGGTCATGAGCCATTAGAAGAGCCAAAGTCTCCATTGAGCTTTTGCATCCTAGGGTGGATGCAGACTAAGACATCTTGGCAGCTATTTGCAACATGGGTTGGAGAAGGCTGTTGGTTTTGTTTGCCGTTCCCCGCAAAAGCAGCAAAATGGGAGGTTTCTGGGATGAAGTTGAGCTTAGGTGGCTGTGGAAAGGAGCATGTTTGTGGTTGCTTGCTGGTGTGATGATCTCTCCTGCTCCACAGAGGTGGAAGGTGAGGAGAAGCATCTCAGCCGAACTTTTGGCAGGAGTCAATCTGTGGCACTGAACCTTCCTCATGGAGCAAGGCTCCCAGATCACTGTGTTAACGGGTAGAATGGATATTGACCCCGTGAATCGACTGCCTTCCTCTAACCGTGTGTCTTTCATCAGTTCACTGCTGTTGAAAAGTCAAACTGCTCCCGTGCCTGTCTCAGTGGGGAGGAGTTTCTTACGTTGGCCTTAACTTTCTACTTTAGGGCCTTTTACCCCTGCAGGTAATTTCAGCTTAATGTTTCCATCCTTAAACCCATAGGATGGGGTTATTGTTGCCTTGATAGATTAGTGGTGTGGGATAGGACTTCCTTGCCAGCTGTATTAACTCTGCAGGTGGATGCTGCAGCTCGTCATCGTGGAGGTGCTGGGAAGCTGCACTCAAGGACTGATGTGCCCTGTGCTATCTGCTCCCACTCCCAGACAGATAATGTTAAATTGTGCCTTACTTTGCATTGTATAAGTAAAACTCCTCTCTTCCCCACTTCTTTTTCCCTTTCTTTTTTTGCATTGCTGGCCAGTCATTCACCCACCACCCCAAATCCCAATTGAGACCTGACACTGAGGGGCAGATGAGGCAGCAAATGTATTCAGCCTGATGATTTCCACATGAGCAGGGCTCTGTGCTGGTGAAAGACTTGAACTCATTGCAGAAACCTCCCAAGAACAAAGCTTTGGAGAAAGGATCAACCTTATTAGCACATTTAAGGAGAAAGGGGGTTTGTCACTGTATCAGTTTATGCTTCAGCACATTAGTGTTGTAAATCTCTTTGAGGAAGGATTGATTACAAAACTGTATTTATATTCCCTCCTAGAAACCCAGAAAGAAAAAATTAAATCCTCATTGCACTGGTTTGCTGTAAATCTTTTGAACAAAGTTTATGGGATGTGATGGCTTGAAGCCTCCTGCAAATTAAAATGATTTTTTTTTTTTTTTATTCCCAGGCAATCTTTTGGTTTCCCAAGTATTCTTCTGGCCTTTTCACTTGAAAAGGAAAGGCAAACTTTCATGAATTGAGCAGGGGCACTCTTTGAATGAAGCGAGGGTCAGTGCTTCTCCAGGCTTTTCTTCCCTTTGTTTGTAGAATACACTGAGGATGGTAGGAGCAGATGTGCTGCTTCTATCCAGGCTTATTCTCCCCCTAGTATGGATATGAGCTGCCTTTGCATCAATTCCTCCCATGGTTAATGCAGTTTATTCTACATTACTTAACGTATTGAGGCTGTTGGTAAGCACAGCATGAGGCTCTGTTGGTAAAGAGTTGGTGCTTTACAATTACACCATCCCTTGTAAAAACAAACAACAACAAAAAGATGGAAAGCAGAAGGAAAAAACAGCAAAAAATATTTTGGTTCTGTGATTTATGTTGTGGGCTGTATACCCTGCACTTGTGACCCCTTGTAGAGGTGTATCTGCCATATAGTCCTGCCCTAGCAGGGGTTAGTTAGTAAGTTTAGGTGTGTTAGGAATGGAGGGAGCAAAGTAAGGCAGTATCCAGCCTTTGGCTGCTGAATGTGAAATGTTTGTCATGTAGCTGCTGCTGGGATTTAATTCCAGGGGAAAAAAAAATAATTAAAAAATGGGAGGAGATGGCATTTAAAATAAGTGTACATGAACGATTTGTCTGCATTTCATAATACACAGAAAGATGAGCCATGCTAAGCACTGGCACAGGCTGCCCAGAGAGGTTGTGGTCTCCTTCTCTGGAGGCTTTCAAGACCCATCTGGACATATTCCTGTGTGATCTGCCCTGGGTGTTCCTGCTACAGCAGGGGGGTTGGACTTGATGATTTTCAGAGGTCCCTTCCAACCCCTAAAATTCGATGATTTTATGCTTTGAGCACTAGACTACTAATGATTGTTGTTTGGCCAGTGACTCTCAATTTAACTGTGCTGTAAATGAAATGGAGTATGGGCACTCATAGTCATGGATGTTTTAATGTTAACCAAAAAAGTGATCCTTTATTGTGTCAGGGGTTAATCAGAGTCTGGCTTTGGAGCAGAGATGCTGCATTTATTTAAGGCAGCCAGAAACCTGGCAGAATTTTTGCTTTTGGGGAGAAATCCTGCAAACAGGGGCTTGCTTCTGACTATTCAAATTGATATGAAAATCTGCCTTGTGCTAGTTACAGGAGTGGCATCCTTGATTGGGCTCTGACCTGTCATGAAAATACTGTTCTGTCATTGCATGTTACTTGCTAGGGTACTGCTGTTAAGATATCTTTTAAGGTAGATTTTTGTCTCCTGGGCACACATCTTTGCAACCACTGTTTCAAGGACAGTATCTCTTTCACAAGTACTGTATCTCTTTCACCTTGTGAATTTCTCATCCTCTTGTAACAGAGCAATTGTTCAGCAGAGAATGTAAAGTACATCCTCATCCCTACCCACCTCTCATGATGGAGGCAATTTGTTTTGGCTGGGGAAAAAAAAATAAAATGCATATAATTACTCAGCTGTTCATCTCCTGTTCTATCCCATTCCCTTACCTTCTTCACATACATGTGTGGGACACTGCCCAGTGGGGAGGGCAGAGCTGGGCATGGGTCTGTGCAACAAGAGAAATCCCACTTGTGTGAGTGATGGCTCAGAAGAACAGGGTCTTGGTCTTCTTGTCTCCTTTTTGTGGGCAAGGGGTGATCTTTACCCTACTAAATGCCCACGTGGAAAATCTGCAACATGCGTCCCTCTTCCCCAGAGTGGGGGGACACTTCCCACTGGGAAGGAATCCTGATCTGCTCTGCTGGAGCTGTTGTAGCCTCCTCCTAATTCAGCCATGTCTGGATAAAATTACTGGTTTGCACCTGATTCATTATAAAAAAATACCCACGCATGATGAGGCTGGATTAACCCTGATATTTTACAAAGCCAGCAGGGAAAAATGTTTTAAGTGAAGTGAGTTTCTAACTGAGCCATGTGCTTTACTCCAAAATATCTCATTTTTGGAGGGCAGGATGTCTATTTCTCACTTCTGTTCTGACAAATACACTTTAAAAACAGGGCTAAACTGCAGCTGGTCAAACTTTTTCCATCCCCTGGTCAAACAGTTGGAGAGATGCTATCTTCAGCAGGATTTATGATGCATTTGTGTGCTTGGAAGATGCTGTGTGATACACAGCCATAGGATTCAGGGAAGTGGTCGAATGACAGAAAGAGTCACTTAGCAGAAGCTTAGTGTGATGGACTTGAGATTTTGTGGACATTAAGGTTGTTGAAGAGGACTACGATGCACTAACTTAACCTTCTGCATAGCACAGACAGTGGAAATTTATCTTCTGATATCTACAGCCTGTCTTTTTTCTACTGGGTCCTCTTCAAGCTTAAAATCAGTTCCAAGATAAGAGTCTACTTAAGCCTCCTAGATTGCTTAGCCATCAGTAGAGCATGGTTGGCTGAGGAGCAAAATGATAGTGGGGATATCAGTTCCAAATCCTATAGGGATACCAATGATGTGGCAGAGGCTGTTGCTGACAGAAAGCTGTGCTGGAAGAATGGGACCAAGAAATCAGACTGTAATGAAACCTAATATCCACACTGGTGTTTGAGGTGAAAACCAGCTGCTTGATCTCTCCTGCTAGTGCAGCATGAGAAGTTGGTGTGCTTCCAGGAGGTACTGTGGGGAAGTTGTGTCCTTGATCTGTAAGTGGAAGATGGAAATAAGAGCTGGGAGATAGAAATCTTCCATCCTAGGATAATGAGATGAGAGAATAAAGCACCAGGAGAAAAAAAATACCTGGAAGGCACATCTGGTTGATGCAGGCGTTTTCCCTGAAAAAAAAACAACACAACAAAATAAATGTCAATCCTTAATCTCCTACTGTGGGTGCCCTGAATTTGGGATTCCTGTTTTGCCCCAGAAAGCTTCTTGCAGATTCATTGAGTTTCCCTGTGTGTTGAAATGCATAATAAAGAGTCCCTTGCTTCCTAGCACTGCTGCAGCGTGCGCTGTTCTTGCTGTCCCTTAGGCAAACTGTTTGCAGGGTGGGATTTCCCAAAAGCACTTGGTGTTGACTCAGCCCTCCTTCCAAAAGCCAAGGGAAATATCTGCTGAGGCACATGGAAGCCCCTCCTGGAGTTTCTCAGGTCTGTGGGGACTTTCACACGCACTTTGATCTTGCTGTCTGCTGCTCTCGGAAACAAAGATTTTGTGGAGAGCAGATAGCTGGGATTCCTGAAGACTTTGAACTTGTGCAGCAGCTCCCAACATGTCTTGCCTTTCCAGTGACGATCCCCCATCCAGTGCAACTTTGGCACTTGGGGATTTCAGTACAGAGAAGCTCAGGGCAGTGGCCTTCTGGTTTGCAGACTCTTCTGCTTGATGATCAAGAGGACACCCTGCAGAAGGGGACAGCACGGGAATTTGGGGGATGTTGGATGCAGCCAGCAAATCTTGGCATCAAAAATCTGGATACGGTGGAAATGATGTTCTTGTCCGAGTGCTGTGCTCATTGAGTCCTCCAGTGACTTTGAGTCTCTGTAGGGAAGGAGGATTGTTCTGTCCTTCACCAGTGAAATTGCATCCACGTGAGGCTTTTCTCAAGTGGCACAAACCTGCCTGGTGCTGCTGCCAACAGCTCCCTGGATGCTGCCTTGGGAAGAGCTCTTTGGACTGCTGTTGTAATGCTCTCGCTCAACATACCCCGTGTTTGCCTACCTGGTTTAAAGTGTTACTAGTTCCTGAATACAGAAACTGTTTGCAGAAACTTATTAGCTTCCCTGCTCTTGAGCACTACAGCTTTTAAGAAGTGGCTGCTAAAGCTGTGGTCAGATACACCATTGAAATTAAAACTCAGTATGAATTCAGAGTGAAATAACTGCTCCTAAATGCCTGCATGCATGTAGATACTCCTAATCTGGAGGGGAGATAAATTTTTCATCTGGTTTATTTCATTGCAGTATATCCATGAGGCTAAATTGAAGCAAAACAATATTCTTTCAGGATAAACATGCTTGCCTGTTAGTATTGGGGAGGACCGGGAGCCTGAAGAGCTCTGCTGGAACAGCTCGGTGTGTGCACGAGCCACAAAGCGGTTGCAGGCAGTAATCGTCTGCTGTGATTTTAAGAGGGAACCCATGATGTGGAAAATTCTTTGCAGCTGATATGTCAGTCATACCTGAGGATCAGCCAGGAGGGAGGGATAACAGCACATTTGCTTCCCAGTTGAGGGTGAGCAGCCTGTAAAAAAAAGAACCTCAAGTAAAGCTGGAAATAAGCTGCTGGGACTTAATGGGAAACTGCAGTGCTGTGTATAAGCTGTATAGTGTCAGAGAATAGAAAGTAAAAACACTTGAAAAAACAAAACCAGAGATGGTCCTCCTAATCTTGATCAGTGTCTCAAAAGCAGTAAGATTGTTCAAAATTTTCAGCAAACCACCATTTTCTGGGGTGTTTGTGTGAAGTCTGCTCTAAGTTAGCTGGCTCTGTGGGAGCCGTTAGCACCCGGGGTCATGCGAGGGGATGGGTAATTTTTCAAGGTGGTTCTGAGAACTCATAAAACATATTTAAAAGAAATACATAAAAATAAATCTATGGTGGGTATAAGTGGTCACTGTACTTTCCACTTTTATCTTGCCTGAGCAGAGCTCTCCCACCCCTCCATCACCCTCTTGTGTGCTCGCCTGCATGTGCAGCTCTAGACGTGCCAAACCAGAAACACCCCATCTGCTAGTGCCTGTCCCTATTTTAGCACAGCCCAGCTCTTTCCTTTAAGGTTGTTCTCACCTGGTTTATTTTGTGGTAAAATGAGCCCATCTTCACCTTGGCTTTACCTTAAGGACAGTGAGTTATCTGAGTTAAGAGCTTACTGTGTTTTTCTCTTAGTCATATGGAGGTGCTCAGAGCCCTGGTGCTAAACAAGCATTGATCCAGGGGTTGTGAACACCTGTGGGAATTGGGTGAAACATTTTATTTGATTTTTGGGTTTATGTATAAAGTGGTTTTCCAGATTGGAAGAAGCGCTACAAATTTCTTTCCCTGTTTTGTTGCTTAAGACCCCACAAACTCATTCCTTCAAATTCATAGAATTATTCTGGTTGGAAGAGACCTTGAAGATTAAGTCCAATCATAACCTAAACCCCCCTGTCATAACCTAATTTACCTCTTCAGTGCTTAGATCATGTCACTAAGCACTGTATCTACATTTCTTTTAAATACTTTCAGGGGTGGTGACTCCACCACCTCCCAAAAGGGTGAAGAGTACAGGTACAGGGCTGCAGATGAGAATGTGGGTGGTGGCAACAAAGCAGTGAAATGCTGTGGGATCCTGGGCTGTTGAGAGTCATCACACTCCTGTGGCATCTTGTAGATAAACATTTTATTTCATCTTAGCAAAACCTGCCGGGTGGTTTGTGCTGGGATGGTGGCAGTGGTACACCAGATATATTGGTTTGGTACTGTGCTGTTTCACCTCTGATAGAAATCAGATGTTTTTCATCTAGCTCCAACATCATCTGTGTGAAAATGGTTGATGATTAATGTGATTTTTTCCCCTAAATTCAGGGAAATCTCAGCAGAAGGTTGGAGCAGAGCAGGATGCAGCAGAAAATGCCATCTCACCCTCATGGGAATAGATCCTCCTCCTGCCCTATTTAAAAATTAACAATAATTAAAAGAATTCCTTTATACTCATAGCTGGTCAGAAATAGCTTACACGTCTCAGGAGTCTCCTTATTTGTTGGCCGAAAATCTTTTTTTCAGGATGTAGAGCTTTTTCTTTCAAGTTCAGGAAAATTACATCCTTGCTGGGAGCGACGCTGTAATTGTGTTGATGGGAAAGTGATCTGAGCACTTTGGTTTCTCTTGTATTAAACCTTACAGCAGGTTTGTCTGCTGGAGCTGAGAGGATTTAAAATGAAAGCAAAGATGTTCAAATGAAGATAGAGCAGTGATGATGAGTCTGATGGTGATGGGAAATGGTTATAAAACATGAGGGATGCTAGCCTGAAATCGCAAACAGTCAGAAGGCAAATCAAAAGTGAAGATAAAAAAGTTCCTCAGAGGTGTTTGCCCAGTAAAATAAAACTTGTGGAAGCAGTTTGGTGCTAATGCACGCACAAAAGAATTGGCAATTGAAAGAAAGAAAATGCTACAAAAAGATATTAAAATTCCTAATTTTTTTTTTAAAGGCAAGAAGCTGCTCCCTTAGAAGTGCTCTTGGCACATGTGATATGTTCTGAAATAGCTTGGGAGCAAATATTGAACTGGGAGGGGGGGTAGGGAATGGAAGGAGAGTAATTATATATAATCTTAACATGAATTAGGTGATATAAATGTAATGAAAGCAAATCCTGTTCTTGGAGAGACTTTTCAGTTTGCATTTTGCTATCCTTAGGCAATGGCGTGTTGCTCTCTGACAGACAACCATTTGATTTGGAAATATGTGAATAATTGGGAAGTGAAACCTCTTTGAATTTGTTCCTTTCCCCTCTAGCATTTGAAGGACTAATGATGGAAAGCTGCAGAGTGCCCTATGCAGACATGCATGCAGCCAGTTTTATGCTGTGCCCGTTGCATGAGTCACTGCTCTGCATCCTGTGCTCTGGGAGCCGTGTCCTTGCTTAAAAAGTGAGATATTTATTTTATAGTTGGAGAGATAAGCTGGTTATACTCCTTGCTGCCAAGCCCTTGCTGAAGATACCTGTGGCAAAGAAATGTGCAGCAGCTCCGTGGTCGAGGCTGGGGATGAGCTGGGACTTGCAGGTGGTTGGGCAGGAATAAACACACATGCGGCTGATGGGAAAAGCGAGCGGCTGAAAGCTTGAACATCTTGGCAAGGCTTGTGCTGCCTGCTCCGTTGAGAGGCATCGCCCTATTTTAAGATTATTTTAAAATGTGTCTGAGGATCCTCCTGTCTGCAGTTCTCTGCTTACTAAAGCAGCTGGAGGCTGACTCTGCTCCAGGCACGAGGGACCATCTGCCCCTGCCCAGCGTGACCACTGCCAAATCCTCTGGGTGGCACGAGCAAAATTCATGTGACCAACCCAAGCTTTCCCATGAGGAGAGAGGGTTCATAAGCTGCATGGCTGGTCCTGGGCACTCTGACTCATTATCATCTCTGCCTGTGCCCAGGCCCTGGATAGTGGGTTTGAAGGGAGGGGATTTGGGCCAGCATCAGGGCAGGAGACACTGAATGTGTGAATAAAAGTACTTCTCAATCTGGAAAAAAAAAACACAAAACAAACCAGTATTTTTCTACTTGGTATAGTTCACAAATCCTAAATAATAATATTGTATAAATGTATGAATGTCTTCAAAATATACAAAGTCCTTCTCTCCAGCTGAACTTAACATTAAAAATGGGAGCAAAACCGCTGCTGTGTTGCGCTGTGCAAGGGGTGGAGAGGGGGGCAATACAGCCAAGCGATGGATATAAGACCACAAGCCTGAATGTAAGGTCTGTAGATCCCAAGCTGTGCTCTGCAGACCCGTTATAGAGTCTTATATTAAGCTTTTGTTGTTTAGGTAACACAGAAAATCTGGGATCTTCTGACATTGATGAGTCAAATATTCCTAGTGGTTTGTTCCCGACTTCTTGTATAAACTTGGGCTTGGAGCTGTGCCTCTTTCCCTGGCTCTCCCCACCTGTGATAACTGGGATAATGACATTTGATGTTTATAAAGCAGTGCTGGCATGGAGTAAATTGGGATGCTTCACTAGGCTGGGATGCAGGAGGCTCCGTTTGTGGTTTCAGCCGAGAGCCGACGCATGAGGTTGCACAAGACCAAATGCATCCTTTGTCTCCCCTTCTTTAGGCAATATCCTCTTTGTAAAGAGACTAGTGCAGTGAGGACCAGATGTATGTTAAGCCCTTAGGGCCATATTGAAATGCAAATGGAAATGAAATAGTGTGTTACTTCCAAGAGCAGTGATGGGGGCGTAAAGAGGAAAAACTGCCGCGTTGGTAGATTGTGTGCATCAACAGGGGATAGCTGGTTATCAGCCCTGACAATGCTTTGTCCTGTTGGGAAACCTGCATGCAGTGCAATGTTGTATTTGGGGTTTTGAGGTCATTGTTACACAGATTATTTAAGCCTGGATGCATTTTTAGCTGGACTTTGTCTAAAGAATAAACATAGCCAGCGCTGTTTTCCAGTCATCAGCTAAACAGCCCAATCGAGGGCTTGAGTCAGCGATCCTTGCAAAATGCTACTGGCTCTCTTCAAAAACATTTCCTAACACTTTTTGCTTTTGAAAATGTAATCGTGCATAAAGTGATGCATGTTATTTTTACTTCATAAACCATTCTGATGCCTGGATCTTGTGTGTGTGTGCGCCTTGGCACTGCTTCTCACTTGTGTGTAGGGTACTCTCCTTCCTACGTGCATCCATGTATGCCTGAGATGGTAACATAAGATGGGCCTAGTCCTTTTCCAGTAATAAAAAAAGCTTAATTATCTTCTCCTGAAAAACCAGTGGCTCAGGGACAGGAGTTAGATTTTTGCTATTCCAGGGACGTGTGGCTCGTATCAGCATAACTATCATGTCGTCCCGTTCCCACTAGAAAAGCTTGCTGTAAGGCTTGTAGGGCTGCCCTTGCTTTTGATTCAATCCATAGAATTGCTTTTCAGCAGAAACACTTGTATCATTCTGTTTTGTGGGCTGGTAGCTAATTCCATTATTTAGCCCATGCTAGAAATGTACCTTTTATGGCAAGGAAGACAGTGTGTTAATTCCTCGCTATGCTGAACTCAAAGGTGCTTGTGAGATGCCAGCTTGGACTGAGCACTGTGGTGACTTCTCATCTCTGTTTAGATTTTCCAAAGCTGTGTGATGGCTTGTGGATGCTCAATTTGAGATATTTTAAATGTTTTTAGTCCCCTCAAGAATCAGCTTAGGTGGGCTATGCTGCATGGAAGTCTCTACTCCCTTTGAAATTCTTGGCCCACATCTTCTTCCAGAATACAGACACATCAACATCCTCTGCTTCAGTGTTGTTAATGAATAATTAATACTGTATGCTTCCCTCCTTAAATGGCAGGGACTTTCTTGCTACAGAAGACATTAAAAAGTTGTTAGGATGGAAAATACCAATGAACAGATGACAACCCCATGCAAAATCTCTTCCCATTGGGAAACAGTTCCAAGAGTTGATCCGAAGAGGAGCAGGGATGGACTCTGGCAGGGAGGAGCTTGCAGAGGTGTTGTGTCCTTCTTCCAGCAGCTGTGGTGGCTCCAAATGGCACTTCTGGGCTCAGGGCAGTTGTTCAAAGGGATTGCATTCCTTGAATCCCAACATGAAAAGCAACACAGGCTGTCTGGATGGGTCAGAGGGAAATGGAGAATGAGTTGCAGTCAGTAACATCCTGCGTTTGGTTTACCAGTAGCTGCTTGGGTCTTGCAACATTGGAAGTATTTTTAATTTATTATTTGTTTGAAGACAAAGTATGGGAACTGGACAATGGCAAGACTAGGCCAGAGCAAAAGCTTACCCAGCCTGGTGGCCTGACTCCATCTATTGCCAAAAGATGCCTGGGAAGGATTGGCAAGCAAGCAAGTGCACATGGTTCTTGAAACACTATATTCTATCTTCTGAGAAGGGGTTCCCCTGTAACTTTCGTTTTGCATGAGGAACCACCTTCTCCAGGTTTGTTTTGAACCTGAAGCCCACCAGCTGTGATTGTTTCACCCTTCATCACTTGTTGTTTATCATTTGTTTCACCCCTCATCATTTGTTCATCAGTTGTTTCACCCCTTTGTTGCTTGTTTAACTCTTCAGTTGTCTTAACATTGCAAAGCAGGGGCCATCTTAGAGATGGAGATCAATCCTGTCTTAATTCAACATTAAGAGAGCATCTCTTATTACTCACCAGGGTCCTAGGATAGCTTGAATTATAGGTTACATTTTGCTGGGGCTATTATATTAAAGAAAGTGAAACCTGTATTAGAGTATTTATAGTGAAACGCTTGAACTGTGATGTATCCACAGCAGTGGGCTAAAACCCTCCTCTAGTCTTATATTTGCTCCAACATAAAAGGAAAGATGGAAAAGGTGGAGAGTTCCCCATCTGTGTTGCTGCTTGCCAGGAGCAGGTGCGTTCACCTGCATGGTGGTGTAGAAGCAGGTGAACTGTCCTGTGCTCTCCAGAAAGTTATCAAAAGCTTTATTTGCTCTTCTCGGATAGCTGCAACACCTTACCAAAGTTCAAAAACCATGTGTTCAAACCTAGTTGGTAGCTTAGTGTGTTTATTGCTCAACTGGCTGCTGTCTCAGTGAAACTTCTCATGTTAACTTAGAAATTTCCTTGTTGTTTTATTTAGAGAAACATGGAATTGATTGGTGGTATGTCTTCCATTTCTGTTCCTGCTGATTAACAGGAGTGCACACTAATGTCTCATATGGTTTGGTTTTTTTTATTAGAGAGGTGGGAGTAGTTTGCACGCCTGTGTCCCTGGGTGTATCTGAGCAGGGGGAGGTGGTGAGAAGATGTGTTCAGGGTTGCAGTTTGCTCATCTTGGTGTAGCTGCCAGACCTCTGTGTATATGTTCCTGCAGGCAGCTCTCTCATCCTGCAGCTCATGCACATGGAAGTAAACAAGCGATTATTGCATCTGGCTGATGGGAGAAAGGAAAGGTTTTGACTGTAGCCTAAAATTATTATCTTACAGGTTCCGGGGGGAGTATTTGTAAGATTTTATTTTTTTTTCTGTGGGATGATTTAAGCGAGGGTGAATTGATCCTTTTTTGCCCTCTTACTGAAATCTGGAGGAGAAGGAAGAGAAAGAAGTGTAAAGGATCTTCAAGTTCTGAAATGGCTTGCTCTGTCGAGGTCAAGGTCAGACCTCTCTGGTATCAGGAAAGGTCTCTCCACTGAGTGTTCAGTTTAGTAGAGGGAGGATTTATATAAAATGATTGCTTAGAATTCAGCTAGATGTTACACAGAGCTTCAGATGTTGATGGCTGTTGATAGTCCTTTTTATCTACAGGCAAACCAAGGCATGGGAAGTCAGGGGGTGACTTGGGTCAGTTAGTGGCCTCACAGTGGAATCAGAATGGTGAGTTTGGCAGCAGAGCAGTGCTGTGCACTCTGGGTCACAGCTGGCAGCACTCAACATGATGAGAATCACCAGGGATCAAACGTCCTTTTGTCACCACAACAGTTGTGTAATTGAGGCTGACAACTGTATACTGCTGTTTTTCTTTCAGAGATCCAGCTGTCTCCACTATGGAATCACAGAATGGTTTGGGTTGGAAGGCACCTTTAAAGATCATCTAGCCAACCCTCCCTGCCGTAGGCAGGGACATCTTTCACTAGACCAAGTTGCTCAAAGCCCCGTCCAACTTAGCCTTGAACGCTTGCAATGATGTGGCCTCCTCAGCTTTTTGGGTGACTTACTCCAGAGTGTCACTGCCTTCATCATAAAAAATTTCTTCCCTGTACCCAATCTAAACGTACCCTCTTTCAGTTTAAAACCCTTGCTTCTTGTCCTGTCACTATAGACCTTGGTTAAAAGCCTCTCTCCATCTTTCCTGTAAGCCTCCTATATACACTGAAAGGCTGCAATAAGGTCTCCCCAGAGACCTTGGATCTCTTGGGTTCTCATTGCATTTCCAGTGATAAATCCTTCTAAACACTTGTGGTGTCCCTTAAAGTGCCCAGACAAGGGCACCTCCATCTCCTCATTCTCATGGGAGCAGCATCAGAGACGGGGCTTGTGAAGATTCCCACCTACCCGAGGGTAGGAAATTGTCTAGGACTACAGTACTGAATCTTACTTTGTCATTTTACGTAATGTTGGAGCCTGGTCACCATGGGAACGGGCATCTAAATAGAGAATTGAACTGGAAGGGGATGTTCCCATTTTCTGTGGTGGAGCTGTTGAGCTTATGTCATCCAGAAAGCTCAGACAGGGATGGAGAGTAAGTGTTTCTCTGTCCGTGCCATGTGCACACTGTGGTCCAAAGTGTTTTAGTCTTCCTTATGCCTTGAGAAAACTATAAAACACCAGGAAGGAGAACTGTCCAAGACCATGCAATTGTTTTATTGCTTTCTGCCTGCATAACAGACAGAGTTTCAACTCTCTGGGACAATCTGCTCAGAAACGTTTTTATTTCCAAGTGGAACACAGACGCTGGTGAGTGCATTTAATCAAGATGAAAGCTAATAAGGTGACTTTATTCCCCCCCACCTCCCCCCGTTACATAATATCTCTTCAGCATCTCTTTTATAACTTGTCTTTAGAGAATCACTGTAGTTATCCAGCCATTTCTTCCGTGCCTTTCATTGTTGTAACAGAAACAATCAGTGGAAATTGCATGATGGTATTTGATTGTGCTACATTCCTTCCTCAGGTCATTTGACAGTAGCTTTTTTCAATAGACCCAAAGGAGAAAGGTACATTTCTGTAAACACGAGACAAGTCCTAGATGTGCTGTAGCCACTTGGGAGAAAACTCCATTGTAAAAGAGGCTTTTAAAATTGCTTGTGTGGGATTTGCTATTAAGAACATAAAGATGGGGAGAAATGGACTTCTGATCCAGCTGACAACTTGCTTCTCATCCTCCGAAGAATTTTAGGAATGTCTTTACTTCCTTTTGGAGAGCTTAAGGCTAGTGTGTGATTGCAAGGGCTAGAGAGTTGCTTTTCTTCCTGCCTCCCTTGTCTTTCAGGCCAGGCTCAGCTGCCTTCACATGCTGTAACTGAAGCTTGTTAACTCTTGGAATACCAACGTATGCTGGGGTAGAGGCTTTTAAAAGTCAATGTTTTCTTTTGCAAAATTTGAATTACCTGAAGATCTAGGATGTAATGGAAAAGATGTTACTTGCTTGAAGGAGTTATTAAGTATTTTCATACATACTGCTGTGGACTGAACTAGGGAAACTCTGGCTGAGATGTGGTAACATGTGCTTGTCCTTCATCTGTGTAACACTGGCTACAAACTGTGCTAATGCTGGCTTGTGCACTGCACTTTGACTGTATTCTCATTCTTTGAGCTAAAATGCACCAGGACATCTGTGACTGCTCATGTGCTGGGAAGAATGCAGGTTGGACTGGCGGCTAAAGTGTGTGGTTCATTCTCTTCAACACAGGGAAAGAAAGGAATTTTGTCATACTGTATTTTGATGAGAATGGTCTTTGCCCAAGACAACTTCATTAACTCTCAAAACATTGCACCCTCAAGCATGCTGTAAGGAGCTTTGCTACAACTCAGGGCTCTTATGTGGAGACCTGGGCAAGCATCCCCCACATGGTCCTGCAGTTTTTCTTCTTGCTGAAGCTCTTGGTTCTCCTAAAGTAGAAGTCTGGTTTTCTCAAGTGCATGAAGTAGAGATCCTACTTAGGATCAGCCAACAAACATCCATCATCAGACTGGAATGGAGATTTGAATTTACACATCTGGCTGGCAAGGAGAAGCTCAGTGCCTGTAAAGCTACAGAGTAGCAGAAATGTAATCTTAGAAACCTAATTTCTAAATAGAGAGAATCTTCTTTTACTGTCAGAGTTGACAAATTAATTTTTCCCTGAGTTTCTCACTTGCTCATGTAATCTCCTGCTTGAGTCATCTCTATGGTGTATTTGAATTTTGGTCAATGATGGTGTTGAAAACAGTGGTTTTGAACCCTGTCCCACAGTTCAGAGTGATTGTGCTTTTTAATTTCCTTTCTTCATTCTGAGAAAAGTGGCCAACTCTGAGCTTTGATTATTCATGTGGAAGAGGGAGACAAGAAGACAAACAAACACCATTTAGTTCTTGGGGGCATGCTTTCCTCATGCTTGACCTTTTGGACTTCCAACATCATCTTGTCCATTTACATGCATTACAGTTTTTCCAATTACCAGTGGATTAAATTTGGAATTGTGGTATTTGGAAATGTCAAGCAGAATCAATAGAAAAGCACTTGAGGCCCAATCTTAGTAGACTCAACAGATTTTAAAGCAAATTTGAAATGTCCCTGCTGATAGATCTCAGAGGACCATGCGTAGATTATGAATTGGAGTGCTGCTGTTTGGGTGCAGAAGCTCTTTGTGGCTTGCCAGGTGGGCTGTTTCACCATTATTTTAGTTGCGTGACATTGTTAGACACACATTGATCTCTCCCTGGAGAAGACCTTAGAAATCAGGAGCTCTGAAAAGCATTTCTGCTGGTGGCAGTGGCATGGGAGGATAAGGATGGTGGGATAGAGCAGGCACATGTGAAAGAGCTGGGAAAGGTATTGCTACGTGGTTATTATTGTTCCTTAAATCTCTGTACTCCACAAGGAGATGCTCCTGTATCCTCATCCCTTTGCTTGGAAGGAAATTTCTTTTGTAGGCTTGCTTTGAAGGCTTTTCAAAACTTCGCTGTGGGGGGGGAAAATATTTAGGAGCAGAAGTGATTTCACTTCCTCCTTCCGTGCTCTTTGGGGACCTCATGCTGGTTCCCAAGGAGAACAGGAGAGAACAAATGATGATGTTTTAAATGCCATTTCAGAATTTGCTGCATATTTTACTTAGTGATTTGTGGCATCTGGTCAAAATCTGCCCTCTTTGATTTTTAGGAGTGTAATTGGAAATATCTTAATCTTGTAATTAAACTCTAATCTTTTCCATCACTGAGGTGACAAAGTTTGGGGGCTGAGACAACCTTCTCAGAAGCTTATTTGCACAGTGCTTAGCCCACAAGCGTCCATTTTTCATGCCAGAGGATAGTTATTGCTATTACAAGCCAAATAAATGGTCTGCTTAATGGTTTTATAAATGCATACCTCAAATGTAAGGAAAGAAATAATAACAATATGCTTGTTTGAAAACTTGTGGTTTGGGGGAAAAACACAACCTCTCCTCTGTGGAATTCCTGATTGGAGCAAGGTATTTTCTTGGTGTAGTGGTGCAAAGGAGGGCAGGAGTTGTGTCATAATGAGCTAGGTGGATGGAGGAGCAGTCAGCATTCTCCTGATACACTTGAGGCAGGGGTCCTGCATGAGGTGGCATCCTTTAGGACAGTCACACATGGGTAGATGGGGCTTGGAGCAACCTGGTCTGCTGGGAGGTGTCCCTGCCTGTGGAATGGCTTGGAACTAGATGGATCTTTAAGGTCCCTTCCAACCCAAACCATTCTGTGATTTTATGATAGACAGGAGCTCAGCATCTCAGGACGTTTGGATGGACAGGCTACAACTTAACACTTTCTCCTCCACTGCATGCACGCAGGTGGTCAGTGGTGGGACCCTTTTTGGATGCGTGACTTTGTGTTTGTTGAGGCTGACTTGATTTTGTTTTTATTCTCTTGGCTGTAGTGGCTGAGTGTGTACCTGTAGTAAAAAAAAAAAAAAAGAAAGAAAAAAGAATTTAGGCTTTGTTTGTGTGTTACTACTAATCTGGTTTGAGCTCTGCTGTTCAAGTTGCCTCATTTGTGACCCAAAGTGCATTTAAACATGAACTGCAGAAGCACCACGGCATTAAATGCTTTTGATTGATCTCCCTGATGGTTTGATTAAAGAACTAAAACCTTTTTTTGGGAGACAGATACAGTTAGTGATGAGAAGGGAGAAATCTAATTACATTTTGGCTTTGTCCTTAACTGAAATGCTACAAAATAGGATTTTTCTAATGGATAACTGAAATGATCTCTTCTTTAAATAAAATATAGAAATGACCAGCTGAGTTCAAGTCAAAAATGCACTGCTTCCAAAAATTGATTAACTGCTGGCAATTTTCCTGTCCTGCTGCATACCAGTCCAGCCAGTGACCCAGCCAAACCTCCTTGGATCGCTCTGCCTGGCCAGAGGAATGATTTACTAAACCTTTTCCTGAGTGATCCTCCCCTTCAGGCCAAGAGATTAATCTCATCAGCTCTGTGTGTGTGTGTACACTCAGTATTTCACTAAACCAAATAACCCCATCATCTCACTCAGCTTCATCTTCCCTAAACAGGAATCTGCCTGGTTTTATGGACTAGTAAGGAGCTGGAATGCTGCATGTCCTTCTGCAGATCCTTCTATCCACCCTGTTTGACTTAAAAAAACAGGGAAAATATTCAGAAGATTTCAACCTTTATTGCATCCTTTCCCCAAGCTGGTAGTAATGACTCTTAAAACATGCTCCCTATATTTTACAAAACAGTTTTTACTAGCAGTTTGGGGGGAAATTCTAATTAAGATTTAATTCTTTTCAATAATTTCCTTGTTATCTTTCTTGTTGACTTTAAGCCCAAGTTTAAAAAGAGATGTATAGAGGGGGGGATTGCTACACAGATGTCCGTGGAAGCTGTGAAGTGTGAGTCATGGTGTGAATATAGAAGCCCTGAGTTGTCATCCCTGGTGAGCAGGGAGGATGTATTTCTTAATATTGAAGTTCCTTTTTTAATTTTAAAAGAAAATGACTTAAAGCCTCGTGTCCTTTTGAGACTGGTTGTCAATGGCATCATTGCAGGTTACCATGGCAATATATGCTGAGATAATAGATTAACAGCCATTGATTGACTTGAAAACTTAGAGCTCTTTTATCGTGGGATATGCCAAATGTATTGACAGAAAACAAAATTCAAAGTAATATCCGCCCTTGATGTTACACTGCTGCTGTTCTCAGTGCTGCACAGGCCTGTTTGCACCTGATCTGGCTTAAGAACCACAACATTTTGAAATATTTGATGCTTCACCAGGTTTTTCAATAAACCAGGGCACTGCCTATCCCTGCTGGCTGGAAGGGGTGGGCCCTGAGGATTTGAAGGCTTTTCATGCCTGGGTGCACATTGGCTGTGGGGGTCCCTAAAGGGGGGGTGAAGTTTTGGCTTGAGAAGGGGGCTCTGGAGCATTAAGGGGGCTAGTTTCTCTTACAGGAGGCTCTGCTTTCTCAAGGCTTTAGTGAAAGAAAGGGGAATACAAGGAAGAAGTCTTTAAATCCTCATGTACAGTTACACGCTTAACCACAGATGTCATCACTAGTTTGATGCTTTGCCTAAAAACGTATTTAGACCCTTATGATTTAAGTACAGCAGGAATGAAATCACCCTGTTTGGGGAATAAGCGCGGAAGCAACACTTACTAATTGCAGATTAATTATCAGCTCTGTACAGATGCAACCGGGTGGTCTCTCTACAGCAACATTTTCCAAACTTTCCCAGTTGCAAGCCTTCCTCTGGCATGATTTTGGGACCCGAAATGCTAGCAATAACTATTTGCATGTCTTTAATTTGCAGTCCCATACATAACTTTTGGGCAGGTGTGAGGAAGAGCTGGGGGGCAGCAGCTCTCTTTCACTACCCTTCCCTTCCCACCAGAGCCTCCCAGTGTGCTCTACACATGGTTAAATCATGGTCCCTCCACTGAATGATGTGCCAAAATGCAGCCCTGGGTTCAGAGGCAGTTGGTTTAGCATCCCCACAGGCACTGAGCCATAGGAAGGATTGGGCGTGAGCTGGCATTAAAGTGGCTCATTCCAGCAGATGCTGGGCTGCAAGGTGAGCACCCAGCAGCCTTTTCTTTCCCAGCTCTGCTCAACCATGCTGTGGTTTGAGGGATAGCTCTTGAAAACAAACCCAAACCTCAAACAAAGGGCCCGACTTTCATAATCACACATGCAAGAATGCATCCACAGTTGCTTAATTGCTGCATGCAATTACCCTCCAAATTAGAGGGCTATTACCCCAATTCAGTGTACAGTCTCTGTCATTTTATATTATAAAATTACATGTACAAATAGCTATATAGGGACATAACGAAGTGTTTGCAAATAACTTCAGTTGCATACACAGTTTCATGTATAAAGCCCGGTGGTTTTGACAGTTAGGCGAACAGACTGTCTGGTAAATCACTCAGTGTTTATGCAGACTATTTTGACACATCCCATCTTTTCGTATATACTTTCATTTTAGGTTTTAAAAAGGGGACAAGCAGAGATAAAGAGCTGAGATTTACAGCAGCCTTCAGCCTTGGGGAAGATATTCCCTATGTATCTAATAATGAGTTAGGAGCCCAGCAACTGCTAACACCTAGACCCCGAGTTGCTACACTAGATCTTGGCTATAATTTAGCAGCTGTTGGATAATGACACAGCCTTGGTGATCTGTTGGCAGCTCCAAATTAGGAGAGCAGAGTTTAGTCTCAGATCAGCAGCAAGGTCCCATGCCTCAGCAGGCTGAAGTCCTTTAGTTCAAGAGGACACTTTTTAATGAGCTCCCTCTGTGCCTTGCTACTCCCAAGTAGAGGGGAGAGGTCTTCCCGCTTTGCATGGTGTTTTGGCTGCTTTTCCCATCTTTACGTGCCTCCAGTAGGTGTTGAGAGTCTTGCTTGGTAAAATCTGAGTGATGCTCCGCTCCAGTCATCTGGAGCAGAAAATTGACCCAAGGGGATTGGCATAATGATAGTTTCTCAGGATGGAGGTCAAAAAGTTGACTCCCACCAAAAAATGGGTGATGGTGGGTGGCCTCACTCTGTGTTCAAGATGTGCGGGGAGTTGTTCGGGCTTGGTGGTGTTTTGTGTAAAGGTGCTTGTGTGCAGCTGTTGTTTGAAGAAAGTGTTGGAAGCCACTCTGTGTCATCTCTGAAGCGCTGGGTGGATGAAGTGGGATGCCAGAAACCCATCTGCTCCTGCCAAGCCTGATTCTTCCTGAGGCTTCAGTTTCAAACAGGACTTCAGACTTTATTCCTTCAGTGACTCTTTGTGAGTTGTGACATTAAAATGTTTATCATTTTTGCCTGACTGCTGACACAAGGTTCTTCTCCATGGAGAGAGCTGAGGCTGATGGCAGGCTGTGCAGCTGGAGATGCCATGCTCCTACCCAACGTGTGTGCTCCTGGTTTGCTTGCTCAGCATTTTCTGCAAAACGCTGCCTGTGCAGCGAGGTGGTTCTGCCTGCTGAGGTTTCTGCAGACATGGTTGAAACATCTCCCCTGCAGAAAGCATACATGTGGCAGGGGCCAGCAGATCCCACCTGTGTTTCTACCTCTTGCCTGTACCTAGCGGGAGTCCTTGCTGGGTAGGAAACAGGTTTTTTTTCCAACTTTTGCTTTGTGGCTGGTGGAGTTGGGTTAGGTGGGAGGGGAATGAATTCAACCAAGTTCCAACAGCAATCTTCCAACACTTGCTTAGCAAATGTTTTATATCTTGTTACACCCAAGCCCAGTTGACTTTCTGCCAAAAGCTAAGCATGAGTGTCCTTACCAGGCAATGCCACCAAATGAAAGGGATCAGGAGCTTTCCTACTGCATGCCAGTGCTGGCACAAGTGAGGCAGCAAGAGCATTGTGAGGAGGGAAGGACAGGAGCAGGGGGAAAATAGCCCCTTTAGTTCATCTAAGGCTGTGGTTTGTGACTGCGCCCAAAGGCTTTTGTTTCAGGAAAGGCTTTTTGTTGCCTACATTCATCCTGTCCCTTCCCTCTGCTGCTCAGGTTTGGTTCTACACTTCTCTTAAGCCAGGTCTGCTGCTGTGGATTGAGGGAAGCCCACTCAAGTCCGACCCAACCCTCATAGCCCCAGAGCACCAGCTGTGTCCTGTAGAAGGAGACAAGCACTTCCTGCACCTGTTCTGGGTCAGTACCCTCCAATTTTTCTGGCAACTTGAAATGAGTAGTGGGACGTGGTTGATGCCTGTGTTGCTTTGCAGAAGTGTCCAGCTCTGTGTTTCTTACAGACCTTCAGTGGCCTTGGGGAAATGGGCACTTGTACACTCATTGCCCAAGTGGGAAAGAAGAGGCAGGAAAAACTACGTGGCTTCTTGGGAGATCCAGGAGCAGAACTCAGTTTTCCTTCTCTCAGTCACCACCACCCCACCATTCTCCCTCAGAGGAACAAAACCCCATTTCAGTTTCCCCTCCCTCCATTCAGTTGAGGTTTTTAACACAGCAAGTGCAGATGAAGCAGTTTGCTACAAACTTTGGTCTCTGTGTGATCCATTACAGAGCAAGGTGTGAGTGTTTCTTGATGAGCTAAAGCAGCAGGTGAATTAACACCCAGTTCTGGAGCAGTGCCCCTTCCTGCTGAGACTGTCTTGGGCACAAACAAAAGGGTTTCTTGCAGTCTTGAGCTCACAGCTGGAGGAGGATCCTTACCAAGTGGCTCTTAAAAAAGACCTGAAAGCAGGTAGCAAACATTCAGGTTTTTAGCATATCTTTAATGCAAGAATCCTTAGGAGCTCTTTTAAGGGAAAACATTCATATGTTCAGTCATCCAACACTTCATATATGCTTTTATTCAACTCATCTAAACTTTGACAGTGGAAAGAAAAGCTGTAGAAGGCCTTTATCCTGGCACAGTTGCTGTTTGCAGAATTGGGTTTGCGTGTTTGCAAGCAGATCTTGGTCTTCAGCTGAAACTTGTTCCAGGAAAGACAACTGTCTTGGGGGAGGGGAGCCTGGGCTCAGCAGTGGATTCAGCAGCCTTGGTTTGCTGGTCCCGGAGCTGATACGGCTCCTTCTTCACATCTTTTTAACATTCCTTTTCCAAAGCACAGTGGAACCATCAAATCTTACTGAAGCTTTGTGCATTGGCCTTCATTTCAGGTGGAGAAAACAGAGGCTATGCAGTATTGCTCAAGGTTATGGACAGAGGTGGCTGATCCAGGATTAGATTTCGGAGCTGCTTCCCAGGCAAATGGTTCATTCCTGCTTTCTGGGACACGGGGTTGGGGAGGGTGAAGAAATTTCCTTCTAGAGCAAAAGCAGGATTCAGTTTGGTGTGATGGAAATGATATTACAAACTATATTTCAAGGACTGGACCAGAAGGTGATAGTGAGGATCAGCTATCAGCTAGAAGCCCTGTGAAGTATCACAATGAAGCCAAGATATTTACTAATTCCTTTATAAATAAAAAGATATCACCCTCCCTGCCCACAAGACAATGCTCCTTCGCTTTGCTGCTGATTTAACTGGCATTTAGCAGAAATGCTTAATCTGCCCTAACAAAGCATGGTGTATCAAGAGAACAAATATCAAGGCTTTAACAAGGAGTGTCAATATTGACACTGTTCTGTGTTGAGGGATATTGGTAGGTTGTTTTTATTATAGTAAGCAACTTGTCAGAGGAAAACTCAGATGGAGCTTTGCAAGTGCCGATAAAACCTGCAGGTGCTGTTGAAATTGAGCTCTTGTTTGCGTGTGCTTGGAATATAATTTCCAGTTTCAGAAGTAAGCTTTATGACTTTCTCATACCCCTCTTCCCTGGCAGTCTCTCCCATGATGCAGATTAAACATCCTTCCCAAAAAAGAGTTATTGCAGGATTGAACACCTTGATGAATTTGCTCCATAGCATGAAAATTACCCATGACTGAGTCCAGGTGTCAGTATCAGGAGCAGGTTGGACACAGCACCCTGAGCTTGTGCAGAAACTGGTTTCTTCTGCAACCTTTTTGCAGTTCCGTT
Source organism: Apus apus (assembly GCF_020740795.1). Taxonomy (NCBI): domain Eukaryota; kingdom Metazoa; phylum Chordata; class Aves; order Apodiformes; family Apodidae; genus Apus; species Apus apus. Next base: position 6,194,252 of record NC_067283.1, on the reverse strand, counting down.
TCCACTCTGTGCCAGGTCATCTGCACTCCTTGCTTGACACCTGTTGGCAGCAGAAGGTTGATTCCCTACCAATCAGTCTACATTAAAGAGCTTGAATGCAATCTCTAAATTAAGCACCATCTCTAAAAGGCTCTCCGTGCACTGCAAAATTGGGAGTGAATCCTGCCCCCAGGTAATGACTTGGAGACTTGGCAACTTGAGAAACTGCAGGGTATGGAAAGGCTGTTCAGGCCTCTCCTGGCATCTTGCTCACTTGGGACAAGCTGTTTAATCTTGGTGTGTTGGATTTTGAGTTGGGAGTAGTACTCCCTTCTCTGGTTGGGTGTTGTGAGGGTACTTGCATCAGTAGTGGATGGGTGTTGAGGTAAGGAAATTATGAAGCTACAGAGGGTATCTGGGGCTTGGAGCTTGTGGCTGTGCCCAGGCTGGGTATTTTCTCTGCCAGCTGTAAGCCACTCGCTGCTCAATGTCTTAGGAAGAATGAAGTGCATTACCTTGTAGAGACCTTTCAGAAGTGACTGGTTTTCCATTTTGAGTGGGAGTCACTGCCTAGGTTGCACTTAAACCATCCAGATGTGGTCCTGCTCGCTTGATCTCAACATTGAAGGTTTCACAGCCTTTGGAGAAGAAGTCATGAAAGCACTGGAAAAATTTTCCAGCCAGAAACTTAGTTTTGTGCTTTGCAAAGGTCTGGCTATTCTGGGAGCACAGCACTTTCATTTCACCATCCTGTGGGACCCATTTGTGTTTTCTACCCAGTTGTCAACACATTTTATTGGGATACCTACATTTTCCATGATTGCAATCCATCAAAATAATGGCCAGGTCTGACCTTGCCTTAGGTTGGGTAATCCCAAAGAGAGATGGCTGCAGGGCATCTCAGGATTTATGAATTCACGAGCTTCACGGTACCTTTTGTGACTGGCTGCTTACATGTTGTGTGCTTGTTTCATTCTTCTTATACTAATCCTCAAAATTCCACAAAGCAGAATATTTCCAAATGAAGAGAGGATTTCTAAGGCTTAGGACAAAACAGGTCACCTGCAGACATCAGTATTCTTTTACTTGACTTTGTTTTTAAGGGATGTGTCTGTAATAGTGTTTCAGTTCTGTGCCATGGTGGCCGTGGAAGAATTGTTTAACTTGGGGTAGTAGGAAATCCTTGTCCTTTGGTACAAGGCTCTAATGGGGGAAAGACCCATAGACTGGAGATTCCTTGGTGGTGACTTGTGGTGACTTGTTTATCTGTTTGTGATGGGCACAGTTGATTAGAGAACAGAGTTGCTTTTTGCTGAGGGTCTTCCTTGGGTGGCGTGAGCTGTTAACCACAGCTAAAAGCATGGCATTTATTGTATGGAGACACAGGCAAATAAGCATGAGCTGGGATCTAAGTGAGGAATGGGGACTGGTCTGGTCCTCGTCTGCAGGATGAATATTACCTGCTCTTAGTTATTCCCTACCGATACAAGAAATAATATATATTTTGGTGGTCTTTCCCAAAATAGTGGTGGAGGGGAGGATGACTGTTGTGTGACATCCCAGCAAGTGGCAAATATCACCTGGGGACCTCCTTTTTCCTAAACAGGGTTTCTGTGGTTATAAAATACTGGATATGGGTTGTCTTGTACATCCCCCTGTTTAAGGTTCTGTGTTTCAAACACTGGCTGGAGGAGACCTGGGAGGGGCTCTCAGCTGGGCTCCTGACTTCTCCATGAACTCATATTGTAAGCCTAGGCAAACGTGACCTCTCTGTTTTCCACCTCACACCAGCAAAGGAAAATAACCCTCCATACCATGCTGAACCTCACCTCCATGAGCTGCTTAGCTCCCAGGGAGGCAAGTGTATCCATCACCTAAAGCAAACCCACGTCGAGATGCGTCTCCCAGGATTTGTTTCTGATTTTTTGAATGTACTTGGGGTTTGAATTTTGCTTCAGGACCAGGCCATGGGGAGGCTGAGACAAGGGAATGCATTTACTATAACACCAACTGGGAGCTGGAGAAGACCAACCAGAGTGGTGTGGAGCGCTGCGAGGGGGAGAAGGACAAGCGGCTCCACTGCTACGCCTCCTGGAGGAACAACTCAGGCTCCATTGAGCTGGTGAAGAAGGGCTGCTGGTTAGATGACTTCAACTGTTATGACAGGTAATGGCCTAACTGGTTTTTCTGAATGCAGGTTTAATTGCTCCTCTAAGTGCAAACGCTCGAGATTTTTGCATGGAGGAAAAGAAAGCAAGTCCAAGTCAATTGGCCCGTTCATCCCCTCTAATTACTTCAGTTGCTGATGCAGCTCTCAGAATTGTTACTTATCTGCCTTGACTTTCTAAGTAGAAGCTGCAAAAGACACTTTTAAGGTTTTTTGTTTTGTGATTTGTTGTTTTGTTTTTTTTTCCTTAGCAAAGCTTTGATAATTCTGGCATGCATTGAAAAACGTGTCCTGTATCATCCAATGAAGAGCAATATGTTCTTCCAAGAGCATTTGGCGATACAAAGGAGAACTTGGAATCATTTGGAGCTCTCTAGAAAAGCACAGATATCTGGGGGTGGTTAGAGGTTGAGATATTCTGGCATTTCTGATGTTGCAAAAAGTTTCAGTATTCTTCAGTTGAGTTAAAAGATAGGCCAGGAGAGAGTGGGGCAGCAAAAGCTGTACACGTGTTTGTGTGTCACTGTGTGTAGGAAGCTGAAAGGCAGTGAGGTTTTACAGGCTCCAGCCTCATTAAATAGCTGAGAAAATAAACTAGTCTTTTCCCATTTCCCCTGATGCAGTTCTATGGAGGGGAAAAGAATTACAGCTAAAGAAAACAGCCCTCTGAAGTTACACAGTTTAAAAGGACATTGCTCAGTTACTCGGGACCTACTTGGTGTTTCTGCTAAAAAATCCCCAATGACACATGAACCAACCCAAACTCACCCCTTTCAATAAGAATTAATAGAATATATAATGCAAGGATTTCCCTTGGTGTGACACCAGTGTAGGTTCATCTCACCTTTGTGCGACTCCTAGCTGCGCATCTTTGTAGCTTCTCATTCCAGAAGTTATAGGACATCAGGTCCTTAGCTGTGGGACTTAAGCTGAGACTAGGTTTGTCCCATGGCTGTAGAGTTTTCTCCCTTTGGCACTGTTCACTGTCCCTTCTTTTGTGCCCGTTGTCTTAGCTTATCCTGACTGTGAGTCGTTCCTCATCTTCCTTCTAATATTAGCACCAGGGTTACTTTCCCACCACGCCTATTCCCTTGCCAGTTGCATAGCCAAGCTCTATATATAGCATAATTTTTATTCTTTCCCAATAAATCAATCCTCCTTGGCCCATTAGTCATCTTAATACCCATCCTTCTGAAAACAGAAGGTCACTCTGGTTTCCTACTTCAAAGCAGAAGTGTTTACTGTAAACAGATTTCTCCTTTCAGTGCCTGCTCTTGTATACAGTGACACTTGTATTGTCACTGAGTATCTCTGTGCAGGGATGTAGTGGTTCTTAAACTTTGTCATCATGCATTGCTCTGTTACAACAGTAAAAACTTTCCAGGGCTCCTTACAAGCCTTTTTGCAGCCCTGTTGTTGAGCATCCATTATCCTGCAGCCTGATTCTTCAAAGCTGTAGTTCCAGGGCAAAGCTAAAAGATCTTCTGAGAATTAACAAACAGTACAAGTGTTGAAAGCTACATTTGAAATAAAGGTTAGCTCTAACTAAATAAAGGCTGTTTAAATTGAGTCTGTTTTTTTTTTTTCTTCCTTTGAGTGCCCTCATCAGTCTTTCATACAGGTAGTGTTGCATCCCAAGATGGCAAAAATGACTAAAAAGACAATTTTTCGATTGACAGTGCTGTTCTAATGCCCTTTCTGTCTCTGTCTTCAGCATCTTTGGATGCTAAGCCCCTGGATTCAGCCTTGGGAGATGTGGGTAACTGTTTTAAGTTGAAAGAGGGTGGATTTAGATTAGGTATTAGGAAGAAATTCTTCCTTGTGAGGGTGGTGAGACACTGCAACAGGTTGCCCAGAGAAGCTCTGAATGCCCCCTCCCTGGAAGTGCTCAGGGCCAGGTTGGATGGAGCTTAGAGCAACCTTGTGTAGTGGGAGGTGTCCCTGCCCATGAAAGGAGTTGGAACTAGATGATCTTTAAGGTCCCTTCCAACCCAAACCTTCTATGATTCTATCCACCTGTATCTGCAAAAGCATCCCCTGCCTGCAGTGCATTGTCCTGTTCTGTCAGGCTGCAGCTCCTCTCCTAGCACAGGCAGCACATGCTGGTCCATACCAAGCACTGCCCCTTGTTGCTGGAAGGTCAGAAATCCAGGAGTGCAAGTCTTGGGATGTTGAGGATAATGGCTGCTCACTCTGTTCTTCATCTTAAGGAAACAGGAACATGGCATATGTACATTTAAGGCTATAGGAAAAAGGCAGTGTTTAAAAATCAACTTGTGTGCTCTTCGTTTATTTACACAGCCCCACCAGAGAGGCTGTGTTCATGTTCCCTTGAAGAGCACATGAACTGCTATGAAACCTGCCTTCGCTGCCGTAGAAAAATGGGGCCTTCTCTCCCACTGTCTCATTTGTAATATTTGCTAAGGATAACCTGTCATATGTACCTGGATGGCTGCCCTCAGCACACACCAACTCAAAGACAGGGATAATGAATTGCAGATGTGGAGCAGGCTGTTTTCACTCATTAGCTTGATTTCTTAACCAACAGATTTAGCAAAGGATGTGTTTTCTGTTGAAGGCTCCAATACTGATGCTGTTAAATCCAAACGGCTAGTTATCTGCTTTCACAAGAAAGCATCTGGAAACATTGCTTGACTTGTTGAAACATCTTTGTTCGTTTGAATAAGTCAAATAGCTGCCTTTTTTCTTTGAAATTTAAAAAAATAAAAACCTGAAAAACAAACCAAGTGCTTCTCAGCTGAGACTTTGCAGAAGACATTTCAACTAGAACCACTTCTTTTTTTCCTGAAAAGGAATAAAGCACCAAAAACTACCCTGTGCTGTGATAGAAAAGAGCCCTTTCCGTTCTTCTTGTGACAGTATGTCAGTGATACCACAGAAACAGAAGCTTGGCAGGGGTTCATAAATGAGTAATAATGTCAAACACATATGATTGTTTTGCTACTTCCTCCGAGTGGTTGAAGGAAGGAAGTTATGCATATAATTTAGCTGGGCTTCAGGAAATAGTTTGATACAGTTCTCTGTGGAGAGGAGCTCTGCAACCCTGATAGCTAAAAGCAGAGGGTAGCAAAAGGTGGCAGGGAAGAGAAGCAGGCTTTTAAGAAAGAGAAAGAAATGACTGCTAGAGCACTGCAAAAATCCCTGTACATCTCTTTTGGCATTGATCTGTGGGAGAAGGAGGATGTGTGGAAGCGGAGTTGGTCTGATTAGTAGAAGTCCCCTAATGCCGTGCACGGCTTGGAAGGAAACCTCAGTGCTGAGAAGGCTGTAGTGTTACCTGGGTAAGAGGCAAATACAGAAAGTGAGAGATGCAACCTGATTTTCTTGAAGGCTTTTGTGCAGGAATAAGATTTTGAAAGGAGAAAGAGACAACGCTTGAAAACTAAACTTGAAAAAAAAACAAACCAAGCCACAACCTGCAGCCTCCCTCCTGCCTGCAGCAGAACTGCCATTGCTGCTGGTGTCTGGTGCCCTTCTAGTGTGTAAAGTGATGCTTAGGGCTGTGTGAGCAGCCTTAGCTCAGCCCTCGTCACACGTGCTTTCTGGCACAATCTTTACTTGCATGATCAAATACTCCTCTCCCCTGACAGCATGCACACGGGCTGCAGGAGGAACACTGCTCAGGGAATGAAGCATCTTGCCATCGTTTTTCTGCTCCTCATTCGGCCGCGGCCGTTATTTATGACTTGCCATCTAATGCCTTCGGTACATATGGAAGCATTTGTTTCCTTTACAGTCTTTTCAAGGATCTTTGCTATCCACTGGGGTATCTGAGTGGCAAGTTGTTTTCTGTAAGTGGAGACTGCCGATCTGTACAGTGCTGCAGCAGGAGAAGGTGTGTGGAGAAGACAGTTTGGGGCAGGTTGGCTCCCGAAGACAAGAGGCAGGAGTTGACATGTTTTTTCTCTTCCTTTCATTGCCACCCTTCCTGATGCAGGCAGGAGTGTGTAGCCACAGAAGAAAACCCTCAAGTGTTTTTCTGCTGCTGCGAGGGCAACTATTGCAATGAGAAATTTACGCATTTGCCTGAAGTCACCGGCCCAGAAGGTGAGTGACTGGGTGAATGGGGAGTTGGGGTCTCTTTCTCTAGACCCGGTTTGTGATGACTTTGAGTTCATAGAATCATAGAACAGTTTGAGTTGGAAGGGACCTTTAGGATCATCTAGTTCCAATCCCCCTGCATGGGCAGGGACACCTTCCACTAGATCAGGTTGCTCAGAGCTCCATCCAACTTGACCTTGAATGCATCCAGGAGTGGGGCTTCTACAGCTTTCCTGGGCAACCTGTTCCAGTGGATGCTGAGCAAATAAATACATCCAATATGACACAAAGTGCGATTTTTGTTACAAAGCCCTGAAATCCTTCTGCTGGGATTCTTCAAGAATAGCTTATTAATGTTGTTTCACTTTGTGGGTAAAGGGTGTTGCACCACCACCTCGTGTTTCACCAGTAAGGATTAGATTTCCTTTATGGTGGTTGTTCACAGCAGGCTCTTACAAAACAAAATCCCACACAAGGGGAAGAGAGTGGTGGGTTTTATACAATATGGATCAACTTCAACTCTTAGAAGGTGTATGACACCTTCTTCATTAATTTTCTTAAGTCATAGGTCTCCAAATATCTTGGGCACTGAGGATTTTTTGCTGTTGATTGGCCTTTTTTTGGTCTGGGGATTGAAAGGAAATGGGTGTGTGTGTCACCTGGCAGAGTGGATATACTTCAAGGAAGAGAAGTAATAGCAGATGCTATTCTTCAGATGCTAATAGAAGGGTGATGATTCTTTTAGCTGTTGTCTGACTAAAGTATCATTCAATTAAAATTATTAGAGCAGGTGGATCTTTTCCTTAGGATGCTTTTTTTTGCTATCAACTACCTGTATTTTCTGAGATGTTCCAGTAGACCATTATCAGATTTGCCTGAGCTTTCCTGTTAGGATTTTAATTGTTTACATGGGTTTTATTATCTCCTGTTATTAATGTACCCGTGGCAACCTCGTAGAAAATATTCTTTCTCTCACAGTTTTTTGTTTAATTTGGCAAGTCTTGCTATTTTTTCCTTCCCTGTCTCCAACATAGCAACATGGCTCCATTTAGTATTCCCATTGTTTGTGTCTCAACTGCACTGATGTAATTTGGAACAAGAACTACTGTGGGAATAGTGCAGCTGATTGTGGCTTCGGCAGCATTTTACTAAAAACTGACATCTTGTCAATCACTGTGAAAGGCAAAGCAAGGCTGCAAGGGAGTTCCTGCTCATTTAATACATTTTCAAGGGTTAAGAAGACTAAATTTTTGGCTGTAACACATCCCAGCAAGAAATGCCCCTCTGAAGTAAAGCTCAGCTTGCAAAGTGTGGTTTGGACCATTGTAACTCCATTAGTAATAGCCATATGGGAACGAGTAAACACGAAGCCTTTTGAATGCCATTGGATGTGGTGGGACATGCCACTGAGCATTGTCAGGACAGGGTTTGGTTGCATCTGGCCATGTAGCTGACAGTGTTGTTGCATGCCTGAAAGGTCCTTTCCCTCTTTTACCCTGCTCTTTTCTTCCAGTCATCTACGAGCCGCCGCCACCGACACCCCCCCTGCTCAACATCCTGGTGTACTCGCTGCTCCCCATCGCTGTCCTCTCCATCGCCATCCTCTTGGCCTTCTGGATGTACCGGCACCGCAAGCCTCCCTACGGGCACGTGGACATAAACGAGGTGAGGGAGAATCTGGGCTTTCCCAAGTCACTCTCCTGTATTTGGACTTTACGAGAGGTCCAAAAACCTCAGGGAGACTACTCAGTATATGTTCACATCCACTTCTGCTTCACTCTTTTCAGGTGGCCTAACTATTCTTCTCTGTCTTTTTGAAGCTGGTGATACAGTTGGCCTCTGTGGCAGTGGCAGCATCCCTTGTGATGCTGATGGGTTTAGATGGGGTTATCACCATGCCCAAGATTCCTAAGGGATAGAGTTACACAGCCCTTCTTGGTGGCTGCCCCTCCTCCCTTGCCTGATTTCAGCCAGCTTCACGGAGGAGCAGAGATCAAAGAGTTGATAAAGTTCCTACCTACAGGGTGAGGGGAGATGCTTTCCTTGTTGAAGCTCAGTTTTTATGAGCCATAAGAGAATGCATGCAGGTCATCCTCATGGCCCAAAACCATCAGGAACTGGTCCTTGCTGGCTCTGCTGTGCCCTGAGCCTTCTGGTCTTGTGTGAAGGGCCAAGCAGCTGCCTCTCCCTCCTCCTCTGCCTGTTACATCCCATACTGTGACCCTTTCCCATCTGAAAGCAGATAGGATGGAGCTCCCGGGGTTGCATTGCTCTCCTGAACAAATGCAGAAGTTTAACAGATACCATCTTTATAATGCTGACAGACCTGTTAACTGCCCATTGCTAGGGTTATGTGAAACATGCCTAATGAAGTGCAAAGCAGCAGGAGGTTTTAGGTGTAGTTGGTTGTTGGGTCACGAAGATCAAAAAGTTCCTGCTTTTGGCAGGAGGTAGCCTTGAGGTCATTGGTGTTTTACAGCCCAAAATAGCTCTTGCTTTGAAAGCACTGAAGAATTCAGGTTTTGCCAGAGGATGGCAAGCAGTACTTTGACACACAGAGTGATACTTGGAGGTGTGGTTTGTTATATATGTTCTATACAAATACCCTGCAAAGCAAGATGGGACATTTTGGGCTGCTCTTGCTACAAACAGCACATCTAAATAGTTTGTGTTAAATAAAACGTCACCTCTTTATGCCTCTTTCTCCCCACACAGTCTCTCCATCCCTCCACTCCTTTTGTTTTTCAGTCCAGCTTCAGTTTGTGACAGTGTTTTTCTCTCGTGCAGGACCCTGGCCCACCACCCCCTTCTCCCCTGGTTGGTCTAAAGCCTCTGCAGCTCTTGGAGATCAAGGCAAGGGGACGCTTTGGCTGCGTGTGGAAGGCTCAGCTGATGAATGACTACGTAGCAGTAAAAATCTTTCCTATTCAGGTGAGCAGAGCATTGCATTATGTTCTCACTTGTTGGGCTTCCTCACTGGTGCTGAGATGACCATAACAAAGGTGCATTTGGACTCTTCTGCTGGGGGGAAAAATTCAAGGACCCTTCCTATACTTTTCTCTGTGTTGTCTCATTACCAAGCGGTTCCTGCAGTAGTAGTTGTTGCAAGAAGGGCAAACACAGGCACATTTTGAAATCTACAGGGTATCTTAACTTTGCTGCAAATGTCCATGTTGTTAAAGCCCAGGGAGGCAGCGTGCAGCTGCGATGCCCAAAGTGCACACAAAGGACCAAAGCCTTTGTGTGTCCTGCCTGGGTAGATTATAAATCCAGACCCAAACCTAGCAAACAGTTTGCAGCTTACAAAGGCACAGCCCTGGAGCTGTGAAAGCTAATTGCGCTGCAGCGTTTCTGTCAGCTCACATCTTCTGCTCTAGGAAACCTTTGAACACTCCTGACTTGACTCTCCAGGAATTGCAGATGTAAAGAGTAAAGCAATCAAAAGTCAAATGAAGGAAGAATGACTGAAACATCTTTGTGCTCCTCTACTATCTCGTTCTTGGTTAATTTTTTGCCCTGTATTTGTTGTTGCAGTGTTGCTAAAGGAGATTTGTACATCTTCTGTCCAAGCCAGATGTGACCTCCTAGTAAATATTCAATAGAGCCTAGATTAGATTTTACAATTGTAGTAATTACAGCTGCAGTGCAGATCTGGGTGCTGTATGCACAAGCTTTATTCTTGCAAGCAGTCCTAGGAAATCTTGACAAATCTTATTTCTCAGTGAGGCTGGGTTTGGATTCCTACGCTCTCCACACGTGTTTAGGAATAGCTGAGGATGATTTTGGAGAAGGGAGACTGAGAGCAGCAACTTCCAGCCTTTCTCCAGCATCTACCCTTTAGGAAAACAGCCTAATTTTGAAGGGATACATCACACCAAACATTGGAGGATGATATTAAGAGGAATGTGAGCAGCTCTGACTGAGCTGAAGGAGCTGTTTACTTTAAAGGGAAACGTGATCTTTGATGGTGCATTTCTCCCTGCTGTAGGATAAGCAATCTTGGCAGAGCGAGAGGGAGATTTTCAATACTCCTGGCATGAAGCATGAAAACCTTTTGCAATTTATCGCAGCAGAGAAAAGAGGGACAAACCTAGAGACAGAGCTCTGGCTGATCACAGCTTTTCACGACAAGGTAATGTATCATTGCTCATACATTTTGGGAAGACAGAGAGGCAATGGTTGTGAAGAAGCAGGATTTGGCCTCTAATATTATTCTCCCAGAAGCTCCCTTGTAATCTGTCCAAGCTGTCCCAGATGAGCCATGGCTCTATGGTAGTGGAGAGCTGCTCTTGCTCTCCTCATCCTAGGGCCCTTCCTTTAGCTTTCAAGGCATTCCTACACAAACATAGGATTAATAAAGGCAGGACATGGGGAGTGAGAGAGGCACAAAAGGCCACAGCCCATGTATGTGGTGGTCACTGTGCACAGATGAGCATGTGGGAGCTGGGAGTCACAGACCGTCACAGTCCCAACTTGCCCTTTGCAGATGGGCTTCATGTTTGCTTTTGAAGCTCAGGGTGTATCTCATGTTTCATGGATTGCTTTAGTTATCAGACATAACCAACACTTAAAATAAAGCAAACATGCACAAATCTGGGGTTGAGCCAGAAGTGTTATCACTCTGTTTAATCCAAGGTCTACTGAGTCAATTATTGCCACAACCAGTTCATATGATACATCATCATCTTGCATGGAAGGCTTTCCCCTTTCTTCAGTTAGATTAATTGCCCTATTTTGAGTTGATTTTGTCCCTTCCTTACCTCCCTCTCCTTCCCTGGCAGATCAGTAGACTCCTTTTAGAGATCCAGATACTTTCTGTGCTGTCAACAAGAGGGCTTGAGGACTCATGAACGCTTCTGGCTTTTGTTTCTTCTTTTTTACTTTTGCTAGTGATTTTTTTCCCCTGTTAAACCAAGGTTCCAATTTCTCAAGCGCTCTTTAAAACCATTTTCTGAATTGATGAGTTGATACATTTGTCATGAGGCAGGGTCTGCAATTCAGAACGTACGATGTCCCGTTTCGCAGGGCTCTCTGACGGATTATCTGAAGGGCAATATTATCAGCTGGAATGAGCTCTGCCATGTTGCAGAAACAATGGCCCGTGGCTTATCCTACCTACATGAAGATGTCCCTTGGTGCAAAGGTGAAGGACACAAACCTGCTATAGCACACAGGTATGGCCCCTTTTGTTGGCACTGTTCAAGGGCTGTGTTCAAATGTTCACAGCCTCTTTGAAATGATGCTGTTGATTGGAGGATGAGATTGTGCTTGTAGGAAGTAAATGCCTTTTAACCTAACATGTCCTATGCTAAGACAAGAATTTTTTTTGACCACGTATGAAATGGTGAAGGGCAAGTAACCAGCAGCTTGTCTGTGAAACAGTTGGTATGGTTGGTAGTGGTTTATGGAAAATGTCTGAAAGGGTAGGTGCTTCTCTCTTCCATCACTTCTTCTCCTGTCCTATAGTGGGAAGGGAAATTTGGTTGCTGCAGAGCTGCTCTTTCAAAGGACTGTGCTTAAATCCGTATATTTCTGTGGCTGTACCAAGATTCTGATTTTTCTCTTAAGTATTTTAGACTGATAACTCCTCTATCTTCCCACAGAGCTTTTGATCATTAGGTAGGAAAAGGAGAAAATGTAGAAATGCAGAAAATGGCTGCTGTTTATTTTTCACTGTAGTTTTGTAGTGCCCAAATCATGCCAGGAGGTCCCTCTTAGACCTCTTGGCACACACTTCAACCCACCCGGGTGGCAGCACCACGGGGACAGCAAGAATCCAGAAACCAGTGGGTAAAACCATTCTTATTGCAACAATACTTGTTTTAGCCCTTCTCTGCAGTCCCATGTTGCCTGCCCTGGGCTAAAGCATTGCTACCAAGCTGTTTGCTAGTGGCACAGCAGGAGGGCGGAGTTTTCCAGAAGGGATTTCTGTGGGCTACACACTGTACTTCCCTTCCACCCACCACATTTCATCTGGCAGGGATTTAAACCGCAGGACCAGCTGCAGCAATTTGCACCCGATCTAGCGGGGCTGTCTTCATGTACGGCAGAGGTAATCCCTGTTTGTTCAGGGGTGTCCCTGCCCCCAAAACAGCCCCCCTCCCCGAACCTGAAGGCATCTGAGGGCTGTTGAAAGAGCCTGCAGCTGCCTTTGTGCTGCTCCTGGAGCTGACCCCTGTGTCCCTGACATTTGTCCCTGTGGAATAAAAGCAGTGGTTTATACATGAAAATTCCTGAGGGTGGGGGGCAGAGAAAGGCTATAGAAAGGCTTTAAAGCAACAGATCATGCTCATTAGTGTCCCCAGCCAGTCAGCAAATGATAAAAGATGGAGAATGCACCATTTGTGTGAATTTAGCACATACCTAGGGAAGAGGGATTTCAGGACACAGGGGATTTCCCTTGGATTACCCCACTCCTTTTAGTTCTATTTTTGTTTTAAAGGAAAACACCAAATACATTTTAAGTAAGGGTGGGTGGGTATTTTTTGAATGGCTTCACACAATGCGAGCTGGAGTTGCCAGGTGGGACTCCCCGAATCACTGCTGGGCAGGGGTTCAGCCAACTCCTTCCTTACCAGCCCCCGGCACTACAAGGAGGATTAAGGTTACGGGATCGCTGCTTGGAGCGAAAGTGCCCCCACGTGGAAGCTGAAAATAAAACCTTCGGTGTCCGAATTGAGTTAATGCACCCATCATTCATGGGCCGCTCACTCTCTTACTCCCTAGTTTGAAACATCACATGGAAAAGGATATATTCTTCTTTTCAGGTCACTTTGGTTTATCAGTGACCATTTTAGGCTGGTCCAATGCATACGGTGTTAGTGGGAGGTCTACTTGGCATGGGTTGGATCAGGTCTATCTCCCTGTCCTGGACATGTGACCATTGCAGCTCATACTTGCCAGCTCAGGGTGGTTTGTGGAAGGAAGGAAAGCATGGAAAAATGGGGAAATGTATGGAAATAAGAGGAAAAAAGGAAGCACAAAGGGAAATGCCTGCATTGTGTGTCAGAATGTAGTTGATAACTGTTGCAGAGGGCAGTGTGGGTGAACAACAGCCAACACTCATACAGTACTCCTGGCTTGTATCCTCACTTTGCTTTGGAAACGTATCATTCAGGCAAACTGTCTAATCATTTTGGTGTGGTCTTTGTTGAGCCACTGTTCTGCAAAAATCCCATGCACAGTTTGCACCATCCCGGACGGCGCAATCCCCTAATGCTGACGGAGCAAAGGGGTTTATCTGTGTCATTAGATGATGGCTGTTTTCTAAGCCCGTGGGGATACTGCTATAGCATGGAAGCAGTCAGTCTCTAAGATGGCAGGTGTTAGATAAATGGTGGTTTTTTGTGGGTAATGGAGGGGTACAAATGTTTTGCAGGCTCTGCAGAACTGTGCTGTGTCCCTAGAAACCCCTGAGGTGATGGAGGCTGGTTTCTGCTGGGATTCCCTGGCTGTATAATGTCTCCAACTTCACACTCACTTCCCCCATTTTAGTCCTCAAGGCAGAAATGCCCATCACTCTGTGTGTAGCTTAGAAAGGAAAAATCCTTTTTTTCCTGATTTTTTTTTTAAGCTCAGACTCAGGGGCTGGATGATACAGGATAGTTTTTGCTGTGGTGCTTGGAGTTGGTGCTCTGGCATCCGAGGCCGCAGCAAGCAGCTCTTCTCTATGGTGTCTAGCAGTTTCTCTCTTCCCAAAGAATTTTGACAGGTCTCTCCAGTGCAGAACAATTGTATCTGCCCTCATTAATTATTTTGTGCAGGCCTGCAATGTCCTGCAATCAGCAGGGTCACCGAGTGAATTGATGATAGGGAAATTATAATGCTGAGCATACAGGACAATTGCCATCTGCTGTCTAAGGTCTGTAATTTAATTAGATTGCCAAGCATTCCTTTTCAGATGAAAATGTGGGAAGCCCAGGGAACAGAGCTGGACTGGTTAGGCATCTTAGTGTGACCCTCCTCCACTACCCCCTTCCAGCCCCTGCAGATTTACCTGAGCTGCCCTGAAGCAATCCTGCTGCAGCACAAGACTGACACAAATGTGCCCTTAAAGCCACCTTCAAGCACAGAACCACCATCTCTCCTGCAAATGCTTACACCTGCCTGTCAGCTGCCCGCTGTGATCCTGACAGCTAGTCTGAGTGTGGGTTCACCCCCTTTCCTGCTTGCTTTCCAACCCTCCAAATTCTCCAGGGAACACTGATCCAGCAATTAAAACATAAGTGTAATAGATGACTATGGTGAAAGTCTGTTGAAGTGTGTAGTCAGGGTGAAGAGAGTCCCACCAGCATCTGCTAATTTCCAGCAAGATCTAATTTTGTAGAGAGGAGCAAACATGCTTACTAGGATAAAGAGTAAGTGCACCCCCCTTAACCTGTCTTGCATTTGTTGTTGGGCGTGAGAAATAGAAGAAGTGCACAGAGGTGAGTGGTCCACAGCTGGTGCTCAGAGCAAGAAAATAGTGCCTTATGCTGCCTGCTTTAATTAAAATACCCCCTTCGTATCAGTCCTTGCTTTTATTTTGAGGTCAATTCAGTGTAGCCCTCAGCTGACTCTGTGCCAGGCAGTACAGGGCTGCTCTGTTGTGTTTTGGGGACACGGGCAGCTGAATATGCCAGCACTGGTCCTGCCGGGAAGCTGGGGAAGAAGGGAAGGAGCTGATTTACTGGGGGCTGCTAAGCTTATAGACTTAAAACGTGGTGTGTTGCAATGTGATTTAGACGCGTGTCATAATAAACCTGTCCCAAACTTGTTTCTTGGCTTCTTCCTAGGGACTTCAAGAGTAAAAATGTCTTGCTGAAGAACGACTTGACAGCAGTGCTGGCCGATTTTGGACTAGCTGTACGATTTGAGCCTGGAAAACCTCCAGGGGACACTCATGGACAGGTAATCATTATCTTTAACAATAACATTTTAAAAACTTGGGCTCCTCAGGAGTGGGGAGGTAATCTGTATAGATGCATTTAATTCTCTTTGAAATATGTTTTCCCTAAAAGCTTGTGCTCAGACATAAATTCCAGGAGCTGCTTTGATCTAGGTGAGTAGGGAGAGCACTCGGACCCTCCCGACTCCTTTGCAGGCGGAGTCCCTGGCCTTGGGGCAGGCAGCTTCTTCCTTCGAAAACAGGACATGCTGACTCTTTGTTGTCTTGGTGTTAAATATTAATACTCCTAAAATTATTCATTTAATTTTAAGAATTCAGCAAGGCTGGCTGCTTGGGTGACCTTTAGCAATGGCAGATCTTGTGAGCTGACTGCGCGCTGTAGAAACAATTCTCTACATTTTTATGGGTTCTTAATTTTCTGCCTTTGTGTTGAGGCAAGTGGCCTCTTGTTCTGCTCTCATGCCAGGGCACAGCAAGGCCAGCATCCCCTTTGTGTGCCTCCAGGGTTTTATGAGTACCCCATCTCCAATGCAGTCCTGCTTCTTTTTTGCCTTTATCTCAGGAGTGAACAGCTTTCTGGTTAGCCAGCCCCCAGCTTTCCTCATTTTTTCCCTCTTCATTTGGGCTTTTCCAGTATTTTCCATACCTTTTCGTGTCCTGGCTTCCCTCTGTCCCTGCTGCCTCAGGTAACAGCAAGATGAGAATTTCCTAAAGGAAAATATTAAAAGCATTTCAGTTCTTATGTTAAAAAGGTAGGTTTTGTCCTTGCTCTGCTCTCCACTCTCCTACATTAAGGGCTATAATTCTGCCATGGATATAACCACAACCACATGAGAAGCTCAGGATGGCTCTGCTTGGACTAAACACAACAAGGCACTATAACAACAACTGAATCCCCTCCAAGCTAGAGGGGATCTTTAATGGACCACAGAAAGCCAGAGCAGGGTAGACTTCACAGGGTTCAAGCTTTATTTCTCCTGTGGATGCAGGAGCCTTGTTTTATCCAGGGCTGTCAATCCACCACCTTTTCCTATCATTTCAAGATGCATCAATTTTGCTTTTTTTTTTTAATATATATATATTTTTAATATATTTAATGCTTTTTTAGTGAAAGGGGATTGAACTTCCAATGACTATGATAACCAAATCTGACTTGACTTCAGGGTATTATATATATGCATCTCCAAAGACAGCATTTTCTCATGCAGCATGTGCTGCTGGAACAGCAATGGGATGCAGAGGAGGCAGGATTTCATCTGTACTGACCCCACCATTCTGAATTTATATTAGACCTGTAGCCTATGCTAAATGAGTATCACACAGATAGCTGTGCACTTTAGCTTTTTCCTTTATGTAGCTTACCTAGACTCAAGTGATCTTAATGAGAATCTGTGTCAGAAAAAGCAGGCCCCTTTTGCTTATTTTTCAACTGAAGTGCAACTTTAGCAAAAGTAGCCTTTAGGCTGATGAAACCAGCTGTCGTTCGTCTCCTACCAGCAGAGGCTGATGGGCACAACTGGACAGTAACTTGAGTTGTTTTTTATCTCCATATAGGTGGGAACAAGGAGGTATATGGCTCCCGAAGTGTTAGAGGGAGCAATCAACTTCCAGCGAGATGCCTTCCTGAGAATAGACATGTATGCAATGGGACTGGTGTTGTGGGAGCTAGTCTCCAGATGTAGAGCAGTTGATGGTAAGAATAAAGCTCGTCTCTTCCCTGGGGAGGGCTCTGTTTCAGCATGGTTTAGTGGCCCAGAGAATGAGCCTGACTTTGTTTAAAAAAATCTAAAATCAATGGCATATTTTTAGTAAGCAGCTAACCTGTTGTTCACTTGCTTGTCTTTTATTCTAAGCTGCCGTTCTCTGTAGATAATAATCTTCATAGTGTTCAAGTCTCCAGATCTTTTAACTACATTGCAAATTGGCTGAGAACTCAGAGGAAGATGGTGTAGGTGATTCCTCCATCAGTGGTGGGTGTCCTTTAGTCCTGAGCCTGCTCTGTGCTGCTCTCCATGGCACTCTGCATTCTTGTATGTGCCAGGGCAGGCTTTGAGCTCTGTAGGAGCTGTGCTCAGCTTTGGCTTGTCTGTCACACCCCACTTCTGCAGGGCAGTGTGGTAGCCTGAATGGAAAGCTCAAAGTGAAACACTTCCGTGAAACAGCAAGAACACAGGGCTGGAAGGATCTTCCTGAGCCAGCAAGCCCACTTCCCTGCTGTCAGAAGTTGTTACATATTAATCTTTGACTTCTGCTGATCAAGCTCTCTCCTTGTTTCTTGTTCCATCTATGACTTCAGAGGATCTCACTTTCTGCTGAATGATCTGAGAGAATGAACTTCTTAGTCATCTCCTTTCCTAGGTTTTATATCCTAAAATGGTGCTGTAAGATAGGGCATCTTTTCTGTCTGCATAGCACATCTGCCCACTGGTGACACTCTTGCCATTTGCAGGGCCTTGACACTCTGGTCAGGGAAGCAAGGATTTTGTAATAGTAGTTCTAAGGCTGCTTGCTTCAAATTCTCTCTTCTTGTATAGATATGGGTGCTCTGGATTGAATATCAAGTTCATAAGTTAATAGTACTTCACCTGACCTTCAGATGTTTTTGTTAGTATTACATTAGGAACCAAGGAGCTTGATTATAATTAGGATGTCTGCACAGGTGTGTGGTAAGAGAAGACCTCTTCTGCAAAAAAGTAATATCTCACCAGATAAAATGCTGGAGGAGCAGGGAGGTAGGACAGAGTGGGGTGACACAGTGGTGCCCATTTCACTCATGTAGGGATAACCCTTCACTGTTGAGGCCCCTCAAATATCCACTTGTATTTTTGCTTGTCATGTTTGTGATCTCCTTCCAACTCTTCTCAGGCAGCAGCTGGCCAAGATACTCACAGCACAGTTAAATCAACGGGAAGGATTCTTTTGGGATGATAGGGAATTACACTCAACCTCATCTGCACTTCTAGCTCAGAAGTGATGTTGTGTAAACAGCAGATTTGGCTCGGAGATCACCCATGCAGCTCTTCATCACCTTGAATTCCTCTTGATGGAAGAGGAAAGGAAGGTCGTGCCATCCACTGGAATGAGTGTTTCAGTTTTGTTTAGTGACTGGCATTGTGTCAACAAGAATAATGATAAACTGGTTTAGTGATTTTGTTTTTTTCAGAGTGCCTAAATCTGATGTTGTTGGTGTCACAGCTCTTGACCAGCAGAAGTGGTCAGCTTGTTTATTTTAGTCTGGAAAGGCCCTCTTGAAATATCTCCACTCTTAAAAGATGTCACTCTTGCTACTGAGAAACCATAAGTGATGCTGTGGAACACCCTGAAAAGCCCATCAGTTAAGCTGGGCTACTGTTTGTGAGGGGGCATCTACTCGTTGCCAGAAGCCAAATGACCTTCAATAAGCAGAAGTTCCTGCTGCCGTCCAGCATCTGCACTGATACTCATGACAGTTTTTCATTCCCATGGCCCAGGGCAGTTCACAGCCATAACTGGTATAATTCAAGCATTCAGAAATCATTTTGCACTTAGGAGTGGGCACGTGGGACAAGTGCATCTGGCTCCAGTGTGTCAGGGCTGACTGGAGTCTCTATGAACAAGCCAGATCACAAAGGAAGAAATTATAAGTATTTCCTATGCTTGACCTCAACAGTGCCTAAAATGAAATTATGCTCATGCTGAAACCTTCCCCTAGGTTATTGTGTGTTGAATTGCTATGCTAAAATGTAAGGAGGATGGGCTGATTCACTCTTTTTATTAAAATAAATCACAGACTACCTGGCAAGCCGCTTTAAGGAGAGCAGTGGGATAGGGAAGCCCAGCTGAGGGTTCAGATCCGTAACTTGATGAGGTGGAAAATGCTTTGGCCAGACAAGCAGTGGGGACAACAAAGTCTTTTCTACAGGAGGAATGTCAATCGCATTTGTCTGCAATGACATGTGAACTTCAGGCTTTGCTGTAGTGGGTTGAGATTGCTCTGGAGCCACAACTCACTCATGCATGAGGAGGACATGGCTCTGCAGAGGACATTTCTGTACTAACCTGGTTCTCCATATGCACCTTAGGTCCAGTGGATGAGTACATGCTGCCTTTCGAAGAAGAAATAGGTCAGCACCCATCCCTTGAGGACCTGCAAGAAGTGGTGGTTCACAAGAAGATGCGTCCTGTGTTCAAAGATCACTGGCTGAAACACCCCGTACGTC
This sequence comes from Apus apus, assembly GCF_020740795.1. NCBI lineage: Eukaryota > Metazoa > Chordata > Aves > Apodiformes > Apodidae > Apus > Apus apus. The sequence continues at coordinate 6,174,958 of NC_067283.1, read as the reverse complement.
CCTCCTGGTTAATGGTGGAAAATGTTTTCCTGTGTGATGGGAACAAAGGATGTGGTTATGCATCCCTTGTTAGCTCCAGAGGGAAGCTAACCATTCCACTCTGGTGCATGGTCCTGCTCCCTGGTGCCAGAGAGAGTCAGTGCTGGAGAATGAGGGGTTGCTCAACACCTTCATGCTCCCTTTCCATTTGTGCCTTGTATTTAGAGGGTAAACCAGCTGATTTTAAGTCAGCCAGTGCTGAATGTGGAGCCTGTGGTGGTTTAGTAGGACTCCTTTAATATGGTGAAAGAAAGGGAAATAAAGTCCCTTTCGTTAAGAAAAAGAAAACAATCTATATCATCAGAGACATTTTTCTCACAAGCTAGATAGTATGCAAGACTTGGCATAATTTTTTGATGAAAAATTAATTAGACATGAAGGCAAGCAGACAATGAAGCAAAATGCAGTGTGGGTTTCCCAGAGATAATTTCAGGCTTGTGTTTTCAATAGAAGAGGTGGTGTTTTTTCAGACTGGGAAACTGAGCAGATGATGAAATCTCAAAGGGCTTCAGTAGGAAGCTAAATGCCTCTCTATTCTGGCCAAACTGCCATGGTTTTGGTTAGACTCAGGTGTACTATTTAATTGCCTAGAAGTCAAGGAGAGTTGTGGGTTGTAGATAAGGATGAAGGTTCTGGTTCAAATGAGGGTTCAAGTAAGAGCTGTGCTCTTCCAGCAGTGTTAAATCCAGTAATTTTGGGACTATCTACAGAAGTGATTGCAAACAAAGCAATGGTTTTGTGGTAACAGATAATGGTGCTGCCCGTTCTCATGGTTTTATCATGGGAATATTTGATATCTTGTGTTTTAAAGCTTTAACTGCTGAATCTCAGGGTGTATTTTGATATTAAAAAAGTACTTTTGGGGCTATGAAAAAAAAAGCTGGATGTGGCCAAGCCCAACATCCATAGAAAGCAGAAGCTTGAAACCTGAAAATATGTTTAGTGTAATTTTTAAAGTTAATCTCATGGGAATTTGGGTACCATGGAGAAATTATTCAAGAGAGCTGATTCTGCCCCTCTACTCTGCCCTGGTGAGACCTCACCTGGAATACTGTGTTCAGGTCTGGTGCTCCCAACACAAGAAAGTTGTGGACCTGTTGGGACGTGTCCAGAGAAGGGCCACAAAAGTGATCCAAGGGTTGGAGCAGCTCTCTGATGAGGACAGGCTGAGGGAGTTGAGGTTGTTGAGTCTGAAGAAGAGAAGGCTCCGGGGGTCCTTATAGTGGCCTTTTCAGTACCTGAAGGGGGCCTACAGGAAAGCTGGGGAGGGACTTGTAGTGAGAGGACAAGGAGTAATGGTTTTAAACTGAAAGAAGAGAGATTAAGGATAGGGATCAGGAGGAAATTCTTTAGTGTGAGCGTGGTGAGACACTGGAACAGGCTGCCCAGAGAAGCTGTGGAGCCCCATCCCTGGAAGCGTTCAAGGCCAGGTTGGATGGAGCTCTGAGCAGCCTGATCAAGTGGGAGGTGTCCCTGCCCATGGCAGGGGGGTTGGTGATCTTTAAGATCCCTTCGAACTCAAACCATTCTATGATTCTGCGATACTTAGTTTTAGTTTACAGCATTGAGCTGCGTTAAGTGGGACCTCCCCATCCGCTGCAAAGGCAATCCTTGAAGCCGACTTGGTTGCTGAAGGTGCTTTTCCCCTCCTTTGTCGTCCTCAGGGCTTGGCGCAGCTCTGCGTGACCATCGAAGAGTGCTGGGACCACGACGCGGAGGCTCGGCTCTCGGCGGGCTGTGTCGAGGAGCGCATCGCGCAGATCCGCAGATCCGTCAACGGCACTACCTCGGACTGCCTCGTCTCCATCGTCACCTCCGTCACCAACGTGGACTTGCCGCCCAAAGAGTCTAGTATCTAAGTCCTGGTTCGCTTTTTGTCTTTCCAGACTCAGTGGATTTAAACAACAACGAAAAAAAAAAAGAGAAAAAAAAAAGAAAAAGAAAGAAGGAAAAAAGTTTAAAAAAAAAAACCCACCACACAAAAAAAAACCAAACCCAAACAAACAAGAAACACAAAAATCCAACAAACACATGAATGCAGCTGCTATTTTATCTTGACTTTTTATTATTATTGTTGTTATTATTATTATTATTATTTTGGATTGGATCAATTTTACCAGCACATTGCTCTACTGTATTAAAAAAAAAAAAAAAGACATTTCAGCAAGCATTCAGGTGCCGACTAATGAATGCAGAAAAGGTGCAGGTACCTCAGAACCTCAACAAACTCACTTCAGTTGTTTTTACTTCATTCAGTTTTCTGGGTTTCTCTTTATCCATCTGTCTTCTGAGTGGAGCATCTGTGACATAAAGGAAAACCAACAACCATCTTAGAAAACGCAATGCTGCAAACTGTGGAGGAAACTTAAGACTGTTATCTAAAGAACACACCTTCCTCAAAAGGATTATTTTTTTTTTTCCCCGTTTTGTTTTGGTTTTGGTTTCAGTTTCTTTTTTATTTTTTGGAAGTGAGCTTCAAGAAAAACAAACAGCAGATGTGTCTTTTACGGATCTAACGGGTGTCATTGTAACATGGAGAAAAAAAGTGACTGGGCGGAGAATGTTAATTCTTGATGGTAGAATTGAAGGGGGGAGCGTAGAATAGGGGTGGGGAGAGTGACGTTGGACTTGGCAGCATTTGGGGAAACATCATTTGCTATGGAGCTACTTCTCAGGTAACCATTAGAGGAGGGGAAGGACATTTCTGGGCAGAGTATTAATAGCTGCAGCGTATGGAGAAAGCGGAGTCAAAGAGCCAGGGGTTGTAGAGCAGGATGCTTGTTCTTTCTTCCTCCAGTATCCTGGGCTTGGGTGGTAAAGGAACAAACCAGAACTGAAATTACCTTTTATTTTCGACTCCGGGTGGTAGTGGGCAGGAATGCTTTCAAGCAGTGTAATCAGAAGATGGGAAAGTCTGTGCTCAGAGGCAATTTGGTTAAATACTAGAAGATGAGAAAATTTTTGCATCTCACTTTTGGTGCGAGTCAGTTCAGTAAGTTTGGCCTTGGGGTTGATTATCTGTCAGCCCAAGCTACCAGTGCAGGTGGTAGAAAGAGAAAAACTGTGAAAACTAGCTCTCTAATTTTATTTTTTCCTTATTCATTTGGAGTTGGGAGGGGGTGGAAGTACCTGAACCAGTGGCAGATGGCTCCTGTAGCATCTGAGAAGCCTATGAACTGCCCGAGTGCAGGCTGCAGAGGCAATGAGCAGCAGCAGGGAATATCCCAGCATCTCTCCCACAGGTTTCTTTGACACAGCTTTCTCCTTACTCTGTGACAAAACTTTTGTCTTCAAGTGGTGCATATTCTAAAATACCATTACTCTTATGAACGCCATAAACTCGCTCTAGTCAGTGAATGTTCCTAATGCTGCTGATTCAACATTGAAATATTTTTTTAATTTGCAAAACATGCAATGTTTAAAAAAAAAAAACACAAAAAAAACCTAAAAAAAAGAAAAGAAATATACCACAAAACACACACACACATATACAAATGTTACGTGGCTTCCGAGGTTTAAACTGAAAAAAATGAAAAACTTCATGACCACAGACCACCTCAAACCAGAAATACCTCAGAATTTTCTACTTGTATGAGTTTTATTATATATTTTGTTAGTTGTGTTGTCTTGTAGTAAGTATATTTTAATGTAAGTTGGCTTTTATGACAAGGGAGTTTTAAAAAAAGAAAAAAAAGAAAAAAAGTTCCAAAATCTTTTAGGAAGTGCTACCATTTTTTTTGTTTGTTTTATAAAGCACCATTGTAAATAACTATATACAGTTGTAGAATAACTGCCTATATAAGGTACCTGGGCATTATTCACTCTTATTTGTGAAGGCTGTTTCCATTCTGTTATTTTTTTGGTCTGTTTTAGTGAAAGGACAGTACATCTTTTTTTTTTTTTTTTTTTCCTTTTTGTTCTGTTTTCTTTTTATTTTTTTTTTATTTTGAATATACCATGAATTCTGTGTCTTGCTAGGCTGACAAAGTTATGTCCATTGGATGGCCAGAACTTCTAAATATTTCTTTGTGTTAAGCCAAAATCCAGTCCTGAACTAATCACCCTTAAACAGTGTAAAAAGTCTGTATTATAGAAATGAATTGGACTTCTTGACACTGCCAAATTGTCAGCGTGCACCCTTGCACAGATATAATTTATTAAGCAGACAAAAATCACTAATTGGAAAAAAAATATAAAGAAAATTAAAATATATTTCTTGAAAAATATAGCTTTAAAACCTACAGGTCACAAATGAGGACACGCTCCTGTATCTTGAAGAGACATTAAGATTATTGCCTTAATTTGTCTATCTGAATAAAGTCTTAACCTATTCTTTCAAGTTACTGAATGTATAGTGCATATTAGTTTGTACACGTGTAACTGTATTTCCGTGTGTAGGTTTGGAAGTTTCTGTTTTTGATGTGCTTCTGTTGAGAACACCTTGACAAAACCAGACAGAATGATACCATTTTGTCCAGCTGATGTCCCCAGTGGTGGTTGGCATCTTTGGGCCTGATGCTGCAACTCACCTATGCTTAGCATTAAGTGTGTAGGTAGCTCTTGTGGTGTCATGACTTAAGGCACTCGCTTAATGTTAAGCATAGTCATCAAGGTGTGCGGGATCAGTATTTGTTCATGTTTAATACATTTCTGCACTGAGATTTATATAAAAATGTGACTATGTTTTAGAAGTGAAGTGATGTGAGGGTTGGGGTGGAGCGTAGAGCAGTTAAGTCTGAGTGAATACTTGTTTCGAGGTGGGCTTGCTCCCATTTCCCTGGGAATGGGAGCCAGCTCATAGTCCTGCAGAAAGAAAAAAGCTGTACTGTCTTTTACCTGTTAATATCTGTTTGCTGTTCTGGATTTTTTCCTTCAGCATGATGTATTATGGCTAAAACAGGCTTATTACAGCAGTTGCTTTTTTATCCTGATTTCTTTAAGAAGCTTTAAAGTATTTATTGAAAGTGCCATATGATTTTAATAGCCTATTAGACAGTCTCTGAAATCTTCTCTTTTGAGGAAGCATAAATGGAAATTCTCACATGTAGCTTATCTTTCTGTGGGGAACTGCACGACCAAACAAACCTTGACCAAATGTCAATTGTGAAGTATTACATCTTCCCTCGTGTAATGGTTCCTTATAGATCATCTTGTCAACAGGATTCAGAAACTGATTTTAAAAAGCATTTCCAAAATTGTGTGTGTGCTCAGTTACAAATTTTAAATGTGTGTAGGTATGTGTGTCTTGCTGTCGCAGCAGAGAAAGAAATCCTGAACGTTTGCATATTTACAAGCTTGTGCCAGTTTAGCTAAAGGTGTTCATTTAAACTGGTCTTCATTTATTTTATTAATGAAGACAAGCTCTGATTAGCTTATTGGTCTTTCAACACTTGAGCTGTCAAGCAAATAGTTTCCTCACTGCTAATCTAGCATTTGAACTCTCATTGACAACATGATTTTGGTTCTGCTCAGTACTGCAGAGGCTTTTCCAAGTTGGCAATCAGGCACATCCATAGGTGTAGCTGTAATAAGCAATTGCAGCTCTTCTTAACACTCCCTTGAATATGATGGGTACGACACCTCTTAAGCACTAAATTTCACTTCCCATTCAGACTTGGAGGAAGTAGAACTTCAAAATCTTTGCTGCAGAATTGTCGTTCACCTTCCTCTTATGGTGGCTCTTCTGTGAATCTTAACCTTGAATATCCTGGTTTAAAAGTCTCCTTGACTTTAGGAGCTGGGATTCCTGTCTCTCCAGTGTAACTCCTTTTATGAATTAATTGCACTGGCTGGGTTGGTTTCCTAGGTGGAGGAAGTTTGAGTTTACATTTTGAAACTGGAAATAACCACAGGAACTAAAATGGCTTTGTTTTTTCTGTTGGTTGATTGGTTTTTTTGAGTTGAAAGAGCTGTGACTTGTTAATGAAATTTCAGTAGCACAGCAAGGCTGGAAACGGCACGTGGTTCATGTTGAAATGTGTGTGCATGTTATAGATGGCTATAAACCAGTCTAACTATTTAACTGCTACATCCAACTACAGGCTAAACTAGTCTAACTACTAAGTAGTACCAGGCTTATTATGGGTAAGGATTTCAGCTAGTCCTGATCATAAAGTTTTCTCCATTTAAGACAAAACCACTTTTTATTCTGCCTCATTCTTCAGCTGAATTTCTCTTTCAGAATATGCTGTGCTAGGTAAGGTTACCGCTATGGAAGTGCCAACACACTTGTCTATGTTTGTTTCAAAGAGAAGGTCGGTGAGTGTCCCCTAGAAACTCCACTGCATTTTCCTTGGATTCTCCTGACTTGTTGCTTTTTCCACTTGAAGTTGCTGGTTTTTGGTAGAAGCAGCAGAAGCCTTGGGTCTACTCAGTGTGACGTTGCTGGGGTGTATTTCCAGGTCAGGCCTTGCTATTAGGAATCCTGATCCCCCTTAATACCACAGTACAGAAACCGGAGAAGACACGTTTCATTCCTCTTGTGCTGCTCGCTAGGCAGACTGTTGCCCCGTTTCACAGGGGAAAAGATCTGGTTTCGCTTAGTATGGGAGAAACTCATGTTGCAGAGGAAGGTGCTGGTTGCTACTGTTGGGATAGTGCTGTTGCTGCAATCCTCTTCAAGCCACACTGCGAGAGAAGTTGCTAAGCAGGAAGTGTCCCGCCAACTATTATCACTTTTACATACAGAGTATTGTTTGGTAACATTGTATATAAAATAGACTATATAATAGAGGAAAATAAGGACATTTTGACTTTTTTACTTTTGGGGAAAAATATATATATATATATTTTAGTTACATATACAAACAAAAATTCTACATTGTGTGAAAATTCTTTTATACCACAAATTATTTTTGTAATGTCTACTATGTTTCTGCAGGGAAAAGGGAGAAATGTCTGTGTACGCACAGCAAATAAATAAATATATATTAAAAATATTTAAATTATGTGTGCACTACATCAACGTCTAGAGGATAGAACAAGTTTAGTCTGAAACCAGTTTGAGGAGCAAGTTTGGATGTACTTAGACGTGCTTTGAGGATGGCACCGAGTATAAGGTTAGGTTATCTTGAATGTCACATCCCTTCTGCTAAAGATGCTTATTGCTTTTCTGTGACCATCTTCAGTTTAACCAGGAAGAGTTTTTTCATTATTCATGCGAGTATCCATGTGTGAGCAGTGTGTCCTTTGGCATATGCCATGATGCTGCAGTGAGTTGTGAAGTCAGGGTGTTAAGAATTTTCTTCAGACCAAATAGCCAGGCTGATCTTGCTCGCTGCCGTATCCGTTTATAGCAGCTGTGTCTGCTGCATTGACAATATGATCTGTAAGGAGCTGTTGCCAGTAGAGTCCTGATAAAACCAATTCCTAGAAGTTCCTTCTCTCTGAGGTGACACAACTAATCAGGCTTCACCAGAACATGCAGATATGTGCTCTGTGTTCCCAAGGTCAGCTTTCACGGTCTTGGTCAAAGGCACTAAAGGGAAGAAGCACTGTCTTGTCCAAAGTCCTACTTTAAAAGAGAGCATTCCAAATGTGTGCAACCGATCCAAGATATTTCCAAAAGTATTAAAGAAAGCAAATTAAAATTATTCTTTTCACTTAAGCTAACTTTTCCCTTTGGACCAGAAATTCACACTGATCTTTTTGATTCCCTAAACCTTGACAGCACAGTGTCAGCAGGGTAAGAGTTATTGAAAAAAGCTTTAAACCAAACAATACATAGTGCTGTCTTGAAGCCAGTTGGACAGTGAAATCAGTGCTTAAATGACTCCGAGCAGGCTCCTGCAGTTGCTGAGTCCCATCTGTGTTCTTGGTGAATTCCTGGCCCCATGGAAGCCATGGGGAGACTCGCCATCCAATTTCAGCAGGACCATGAGCGCGCATGCGTTCCTTCCTGGAGCACTTTCTAAACACACCTGGTCCCTTACGTGAGACTTCTTTTTAAAAACTCTATATTGAGGGTGACGCTCGGTTCCCTGATTGAAGTAATAACCTCTTGAGTAAGCAGTAATCCTTTTTGTTGGGACACTTCCACAGAAAGAGATCACACTTGTGTTATGTCTATCCAGCTGTTCTGAAATGTAATGCTATTCTGTTGTGCCTTTATTTTTCCATGTAAAAGCAACTGCTGTAAGCTTTCTTTTATTTTCTTTTTACTAGTTTTTTCTGTCTGAAAAAACAGTTTTCATTGTCCAGCTGTTATTTCTGGATGCAGTCTGTGATCCAGGTATTTCAAGAACCAATTACCTCAAACCTCATGTTAAACAGTGTTGCTATCTGGATTCTCCTTGATACTACAATATTAAAACATACACAAACAGGAACCTTGCTATGTATGGGTGTTTATATATATGTATCATATACCTATATATGATACATATATATATAAATGAAAGTGATCCCCAAGGACTGAAGGAAAAAAAAACTTTTGTTTTCCAGCGTTGAAACCAGAAGCTCTCTAATGGCATTGTGCTGGATATAGATCAAGAAAGTGTTTTCTGAAAAGTGCTTCCTTTGTTAGCCTTTTATTTCAGTATTTAAATGGGCAGATGATGTGATCAAAACACTACTTCTGCTTTTTTTTGGCCTATTTTGAAGCAGAGGCCTCTTAATCTTTCCAGTTGTTAAAAAAACCCACAATGCCTCAGTGTGTAACATTTCTGTAAGGCTAGTATTGCAAAATTTTAGCATGTTCTGGGAAAACTCCATAGCTTTTGGTTTTTTTGTGAAAAGAAAGGTATTCTCCACACTATATTCAACTGTTTGACTGATGTGAGGAACTGAAGTTTAACCAGTAACCATCCTAGACAATTAAAATATTAATTCTTTAGTCATTAGGGTCTCTGCATTACCACCCTGTAAAAAACAAAACACACACAACAAAGAAAAAAAACCACAACAACCCAAACCAAAATTCAACCATGGCAGAGGAGGAGGAGGTTGGAGCATTTCATAGCTCCTGAAGGTGGACTTGGCACCAGAGCAATGTGTTGGGAAGACCTAGATCCTCTCTGGCCCTTTTTCCAACAGCCTTCTCCCAAGAATCTTGTAATAAAAGCAGACCTTTAACCACAGTGACTTCTTAGTGGTACTTTGCTGAAGAGAATTCTGTTCAGGATGTATTTCCTGGGGAGAAAAAAAAACCCAAAACAACAAAAAATTAGACAATTAATGTTTTACTGTACATGTTCCCCTCTCAAATACCTGTTTTTTAAAAATATATCCATGTAGCTGTATCCATTACAGTCTGTATTTTACTTGGACAAAATAGTAGATTTCCAATCCAAACAGTAATGAATTTGCTATTCCTGGTAATTAATTAAATTAATTAATTACTGGCAATTGATTGCTAATAACTTACTAGTAACAGACGAAAATGGAAAGTTTCTCTTTCCCCTCAACTGTCTAATATTTCTGTGGCTATTGATGGTTTATGGTTATCTTTGGTAAAACATGTATAAAAGGACTAAAATCTCCCAGAAGGAGGCATTTTGCAATGCTGCTGGCCTTCCAATGGAATAATTATGATGCAAAAGTCATAGGAAAAACTATGATGCTGGAGGATGAGAATTGAAGGAGGTGGTTACTGCAAACTAAGTAACATTCTTGGCTTCAGTTCTATGCCGTAAATCCGCACAATGCCATTGTCAATCTGCTCCAACTATCTTGCTTATGAATTCTGCATGATCCTCATGGTAGAGTTGAAAGGCTGATCTTTCACCTGTTAATATTTTCACATTCGTCCTTAAGTTTGACAAATTTTATACTGTAAAGTTGACTTAAGTACAGTTTGATGTCAATTCTTGTGGAAAGAGCTTTCTGCATGTAACCTTGGACCCATACAGTTAAACAACACAGCATAGTACAAAACTCACAAGAAAATATTTTGGCACCAGCAGAAAGAAATCTCACCCTACCCATTTGTCATTTCAAACCATCTTATTGTAAGTTTTACCAGCTACTTCTAAATTTGTGCTTTATTTAAAGAAATAAAATAAAAATCCTAAGACTTGTCTAGCGTAGTGAAATATGTGTATATCAGTTTTAGGATAAATAGCTAAGTCTTATTACGCTGTGTTACTTAACTTGTATATATAGAGTATACATAAGAGTTTGCAGTAACCTGTTTCTCCAGGATTTCCAGTTTGAATGGATTTAAACTCAAACTATGAGATTAAGTAAATGATGTAGAAGATTGCAGAATGAACCAAGTGTAAATTACAGGAAGCTCTATCAGATGGCGAAATAATTTTTAAAGAGTCTTTTGGTCCTTGGCTCAAATTCAATAAGTACTGTTTGTATACCAAGATATGTGAAATGTAAATGTTGTAGGTTATATTTCACTCTTGTAGCTATAAAAAAAATATAGAACAGAGATAGCTTGTACTACTGAGTTAACAAAAGTTATACTAAAGTATCCGGTTAAAGAAAAAAAGTATACAGAGAGTTAAGCTCGTTGCTGTAACCCCTTCTGGATTGAAGTGTGCTGATTTTTTATATATGTATATTATATATATATATTCTGCAAAAGTGTATATATATATAAAATGTATATATATAAAATGGCCTAAAGCAGACATCCGTTGTATTGCAGTTATGAAATGAAGACATTTTTGCAAGAACATTGTATCATAGTTCATGAATTTGCAGTGGATCTTTGTTCCTTTTTACTGTGGTATTTTAGAAATGAGTCTCAAGTTTGAAATTAGATCTGCTAAGTTGGAGTTTTGCTGCTTCAGCTTTGCACTGGGTGTCCGAATAAACCAGTATGAATGTAGTATTTGCCCTGTGTGAAGCAGCCACACCCCAACAGATAGGAGGAAAAAACCTAGAAAGAACTATTTCAAGTTTATCTTTTTGTATATGAAAATAAACAGTAAATTACAAGTAACTGCTTCTCTTGTTGGTGCGATGTTAAAAATCATTGTTCTTTTATTGTCTTTGGCATCTAGCTGGAGTATTTAATTTTTTATAGAAGAATGTTTTGGTGTTTTAATGGTATCTCTTCTGTCCAAAATCTCTAACAAGGTCCCTGCAGAGGCATAGCTAAGACTATGTAGAAGCTCTACTTCTACATATCATTTGCTAATTCCTCTAAAGGCAAGAGGGAATAAACTGAAATTGCTGCATCCTTTTAAAGGTGTTGCCTCTTGGAGCACTGTGATAACACTGCTTATCATTCCCAGCAAAGAATTATTCACACAGAGCATGATGTGCATATTAAATGGTATCAATACCACATCCATCATAGCTGCAACTGCCAGTGATGGGGACATTAAGCTAAATCCTAGGATCTTGCAGTGAGGTGTCTGCCATTCCTTTCCACCAGCTTGAGTAGAGGAGCAAAGCAGACAATGAGGAACAGGGATCATCAGCTAAAGGGTTTCAACCTGATTTACAAAAGCTGGCCTGCTAATACCTCAACAGTTAGCTGCTGGAAGTGAGAGTTTCACTGCTTAGAGCTGCTTTTAGAGCCAGGAGCAGTGTGAAGCAGCACCCCTCTGTTCATGGGGTGCCCGCTGCAACTGCACAGCCAGGTCCTTGCCGAAGACGGCTGGATGTTTCCTTGGGTAAGGGAGGCTGTTGGCAGACTCACAGCATGCACAAGTGCTGTGGGGGCTGTTCCCAGTCAGGGAAAGAGCTTTGGCTGTCAGGGTGAGCGTTGGACTAGGGGCTGAGATGCAGCTTCCATGCATCATGGGTTTTGGGTTGCGTTTTCCCCCCCCCCCTCGGCCTCAGCTGAGCACCAAACAAGATTCAGCAAGGCAGGGATGTGAGACCTGGAAAAGAGGAAGGAAAGGAAAAGGAAAAGGAAAGGGAAAGGGAAAGGGAAAGGGAAAGGGAAAGGGAAAGGGAAAGGGAAAGGGAAAGGAAAGGAAAGGAAAGGAAAGGAAAGCCTGTGTCCTCTGTACTTGTAGCGACGCAGTGAGAGCTCTGTAATCCCCATGAGATGAGGCAAGAAGATGATCTCAACCATCAGCTGAAGGAGCACGGCTGGGCCTCTCAGGCCTGCAGCGAAGTGATGGTGCAGTGAAACAACCCCCGTGTTTTGCCATGTTCCGTTGCTCAACTGGTCCCTTTTTTCAGCAACACGTCTCCCACATATTACGGAGGCCAATATGAACATTAATAGGCACCCGTGAGGAAAAATAAAGAGTCCGGCTGGCGGTTTTCCTAACAAAAAGCCTCCTGTGAAATCACCACGCCGGTGACTCAATCCCGCACCATCCTTTGGGGCCGAAGCCCCGCGCCGCCACCCCGGGCCTCGCTGGCTGGGGACGAGTTAAGCCACCCCTCTCCGGGCGGCCCTTGTAGTCTCCGCGAGACTCTTCTCCCTCCCTGTTTTTCACCGTTCTCGGGCAAATTCCGCGGCGACGGCTCCTGCCTCGACGCCGCCCGGCCTGGCTGAGGCGGCGCCGCCGCGGCCGCCAGGGGGAGCTGCGGGGCAGCGCGGCGCCGCCGCTCCCCTCTCCCCGCCGCGCCGCCATGGCGGCCTTCCCTCGCCACCGCCGCTTTCTGGGCGGCTTCGTCTGCGGGGCCGCGGCGGGAGCCGCCGCCTCGTGCTGGGCTGCGTGGAGGCTTCTCCGCAGCCAGAGCCAGCTGGAGCCGGCCCCTGGGCGAGAGCTGGTGGAGGGTAAGAGCCGAGGGCAGAGGGGAGGCCGGGCGCGGCGGGCCCGGCGCCTCAGCGCGGCCACTGGTGCCGCAGACCCCCCCTTCCCAGCCCCTAAACCCGCTCCCTCCCCTCAGAGCCGCTTTCTTCCCGTTGCCCCCAGCCTGGGATGCTCAAGGGTGGCCGGGAGGAAAGCGGGGAGTTAGTCCCCCGCGTGCTTGCGCCGGGGTTGTGGTGGGGAGGAGGTTAATGGAGGATGCTGGGCTGTTAGGTCCTCATTAAAAACGCAGCTTCCCCTCGCGGCACCCGCTTGCCCCGAAATGTTGGGGACAGGCGAGGGGAGCGGTTTGGTGCAGCTGCCACGATGGTTGCAAATACCCCGTGTCGAGTGAGGACAGGAGAGCAGTTGCTTAGCGTTATCTGGTACTGTCTGTGTAGTATATATACGCACATATATATATATATGTGTGTCTGTGTGTGTTTACTTTTAACACAATGACACAGTTTACACAGTTCAGGTCAGGCTCTAACTAAATTTCAGCTTTTGTTTCCCAGGGAAGACAAGGCCAGAGCAGGGGGTGCCTGTTCCCTCAGGCAGGCCCTGCCCGCAGGCCCTGGGGGCTGCCCCGGGTGGGAGGCGTGGGGAGGGGGCTGCAGAGGGGCACCAGGGTTGGGTGGGAATTAATGGTTTTTCTCTTCATGGTTTTTCTCTTCATGGTTTTTCTCTGCAGCCTGAAGGCGTTACAGGTGTTGAAGTGTAGGGAAGGAGAGGAGGAGCTCTAAAAAAACACGAGTTGGTGTTGAACAGGTGTCTGGAGGATGGGGAAGTCAGTGAGATGTGTAAATATTCTTTCGTGAGGCAAAAAAAAAAAACTTGGAAAAAAAAAAATCTCGAAGCTTTCATTCGTTCAGCAGAGTGTAAGCATTCCCAGTGAGGGCAAAAAATCACACTTGTGCATCTCTCTGGGAGGAGGAGTGCATTTTCCAGGTCGGAAGGGTGAAATGTGTGACGACTAACTCCTTGTTGCCTGATTTGTTCCTAAATATCTGATAGCTTTTCTTCAGAAGGCCAGCCCAGAGTGACTACTAGGTAGATGTGTGTAGGCATTAGAGTGGATGAGTTAGTCCTAGAGTTGAGATCCTCATGTGAGGGCACAATGAAAGCACAACATTTTTTGGCAGAAGGGAGTTTCTGGGTAGGTCTCTTAATATATTTCTAGGTCTAAATTGTGTCAATAATGTCAGGTAGTTCCCTATACAGTATGCTTACATTCACTGAGGTACTTTTCTTACAGCCTTATTTCAGATCACCTTTCATCTTAGGATGGCTTTCTGTCTATTTTTCTGCTTAGAACCAGTAGAAGAAACTCTGCTGGAAAAATATGGATTCCCTGAAGCTGGAACAGAGACCAGATGTTACACTAATCATGCACTGTCTTACGACCAGGCAAAACGGGTGCCTAGATGGGTGATTGAACATATTTCAAAACAGAAGACACTGGGTATGTTGGTATTTATTCTCTTACATTTATGGTGGTCGTAATGGGCTTTGCAATTCAAAGAAGGTGGACCCAGGAACAGGCAGGGGGTAAACTCCTATAGTGCCTCTAGGTATGGATTTTTCCACCCATTCATGATCCCACTGGAGGCACCATGCCTCTGGGTGGGTGTCAGCTTTGTGACAGTATTAAGACTGATGTTTCCAGTGACTTAAAAGAGGTCTGGCACTGCAGGTTGGCAGGCCTCTTCAGTGTTCTTGCTTGTTGGGACTAGTCTGGTATTAGACCTACAACATCCTGAAGCCTTGCTTCCTTAGCTAGTGTAGTCAGTTCTGTGGGCCAGTTGAGGTCAGTTTAGGTACTGCCTCATATGTGTGAATGCTTGTGGAGTCAGCACCTTTAGTGGCCAGACTGTTTCATGTACAGATCTTAAAGAGATTTGCTCAGAATGGGGAGGAAAGATGAATGTCCATTTCTGAGATAAAAGTGGAGCAAAAGGTATCAACAGTTGTAATGTTCAAGGCTAGAGGGGGCGCACACAGAGTATTTTAGGGGTTGGAAGGGACCTCTGGAGATCATCTAGTCCAGCCCTCCCATACCTACTCACTGCAGATAACCTTTACTTTGATGCAGTTCTGTTGTATTGTCTGATGTGCATTATCTAATACTCTCTCTCCTGTTCTTTATGCAAGACAGGGGCTCAGTGATTTTTTGCTGTCAGTCATGAATATTGTCACTGTAAATTAAGTTTATAGCATTACTCCAGATTTTATAAGACAAATTACTAGTAATGGAGGTAACTGTGTAGTTGTAAAGTTTCAGTGAATGCAGTAACCCTCTATATTGTCATCACTGTCCTCAAATTACCTTTCAAAATTAAAAGTATGATCCTGAAAATGCTTATAACCAACCCCTAACTAGCATCTTTGATTCCACTTCTTTCTGAGAAGAAGCAGTAATTCCAGGCTTACTTTCAAGTGGGCCTTAACAACTGAGTTGTTAAAAGGTTTTCCATGTGGTCAGATAAACTAACCTGCAAGTTGAAATTAAGCATCTTGAGGCATTCAGCTCTGATTTGTTTCTGATAGCTAGTCTAATTGAGTTTTGAGACAGAACTGTGTTGTTCAGGGAAGGTCACAAGAATCTTTCATGTACTGGAGTTTTGAAACCATGTGATTTGAAGAAGAAATTATAATTCTAAACATAATAAAAAATTTTAGATTTTCTAAATATGAACTTAAATATTTAAAAAAAACGTGGTGAAAAGAAATTAGCTATGCATGTAAATGAAGTGTACACATCTGACTACAAAAGAAATTGACTGGTTTTTTATCAAAGCAGTGAACAGAGTCTAAATGAGGATACATTTTCCATTTTTCAGCTTTAATGGGTAAATTACAATTTGTCTTAAATACTGAGATGAAACAAGATTTTTAAAACATAAAAATTACGTTGTTTTGCACACTGATAAACTTTTCAGTGTTGCTTCCCAAGCATCTATCCTGTGTTAAAGCATCACGTGCTTTACCAAAAAATAAAAGTGAAGCTTCTTCCTTCTGTCTGCCCTGCATAAAGATGTTCTCACCACCTCTCTGTTTAGATGTCACCTACATGGGCATATACACTGATGGTGAGCAAAGAAGAGGAAGTTGTTAACAGTTCTGGTTTCTAAGAGATGTGGTATCTATCCATATACATGTACATTTTCCACCCCTTCCCTTCTTCCTTGTGTTTCTGGCATATTCTTTGGTTCTTCAGAGAGCTTCCAAGTGGAGAGTGTCCCATGCTTAGTTCTCAGTACATAGCACAAGAAAGCATAGGATTCATACATGTTCACTGGCAATATTGCCATGACAAAAAAGCCAGAGTGTGTGCATTTGGTGTGTGTGTGCACAGTCAGCTATAGAAAAAAGAGTAATTTACACAGCCAGCAGTGACCACTGCTGACAGTTGCCCCCTCATGGTGTATTGCAATAGAAAGTACTTCATAAAGTGCTAAGTGTGAGGAAAATTCTTCCTAGTGTGTACAGGCCTTGATTCATACTGAAATGAAAAGATACTGTAATAGTCCTGTATATTGCATCTGAAATTACGCTGAAGATGACACCCTGAAATTTGTAAGGAAAAAATCAGTATGCTGTAGATGCTTTGAATTATATTGGTATTTGGGGAAAAAAAACCCCAACATTGTGGACAACAGTGATGGTGCTCTAAGTCAGTAATTTTGCAGCTGCTTCCTCTGTAGAGCCCTTGCCTGGGCAACACCACATCCCTTTGTGGTGTCTCTGGAGCACCTTGTTCACTATGAATGTTCTTGGGTCCCAGGCCATTCCCTAGGAAAGACGATGTCTTACTGGAGGTTAACAGTGCCAGAATAATTCATGCAAGTGTCTTCTGGCCACTGCTTTTCCAGGGAAGCAGTCGGTATTTGGGATGAAGCAGTCTCAAAGTTGTAGCCCATGCAGAGAAGTTTCTTTTCCAAGGAGGTGACTGGGACTTCACACAGTGCAAGGACACAAATTTAAGTGTAAGGCCAGTAAACCTGGGAAGAAGTCACAAGCTCCCTAGCAAAGGTGGCAGCTCTGAATGGGCTGATATCTCTGCAACAGTTAAATTAGCTCCTTCCACAGCCCTTCCCCTGAAAAGGTTTTTGTCTTGCAGAAGTCTTGGGCCTAGACATTTTTGAATGCAATTTCCAAGTGTGTGGAAAGGCAGAAGGAGAATCCCTGAAATGGAGAGCTCTACACTTTTTTCTGTTTCCATGAAAAACAATTACTTAAATTTTTCTCTTGAATGGGTTTATTATTTTAGGAAGTATAACTTTATCAAGATACACCCATTCTACTTCCAGGCTAGACTTGGTAAAAGAAATACTTGTACTGGCTCAAACAAAAATAAAATTGCAGCTGGGGAAAACTGATATATTTTCATTGTCCTAAGAAGATAACATGTAGTGATTTATATAATTAGTAATCTTACCTTTAATATCAATCTGCATTTATGACAATGCAAAGTGTTTTGTTCTTCTCTATAAAACCGTAAGCATGTTAGGATTTCTAGCATATAGTGGGAAGGAATTCAGGCCTGGATATTTAGGCAGAATTATTCTTATTATACCTGAGCAGAAAAATACACAATTTAGATGAATGTGTCGAATCCTTAAGCATGGGTCATTTGGCAAGCTGTGACAGAACCAGTTCTTTTTGTCTCCCCTTGTCTTCTTGTCATGGTTTTATGATAAGCTAACAATCAGGCATGTTATTCCTCAGGTGATGCAGACCGAAGCCACTGTAAATTCCGACCAGATCCTAACATCCCTCTCATGTTTAGTGCGGTCAATGAAGACTACCTTGGGAGCGGGTGGTCACGAGGACACATGGCACCAGCAGGAGATAACAAATTTTCAACAGTACGATTTTTTTTATTTCTCTGCAATTCATGTTTATCAGTTGGAGAGGGTCAAAAGACCCTTAAAAGTAATGTTCGATATTCCTTTTTGCAGTTTGTTTTGAGATGGAACATGGTCTCATTATTGATGCACAGGCCTGGACTCAAGAGTTACAAGGTTTATTCCTGACTGAGCACTGTAGAGACTCTCACAATCTGCTTCAGGCTCTAAATCAGGTGGATCCTCTGGTGACATACCTCCCTTCATTAAATCACACCTGTAATAAGTTGTTTGGCAGAGGTGGTGTGAGTATTTCTGTTACTGTACAGTGTTAAGCAAGTCTTCTCAACCTGTTGTATGTCACGTTGTCTGCCTGTAAAACAAAAATTATAACCTTGAAAGTTTCTTTCAAAGCTCAGTTAAAGGAAGACAGCAAACAATTACTTCATTCTGGCCAACAAGTGCTGAGATGTTTAAGTCTAGATTGGGCAAAGCAAAGATGCTATTAAGTACTGTTCTGTATTGACAAGGGGATTACCTAGATGATTTAAAAAGCTTTTTCCTTTCTGGCAATGTGTATAAGGTAAATTAGAACCTTCTTTTGCCATAGTTCTTTCAGTCTATAAAATGTCTTCACCTGCCATTTATTTGCACTGTAAGAAAAGCGTGTCCTAATGCCTTGGCTAGCTAACAAAGCAGCCTTGGATTTATTGGATCCTTTTGTGAAATGTGTCTAATGCAGTAATTTGTCAATTAAGAAACAGTTGGAATTTGTATTTCTGCCAGGCAAAATAGTAGGCAGTGGGGCAGAGTGACAGCACAGTGGCATGTGGTGGGTGGAAGAACCAGTCGCTTTATTTCTACTGGAAGTGTCTTTTTGGTTGTTTATTTGTGTTTTGTGGGGATTTTTTACTGGTGAGCTATGTGTGCAGGGAGATCCTGGACCTGGCTTGAAATGCAGTGAGTTAATACATTGCCCTTGTGGCTAAGAAGGCCAATGGCATCCTGGGGTGTATTAGAAAGGGTGTGGTTAGTAGGTCAAGAGAGGTTCTCCTCCCCCTCTATTCTGCATTGGTGAGGCCCCATCTGGAGTATTGTGTCCAGTTCTGGGCCCCTCAGTTCAAGAAGGACAGGGAAGTGCTTGAAAGAGTCCAGCACAGAGCCACAAAGATGATTAAGGGAGTGGAACATCTCCCTTATGAGGAAAGGCTGAGGGAGCTGGGTCTCTTTAGTTTGGAGAAAAGGAGACTGAGGGGTGACCTCATCAATGTTTACAAATACGTAAAGGGTGAGTGTCAAGAAGATGGAGTTAAGCTTTTTTCAGTGATGACCAGTGATAGGACAAGGAGTAATGGATACAAATTGGAGCATAGGAGGTTTAAGGTGAATATCAGAAAAAAATTTTTTACTGTGAGAGTGACAGAGCACTGGAACAGGCTGCCCAGAGAGGTTGTGGAGTCTCCCTCTCTGGAGACATTCAAAACCCGCCTGGACGCCTTCCTGTGTGATGTACTCTAGGTGACCCTGCTCTGGCGGAGGGGTTGGACTAGATGATCTTTCGAGGTCCCTTCCAACCCCTATGATTCTATGATTCTCTCAAATACAGAACTATAATAACTTAATTTCACAGATTAATTAGTTCGGGTAGTGGTTCCTCATTATTCTAAGGAGTCCTCTCAGCCCCTTCACTTTGAAGAAGTAGTATGTGAAAAATACTGACAAGTACAGGACCTGTGTAGATTCTGGGTTAAGATCTTGGAGATATTTTTCTGCTGTATTTCCCTGCATATGCATAGTTTTTTAGTGCCAGGTCCTTCATATCTGGAGATATGTGGGCTTCAATTCAGAGGGGTATATTGACACTTTTTAAAGATAAACTTAAGCAGATCTGTAGGTGTTTGACCATTATGGTCTCATAAATAATCTAATCTCCTGTGTGTTAATCAGTATTTTACAGACATATTATTTTTAATAAAACCTTTCCTTGTAAGGGAAAGAGAAAGGTAGCCATTAGGCAGTCAAGTATATGAAAAGTATTGGTGAAAGCATCCTTCACATTCAAAAGTGGGTGGTGAAGCACTGGAATAGATTGCCCAAAGAAGTTGTGCCTGCCCCATCCCTGAAAGTGTTCAATGCCAGGTTGGATGGGACTCAGAGCAAGCTGGTCTAGTGGGAGGTGTCCCTGCCCATGTCAGGGGATTGGAACTAGATGAACTTTAAGGTCCCTTCCAACGCAAACCATTGTGATTCTATGAGGAAGAGGAGTAGCTAGTTGCTTCCAAAGACATTACAAAACTGCCTGGGCCCCACAGTTCAAGAAGGACAGGGAACTGCTTGAGAGAGTCCAGCACAGAGCCACAGATGATGAAGGGAGTGGAACATCTCCCTGATGAGGAAAGGCTGAGGGAGCTGGGTCTCTTTAGCTTGAAGAGGAGACTGAGGGGTGACCTCATCAACGTTTACAAATACGTTAAGGGCGACTGTCTAGAGGATGGAGCCAGGCTTTGCTCAGTGATGTCCAGTGATAGGACAAGGGGCAATGGGTGCAAACTGGAGCGTAGGAGGTTCCACGTAAACATCAGAAAAAACTTCTTTACTGTGAGAGTGACAGAGCACTGGAACAGGCTGCCCAGAGAGGTTGTGGAGCCTCCTTCACTGGAGACATTCCAAACCCACCTGGACACGTTCCTGTGTGATGTGCTCTGGGTGATCCTGCTCTGGCAGGGGGGTTGGACTGGATGGTCTTTCAAGGTCTCTTCCAACCCCTGAGATTCTGTGATTCTGTGGCAGTAACAGTAATTCTTGTGCCTCTAGAAGTGGGCATTATTGTGCTATGTTTATGTCAACAAACAAACAAGAAGTTTTGCAAGATTTGCAGTCCAGTTATAGGTTTTGTCTGACCTTATATGTTAATAATGTTAAGACTAAACTAGAAATGGGTTTTGATCCAAAAACTTCTTGAAATGTGTTTTCAGCTTGTAAAGGTTTCAGTGAAATCATGTTATTTTCTTTCTCAATGCAGAGAGCTATGGCCGAAACATTTTATCTGTCTAACATTGTGCCTCAGAATTATGAAAATAATGCTGGATTTTGGAACAGGTGAGAAATTACTTACAAGTAAACTAAGTGAAAAATACCAGGCAATGGCATAAATCTAATATGCTGCATTTATAAAACTTTGCTTTAAAGCATTCTAGAGCACTGTACAGGCTATTTGAATAAATCCTAGCAACTTTCTGTGAAGTGAAAAGCACCTCAGTCCTTGAAGTGCAGGAACAGCATAATGACTACTTTAGTTCTTTATGCAATCAAACTGTAGAGGACATTTATTTGTAATAGATCAAATTAGTTATTCTGGCTTATGTGGGTAAAGGTACTAGACTGAATATCTCTGTTGTTAGGGAAGATTCAGTAGAAGCAGGGAGAGGGTTTAGATCTTGCTTTAACACCTCTTCCTCAAAAAAGCACTTCCCACATGAGAGTGTTAACATCTCTGTGTGTGCCACTGGTTCACGTTGAACTGGAGAGCTGAGTGTTTCCCACTGAGTCATGACTACCTCAGGTCTTAGGTGTCTCTTGGAGTTCTGGCTTCCACGCAGCAGTGAGGCAGGTCCTGTGTCACTTGTGAGGGCTGGCTCAGCTTTGAGGTGAAGTGACTGGTTGATAAATTTAAGCTTTCATCACAAAGGGTTTTTTTTCCTTCTTTCCTTTGAGCAGATAAAAACACTAATAAAAGTAGCATTCACCCCGTTTTTCTTGCATAGAACTTACAGAATGTTAAGACTCAGAAACAGGAGGCAAAAAGGATGAATTTCACAAGGTTTGCTTAAGAGAAGGTTAACAAAATTATGTACAGTATTGTACTAAACATCTATCAAGAATGCTTCATCATTTTTCTACACACTGCTTTCCAGTTTTACAATAATACATGTAAAATCACATGAGGCTATACTGTTTATAGACAAAGTATAACATTTTAAGATAATTTTTTTACTTGTTTTAATACCTCAAGTATTTGAGCATAACATTTCCTTATACCAAAGCTAGGTGTTTATACCAATTAAATGTTTGAAACCCTCTTTATTTCCCTTGAGCACGGTCTCTGCCTAATCAGGAAATCATGGGGAATGTTTGAAAATTTCCCCTGGCACTGTCAGCCTTGCAATTTAAGCAGCTGTTACCACTTTCTCCCAGCCCCAGCACCCTATCCCCACAGTTTAAATATATGAACAAGGTATTTGTGGAACTTGTTTTATCAGTCTCTTGGTTAATAACAAGTACTTTTAAGGATACTGTGTTTCATGTGTATTGTATTCCTTCCTGGCTTTCCTACACTCTTCCTTTCTCTTGTTATTTTCTTGCTTTCTCTTGTTATTTTCTTGCTTTCTCTTGTTATTTGCTTGCTTCTTTGTCTTCTGAGTTGCAGGTAGACAATACAGCTTAGTAATTTTAACAGTCTGTTGTTTTTTAAAGTTGTGTTCACCCTCCAGCCGGGTGTTTTTGCTGCTTTCCCAGTTCCAGCTCTGGGACTAGCCTGACTGCTGTGAGTCAGTTCCATTTGCTAACCCAGTTAAAGTGATTTCACATTTTGTTTTACTTGGTTATGTTTCTGTCAGATAAGAAAATTGGATCAACTGGTGAGATGAGTGCCAGAGCCAATGTGGAAGGTGGAGTGGGACTGTTTAGCTGGGCAGACAAGAGGAGCAGTAGGAAAGGGAAGAACAGGACTGCATCTTTCAACAAGCTGTTAGATAGTGAGCTCTTAGATTGGTTCAGTGGTGTGCCCTAACTGCACCATAGTATTTATTCCTCATTTTCTTCCCACCAACATGCATGCTTGTTTGGTTTTTTTTTCTGGTGCTTAGCTGTCATTTCCTGCCTTGTTTTGAGGGCAGTTTCATGGTTAGTGTAATCTGATCTCTGTCCCTGCTGCTACCAAAAGCAGTTATTCCCTTTCTTGTGCCAGGTGGTGTTTGAATGACCATGCCATGAGACAGCCTGAGGAGCTAAGCTGCTTGGAAGCAAAGCTGAGGACAGCAGGAAAAAAACAGTGGTCAACACTTTAGCCACAAAGAAAAGGCTTATTCATGCTCATTCTGATTCCTGGGGCTCATTCCTGCTAATTCTCATTTGTGTGAGCTGATTTAGCTCTAACCCAGCACAAGAAGAAGGCTGGTTTTGTTCAGGATTATTGACAGATGAGGAGTGCTAAAGGTGGCCCAAGTTTAAGGAACGGGGATGAGACGGAGTGGGGGATGAAACCTTGCCCTTTCAGAGGCAGCAAGATTAGCTAGTCATCTCTTTCCTGTTCTGTTTGTCCATTTGAGTGAAGTGCAACTCTTGTCTTCCATGAAGGACCAATGGGCACTTCCTGCATGTGATTTCTGTAAGACTGGATGTGTTAGATCAGACAGGATATAATCTTTTGTTTTATGTAAAATAAGCATGATCCAAAACCTTATTTGGAGACAGATTTTGTACTGTAAACTGAAGCAATTAGTTTGAAAAACAAAAATAGTGTTAGTATTTCTAGAGTAACTACTTTATGTTTAAACAGTTTAATATAAGAAAACAGTAAATAGACTTAGTAGGAATGGCAGATAGAAGCTTTCCTAAGTGCTCTGAGCTATGGGAAGAGCTGTTTGTTGCAGGACATTGGTTCCTTGCAGGGGAGCATACAAATCCAGTCATACAGTAGAACCTTTTAAGGGAAGACCTCCACAGACTTCTGTTTAAACCAAGTATCCTACTAATTCCAAGTGACCATCAGCAGTGTATTTCAAGTGTAGAGTGTAGGAGTAAGTAGAGAATTCGGATTTTCTGGACTGGTGCTAAGGCTACAGAAACCAATTTCAGATGTGCACAGTAACGTGCCTGTTTATAGAGAAGTGATCTTGGGATAAGTGGGAAGCATGAAATCGGCCTGAGTTTTACCTTCTTTGGCTTGTGAGTCAGTCACATGAGTTTGAAAAAATTGCCGCCAAATTGTCAGTAGTTCATTGTGCCCTTCACAGTAGGTTTCAAACAGGATTATGTTAAGTTTTCCCTGCTGACCTCACCCTTTCTGTCAAATATTTTCCAGAATGGAAATGTATTGTCGGGAATTGACCGAGAGATTTCAGGATGTTTGGGTAGTTTCGGGACCTTTGACATTGCCTCAAACAAATGATGATGGAAAGAAGAGTGTTACTTATCAGGTACGTATATATGTTGCTGTGTTAGCAGTGCAGTGGCAGCACATTAATTATTTATTTATCTATTTATTTATTTGATGTTGCAGCTTGATAAAACAAATTTCAACATCCTAGCATCCTAGTACATGCAAAATTACAAAATGTCCGATACTAGTTGGGACATGTTCAGTGGAGATGCTGTATCTTGCCTGTGTATCATTTTAATATCATTTGCTTTTTTTTACAAAGAGAGATCTACTAAGTATCTGTTCAGAGTCTGCAGTAAAACTGTTTTCTGATTTCCATAATACGTGACAGTATCTAAGCAGAGAGTTCATGGGTTTTGCTGATGTACATCTAATCAGTCATTTACGGATATGTCTTAGAACCAGTGTAATACAAAGGTAGTGTGGGTTTCTCAAAACTGTATAGGATATTGGAATGCCTGTGCTCTCTGAATTTCCAAAGCAACTGTTTGCTGATATTCCATATGCATCACTTAGATGAGACCTTGCAACTGAGACTCTGAATATACCAAAACCAACTGGGAGACTTCATTCAAGTTCAGCAGGTTTTAGCTTAATGCAGTGTAATCACTGGTCTATCGTACTAGTACCCCCACACCCTTCTTTTGGTCCCCATTTTCATTACCTGCTTAAAATATTGATAAGATTTAGGATGAATCATGCACAGTCTGTAGAGACTGACACTGATAGACATAGAGGAGAGGCTTTCGAGTTGAGAAATGAGTTTATTATTGCTTATCCTGGCTTACTCTTTGTAAGCATGTGTTTAAGTATTTGTAGGATCTGAGTGTAGTAAGGTATTATTCCAGGGAGGGAATATTACCTTCTGCCCCTACTGTAATGAGATATTATTGCTGTTTTCAGTTGCTAGATGAAAGCTAGCATAATGCAAATAATAAATGCTGTATTTTGCACCTCTTGAAAAAAACTTTTGCCTGAGAATAAGTACTCTGATCAGCTGCAGGTTCAGCTCATGAGAGATTCAGCTGTCCAAGTAGTTCTCTGAGGAGCAATGAATGAGCTTGCTGTAAATAAGCCTCTGTTTCAGAGGGATATGAGAGACATAAAAGAGATGTTCAGCTTTCAACACTGGCTTGTTTAGTCGTAAGATTTAGGCACTGTTTCTCCATTATAAACACACAGTTGATTTCCATTTGATTGGACTTGGAACTTAGTAATGATAGAATGTAATTTTTCCTGTTAGCTTTTACCTTTTTACTTCTTTAAAAACTGTCCCCTATTATCTCCACCTGCACGTCTAAAACCTTGACTGTGATGAAATCACAGCTTTGTATTTGGGTTTCCTGCTATTTTTTTTTTCCAGACAGTCATATGTTACACTTGTGAAAATGCAGTAATGATAATTTATCTTTTTCATGTTCAGTTCATGGCAGTTCCAAACTTCAGCTGTCACCACATCTTTGTGAGGAAGGTGGCAACTGTGCTCAATTTCAAGTGGATAACTGAGCCACGGTTAGGGAACATGACCAATGCCCCATGTTGAGTTAGAGGCAAAGCTGGCTTTAGACTGGCAGTGGTTCCTTGCCCCCCAGAGGGAGAGTGATGGCTTTGCTATTGCCCATTATAGTTTCCAGTTCTTTCCCTTGTCTGTCAGATCCTTCCACAAGATATTTAATTACCCAATGCAATAAAAAAACATTAATACTGAACTCTTTAATTTGTTTACTGGGCTTGTTTTCTACTGCTGTAGAAAGAGAGAGCAGCACACAGAGGAGTCCAGCACTAGCTGGTGACAGCAAGAGATCTGTCCAAAAGCACACAGAGCTGGGAGCAGGAGGGAGATGTTCCCTTTCAGCAGTCTCCAGCTGAACATCTGGCTTACTGTCATGCAGAATGGTATTGTAAGAGATCTCCAGGCTTGCAAATAGCTTGCTGGAATTTGCCTCCTTGTAGCTGTCAGGGTATTACATTTCTCTTTTATTCCTAAAAATACGTATTTGTCCTACATAGCAAAGAATTAAAAATCTTGAGCTGACTTGAACATTTTGTATCTGGAAATTATTTCCAGGAAGCAATTGAGTCATTTATCAACTGCATCTATCAACAGCTTCACTCTTGGTAATTTTCTTCTAGTTTTTCTCTAGATAAAGTGTTTACTTAGAAAGATTTAATTTTCTGAAAAATGATTGTGGCTTTCCATTTTAGTTTTGAAATGTAAATGTTAGTATTCCAAAGGTAAAAATAAGAGCAGGCACTGCATCTTACTACTTTTATTGAAAGTAACTTGGTACCAGGATATGGTGATGGAATAATAGTGGCACAAAATGTCCACACTCCTTTGATTATCCTATCATTCTGTTCTATTCTGTTGCCAAGATGTCTTCATCATCTTTGGATTTGATGACAACTCTGGTCTTTTATGAATATTTTATCAGTTTTGGTCTTAATATAAACTATGAAGTGAAGTTCAGTGTGAGATAAAACAGAGTGGAATGATGGTATTTGTATTTTGATTTCACCATTTGGCCATATTCATAACTCCTTTACTTAGCTTCCTAGGGTGTGATACATTATGTAAATTGCTTTGTATTTAAGTACAGAAAATGCTGTCTACAGGTGGGAAAAGTAAAATCTTGATTTTGGGAGGGAGGGTTGTGTTTTTTTAAATACTAAATTATTTAATTTGGGTCCTCTTTGGCTAAACTCCTATGTGTAAATAAGTACAGGCTGAGAATTTTTTTTGGTATTTTGAAATCTCTATGGCGTAAGTTCTTGTGCTTGCCATTGAAGTTGTGTTTGAGGAGAGAGACATCAGAGAGGAGTTGTGTGTTGTTCTTTTTTTTTTTTTTCCATCATACATCAATGCATACACTTAGAAGAGAGAGCACAACCTGTCAAAGCACTGAAGAGAAGTTATTTTCAAACGGATGCCTTGGATTTTATTGCACTTATAGCTGTTGATTTTTTCAGTCTGGGATTCTGCCCCTAAACCAAGAACACTAAGAACTGGCAGCTGAAGGAGAAGGGAAGGTACATCTGAGATGTCTTTCTGAGTGAGCTCTGCTAGGTTCAGACAAGTGACTTAGAAATGAAAGGCTTTTAGTCCTCATTGTTTGGGCATATGAAGCTGGTGTGAGAAGGTGTCCTTTTTCTTTGTATGTGCTTTTTAAGGAGAGGTGCTGTAGCATACACAATAATGCTGACATTCACAACCTATCATCTGGCAACGTGACTGTTAAGGCTGAGCTCTTCTCTAATGTTTTTCTTCTCCTCTGAGACTAGAACTGTGGAAAAAAGGAAAACACAGAAGTACAACAGGGAATGTGTCAGCATTGATTTGTTTCAGATCCTCTCTTCAATCTTAGTTTCCTTGTTTTTGGCTAAAGGAGTGGTGGAATATGTATCCATGGCTTTACAGGCTGGTGTTTTTCTCATCAGACATACAAAAAGGTTATTTTTAGATCACTATAGAGGAAAAACAGAGCATCGGTCATGGCATTGTTCCCAGTTCCTGCTTGGACTATAGTACCATTTGCTGTTTAATTCCAGAAAGGGAATTAACCTTGAACTCCTTAGATGCCAGCGTTGTTCTATCTATTGGCTGAACTTGCTGTATCCTCAGATATGTTCTGTCATTTCATCTGTCTCCAGCAGAGGCTTTTATTGCAAAGAGTAGATTGATGACTGTGCTTGGTATCTGAAAAAACATACTTTGAGAATGTATGTAAAATAGCCTGCCAACAGGAAAAATCTGTTCTGTGTCATTGGAGAGGCAGTTGCAGGTTTTTTATCTTTGTCCAGATCTAATCAAAATGACATTGTCTTGTTTTATACATTGCTGTTCTCCAGTGACTGTCACTTCAGTGATTTTCTACTGTCAGCAGATTTGGAGTTTGAAATACAATTTTTGCAATAATTCTCCTGTGTCATGCTCAGTGTTCCACCCTTGTTATTCCTAATGCCATTGTAGTAAATATTCATTTAAGGAGAATTTACTATGGTTGGTGAACAAAAAATGGTTTAGATAAAATTTTCTTTGTCATTTGAAGAAGACATTTTTCTGCACATTTTAGTAATAGATTTGGTTTGTACTGGAATCACATCTGCTATATAATTTCCAAAATTGAATTACTAGGGTGGGCCAGAGGTGCACAAGAACTGTACCAGAAGGTGTACTTACTTGTCATCTAGTTCTGTGGCAACTAAGTCCCTGAGAAACAAATTGCACCTCTAAAATACAAGATGGCACTTTATGGTTCTTCCCAGTCAGCTATCAGAAGTAGTAGAGATGTTCTCCTGGCCAAGATACTTATAGAGGAAGGAATCCTTGTTGAAGAAGGAAATAAATGTGGGAACGACTGCTTGTTTCTGGCTGATCCAAATGAGCTCAGTGCTACACAGACGACTAATAGATCTACATTCATTATACATGTCCCATAAAAGTTACATTCAAAGCATCTTAGGTCAGCTTGTTAAACAACTAGAGAGCTCAGTCAGCCCTGAACTTAGACATGGTGTACAAATGAAAATAATAAACACTGGGTTAAGATTGGAGGAGATGTGGGATAGATTTCTGGGATTGCTTTTATTTAGCACTGTACCCATCCTGAGTGTTCTTTTATTGTAGGAAGAATGATGGCAGGGACTCTAGTGGATTCAGTGTTAAGTAACCTACATGGATTCTGTTGAAGTAGTAGCCTGTCATGTGAATACAGTATCAGAATGTATATACACACCCTCTTTTATTAAAAAGAAAAAGAGGGTTTGGGTGTCTGTCTTTTAATGCCATAACCATGTATTTAGGCACACCTTTTTTTTTTTTTTCCATCTCTTCTTTTTTCTTTATGTTGTGTGGGTTTTTTTCTTTCTTTTTTAGGGTTGCCAAATGATTTGGCAGTAGCAATCAGAAAAGCCATAACAAATGACATTTTCCTGAGTTACACACATTTACATTTTTGAGTGTTTGGCTGTTCTGTATTGTTGCAGATTGTTACTGTGATTTTGATCTTAGTATTTTCTGTTTTCAGGATTGCTAGGTCTGCCTTCACACCCCTCAGTTCTTCTCAGTGCCATCTGACAGAGTTCTCTCAAATATTGAGGAAAAAACACTGTCAACAGAATTAGTGCTGCCTAACACAAATCTGGAAGGAACTGAAGTGAAAGCAGTTAATGCTGTCACAATGATCAAGTAAATAAAGTTACATGGATAGCAAAGGGAATTCTTTATACTGCCAGAAAGTCTGTTTCTATGCAGAATTTAGTATCAAATTATAATAAAGCTCTGGATTGCAAAACCTGGGGTTATATCAGCAGGAATGATATTATCTCCAGTAAAAGATCTGATGGGCCTGGTCACTCTCATGCCTCAAGTTCCAGGTAAAACAAAGTGAATGCCTCTTCACGGAAAGCTACAGTCTTAATTAGGGTGACAGGAATGATGTCCATGATTTCTGTCCATGGTTTCTGTCCATCAAGAAATGGGACAGAAATCTTAATCTTGTTATTGGCAGATGTAGGTGGAAGTACCATTACAGAGAGAACTGTGTGCATGCTGTTTTCACTCAGCTCTGGCTTGCAGCATGGCTTAGATCTGAACTCTCGTTATTAGAGTGAAGAAACTTAGTGGAGTGTAGAGGGCATTTTTGGAGCTATCATTTTAATGTATTTGGTGATGGTACCTTTGATGCAAGGACTCTTCAGTGGAGGCTGGCAGTTAAGGCATGATTGAATGTGATTTCTGTTTACCAGGTTCTAAGAGAATCTCAGATAATTGCCAATTGAGAGCTGTCTCTGACTGATGAAGGGCCGGTCCCTTCATCTCTAATGCTAATTCTCTTTGTAGCTGATTTTCATTTTCTAGTCACTAGGTGGCAAAAGACTACCTTCAGATTCATGTGTCCTTTCGCTTAAAAATTGTTACTGCCCGTTCAGAATACTTCTTACCACTGGGAAGCTGTCACAAGTCTGGTATAAAATGAAAATACGGTAGCATCTGTGTATGTTTTAAAATTTCTAGCAAGAGTAACACTTCTGTTTTCTTCTAATACAATCTCAAGTGTTCTGAGGTTCATTGCACCTTATGTGTTCTTTTCCTTCTGTTTCAGTATGGAGTTTTCTTTCTTATAAACTCCAAACTGTCATTTCTAGTGACTGCTTTGCATTGTATTTATCTGACTACCACCATGAAGGTGACATTAGTTAATGCCATATGCTCAAACTTACACTAGATACTATTAGCAAGTGTCTTCATTATTTATTGTGATACTTAAGCACTCCACAAATATTTACCAAATTTGTCCTTCCCTCAGTTTTAAAAAGTATGACCAAAAACAGTTGAATGATTTTGCCAGAACCATGAGGACGGCCAAGCTGAAGACAAATCCCCATCCAGTGACTTAGCTATGAGGTGCAATTTATCAAAGCTCACTGAGTTCTCTCTGTTTTAAGAAGTCATGTTCCTTCTGCCCTTATCGTTATCTGTCCCTGTGAGCTCTTTAAGTTTGTATAACTGCTTACCAACACATTTGTTGTTTTAGCAATATGTAAACATCTCTAAATGTCAGGAATTGCACACATTTTAATGACCCATCCTTGTGACAGCTGTCAGTGTTTAATTGGGCATGGAGGAGTATAACAAATGTATACACACTTGTGGAATTTCAATAATAATGTCAATAATAATAAAAAACAATAAACACTATGCTGAAAATGGTATTATCATCATGTTGCACTATTAGATGACAACATTTTAGTCAACATTCAGCCTGTACCAAGTCACCAAAGAAAACAAGGGCAAAATAAAGTTAAAGCAATAAGCAGCTGCAGAAAGTTAAGATGATGAACATTTTTGTGTTAAACTGATACAGTAGTAAAGAGAAACAGTATCTGAAAATTCACATTGGTTTCCTGAATGTTGATGGGAAAGGAGAATATTTAATGCTATAAAAGAAGGCTTTTAGCTTCAGTGTTTTGTGGGGGTTTTTTATTTTCCTGTTTTGAGGCTGTTGAAAATTTGAAAGACTAAGCAAAATTTTCTAAGAATAGCAAAATGGAAATGTTCAAAGGTTTATACAAAAGTTTACCTTGTGGCCTGTTGTCAACACAGTGTGAAAGCTCATGGGACAGCAACAATTTTCAACAGGCTGTTGCTGTGTTTCCTTGCTCGTATTGGCATGAGATTTTTTTCCAATCAGATATGATTAAAAACTGTTGCTCTTTTCCAGCTGGGACAGGTAACTGTTTCAGGCAGTGATTGCTGAAAGACCACCTGCTGCGTGTAGATGGAAGAGCACAAATCAAAGTCAACATCTGTCCATGGATAATCTTAACCCATTTTCTATTCTGTTACAATAGGAGCATATGCTCTCTGTCTCTGTTAGGCACACATCGAGATAAATGGGATGATGCAGATCAGAGTACTGCTTCTGACTGCTGTAGTTAGGTAGGAAAATCCTCTAGGTGGCAATAGGAAATGAATTGTTGAGTTTGTTTTTCCTACTTATTGCTTCTGTTGCTAACTTTTAAGTCTGCAGAATCACAGTTTACTTCATTCCCTACTGTTGAGCTATGTATGTGTGGGGCATCTCTGCAGAAATACTCATCTGCAGCTTCTGTATCTACTTCCATAAAGAACAAAACTGTAATATACTGTGGAGCATAATTATAGAAATATTATTATGAGCTCCAGAATTGCATTTCCTTTTTTAACAGAAGCCGTTGGGTCATACTGGCTGCATAAATTATTAGTGATGCATCCTGTCCATGGTTCAGCATTAAACTGCAGAAAAAACATACAGATTTTTTTCTCAGTCCTCTTTACTCTGTCAGAGAAATCAGTCACCCTTCTTTGCTTATGTTCTCCTCCAGCAAAACAAGCTGGGGATAGAGCTTTTATGCCTCATTTTGTGTAAGGAAAGGACACTTGTGGACTTCAGCTGTTTCTCAGGCTGAAGTTGGTTTTAATCACTTTAACACTATTAGAACTCAGTGAAGTAATTACAGAAGTAGTTTACTGCTATTCAGAGGACTAGTATAAAGCCTGAGCACTACTGAAATTGTATTTAGATTCTCAGAAGAGAGCTTACATGAAACTGAAGAGGAATATGAATTACATGTATGGCCATTGCTTGTATAGAGTTGAGTTGTATTGAGAACTGCATCATTCAAAAGGCCAGCCCTTCCTTAATTTTGAACTAGTCCTCTTTTTCCTTCCCTCCTTCATAAGGGTATATAGTATGCATAAATGTGCATGATTTTGCATAGAATATACATATTTGCATAATATTACATAAGCACAGTGTCTGTTTTCCTTCACACCCACTTCAGGCATTCAGCGTTTCCATTTCATACCTAAGGATTCTATGTGCAGCTATATTCACTCCCCATCCTTTCTATCCACCCACTCAATCCTCTCTTCCCTCTGCTAGCTCACTCCACACGCATTCACCTGTTTGTTTTACATATGCCATATATCCCCTAATTGGAGATACTTGTGGCAACTCCATCTGCATGTTCACCCTTCCTCTAATCTTTTCTCCAACAGAGGATGCTGGTACATGTATCTGTGTGGGAGGTGTTGAAAAGGAGAGGGAGCTGAGCTAAGGAGGACCTACTACTTGTACATGTGTAAAAAAGCGTGTGAAGAGACCTGGAAAAGGCATTGCAGGCCCTACTGCACAGGAATGCTGCAGATCAAGAGATTGTTGGCTCAGGGAGAATCTAGGGAACTGGGTTTAGTCTCCCTACTGCCTTCTGTCAGGAGGCTACAGCAGCTTCAGGGTGCAGTGCAGCTGTGCACAGCCTCTTTCTTCTCTTCCACCCTGCCCTAGGAGTGTGCAGCAGGTGGGCTTGCAGTGCAGGCTCTGCAAGTTATCTGCTCCAGGGGGAGAAAAGGAATTCCAGTCTTCTGTCTTCAACAGTCTCAGTCACTGCCTGCACTTGGGTGAATATGGAAATACAAACACCCTCCTCTCCCCCCCAGGGCTTCTCATGCTTCTTGGCTCCCTCCCTCTCACCCCCAGTATGTTGCATGTACTCCCCAGTTTGAGTACCACCTATCTCAGAGAGGTTAAACTCTCAACACCATTCATTTTGTAGTTCTGTTTTAACCCACCAGATATGACAGGCTGTTGATGCCTAGCTTTTAGTATATTTAAAAATTACCCGTGCATCAATCAGTTCTGATTATTTATGCAGTTGATCCTGGGGAGCTGTAACTCTGGTTTCACCCACACTGAATGCTAAATGCAAAAGTGCTTTGACACTCAGGAGTTCTAATTTCCCTATCAAGAGAGCTGTCATCATTGAAAGTAGGTTTGGCATAATGCATTTATTTATTGCTTACCAGTTTCAATGACTGTTAGATATCTAGGCAGAGCTTTATTTATTGGTGATGCAGGGAAGGACATTTTTGTAAAAAGCAAAAACACAACCAAAAGAGTTTAAACTATAGCAAAGCTACTAAGTAGCCAAGCTTAGGGTCAGGGAGGAAAATATTCTGTAAGAGTGAAGAAATCTAAGAGCACATGTTTGCCGGAGACAGTAGTAATGTTACTACTACTTTGAAAACACTTCCTTTATCACAGATTTCCCTTCAGGAGAAAGGTGCTTTCTCTGGTTTTGGTAAGACTTAAAGACCAGTTACTTAAAAAACAGGCAACAGAGGTGGAATACACACTTCAAGTACTGAGAGAATTCATAACTGAAATTAAATTCTTGACTGGACTGATGTGAACCTTGGTTCAGTAGCCACAGGCAAAGTTTAGTTTTAAAAACATGTTTTCTATCACAGAGGTGCTGAATATCCTCAGAATAGGGCATACATAGGAAGTGTTCCTGTTGAAATGGAGTTATACTGAATATATGAATGGACAAAGCATGTCTGAACTGATATACCGAATTACTTGTAAAATACTTTCAATTTATGTGATCAGTTGTGGTAGTGACATGAATACCTGCTTTCTCAGCAGTTGTATTTTAATTGCATCTAACAAAAGCTGCCGAAAAGTCAAAACAAGCAGTCTTTGCTTTTGCAGGTATTGCAAATACTGGCAATAGTACAAAATTACTGGATTTTATGTATAAAACAACATGCTTTATTGTTTTTGTAGGGCGTCTACATCGTTTTAATCTGTTCCCATTAGACTAAAAGCATATGGTTTAGAAGGGCAGTTATACAGAAAGGCTGTGCAAAACTCAGATTTTCCATGTTTGAGCCTGTTACACTTTTTGACGTGGCAGGTTCAGTTCAGCAGTAGTGAAGAAGAAAAAGCCTAACACAGTGCATGCAAGAGCATCACTGTTTGAATACTGGAAAGATTACATGAATCATCACTAGGTGTATTCCCTTGGACTTACTCCTGACACAGGGTGGGGTTTCTGTTCTATACATATGTATGAGCCTTTACAGATTTCAGTTGAATTCAGAGTCCTGATCCTCCCCTCCTGGTGTTTCACTGAAATTCCTGGATCCTGGTCCGAGTGACACAGCAGGAAACCTAACATGTACAAGCTCTTAAGTTGAATCACGCTGAATTTATGGAAGAAATAGGTGCATTTTCTTTAGATAGAATCCTCTTCCAAGGTGCTGAATCACTCAATGTACTTCTTTGTATTCAAGTCCCCTCAAAAAGATGGTTACTTAGGTAACGTAGTTTTTAAATACAGACTGTGTATGGGTAGTAGAGATACAGGTTTTTACCTGACAGAGGTAAGTTAGAGTTGATTTGAAATGTATATTAAAACCATATGATTTGGAACTGTCAGGTCAGGAATTTAGTGTAGAACTGTTGTTATTGAACATGGCTTTCCAAGCATTAGTGATGTGGTGCAGTATGAGGAAGGAGCTCTGCCATCCCTTCAGGGAAGCTGCACTTACGAATCTGTACCAGGATTAGTGAGTAGGGGTCTTGGCACACTGCCTGGGTCCAAATGTGTTTTTCAGATCTGGTTCCACTTTGGTTTCAGTCATAACTGAAGTTGCATCTGCTTGGGAGATCTGAGTTCATTCCTGTACCAGAGCTTCTTCTCGGAAGATCTTTACAAATATTTAGGCAACTACTGGCAGATCTTTTGACCATTTGTCTGCATTGGTGTTCTTAAC